>NC_089220.1:138179020-138537724 GCF_963924675.1 Phocoena phocoena | reverse complement strand
TGGGGTGTATTGGGTCTTTGTTGTGGTGCGCAGGCTTCTCACTGCGGTGGCTTCTCTTGTTGTGGAGCATGGGCTCTAGGCACTCGGGCTTCAGTAATTGTGGCTCGCGGACTCAGTATTTGTGGCGCACAGGCTTAGTTGCTCTGCGGCATGTGGGATCTTCCTGGACCAGGGCTCAAACCTGTGTCCCCTGCATTGGCAGGCAGATTCTTAACCACTGTGCCACCAGGAAAGTCCCTCTTACAGGATCTTAAGATCCTTGAGGGCAAGACTACTTTTTTCATCCTTGTATCCTTCCAGGAAGAGTATGAGGGATACAGCATTTATGAAGCACCTGCTATGTGCCAGGCTCTGAAACAGTGCTCTCTTGCATACTTTCTTTTACTTATTCCCCCACACTTAGCCCAGGACTGGGCATATACTAGATGTTCAGTGTATAATTCTTAAATGGATTGAATCCCCTGCTATGACAAACTTCATGAAGACTTCTTTCTCCCAGTTTTCTCCTGGCCCCTGGAGTCTGCTCTCCCAAGCTCCCAGACCCACGGGTTATTCAAGCTCCCCCTGCCTCCCTCAGGGCTGAGGGAACCAGGCAGGTGGCAGGATTCGCTCCCTGGGGAACTGTCATCTGGTGTCAGAGGGAAAGCCAGCCCCCTCCTCTCCACCTCCTACCTCAGCAGATGGGCTCCTGTGAGTGTGCTGGCTCCCCTGCTCCAAGGAGAACAGGAACAGATTGTCTCCCCAGGGCTCACAATGTGAGAACAGGTGCTCTGGGGAGAAATTTCAGTCTGCAAACTCAGGTGCACATGAGGTTTAACTTTGTTTTTCATGAATCAAGCACTCTGCTAAACTGGGGGGAGCTTAACTCCAGTTCTTCTTGGAGATGAGTTCCCTGCTCTCTGCCCCACTCCATGGCTGGTTTCAGTTCCCACATCTTAGGCTGTGCTGAGCTGTCTCATTGGACACATGTCCACACGGTTACTGCTGAGATGTCCACAATCCCTCCCCTTGGCCTCTAAAACTGCAAATTCCATCACAACTAGCCCCCCCCACAACCTAGACACAGTCTCCAGCCATTGTGCCAGGAGTCACGTATGAGGTTTTGGCGGTCTGCTGGGAGCAGGGCCAGGTCTTTGCTGCTTCTGGGACCCATGACCTCTCCCTCCTCCCAGGCTCGTGTTAGCAGGGAGGGGATGCCCAGCTGCCTTCCTCTTCCTCCAAGACATTTTTTCTCCTCCACGAAATCTTCTCCACCTCAGAGTCTTAGACCAGAGCCATGGCAACAGTCCAGGAAGGGAGATGGTATTTAGTGGGTGACTTTTGTTTTCTGCCATAGCCCTGCCCAGAGACAACGAACCCACATCTGTATCTCTGGAAGGATGGTAAAGAGAACAATACAAGGAGGAGGGAAAAAACTCACAGATGAATATATCAAAACATTTATCCCAACATTATAGATTGCCCCTGACCCCAGCTCTTCTACCGATAGCAAACATACCTTGATTTATGGCACCAGGAAGAGCTCTGGCAGGGTGGGCTGCCACCTTCAGAGAGACACTCTATGTCCTACTGCTGTCTGTCCACAGCCGTGTTGCTCACTTTCATGGCCACCCTGATGGTGCTGAAAAGAGCCCGGGGTCTCATCCCAGTAGTCAGCACAGGCATAAAAACAGATCGTGGAAGCCCTGGATAAGAGGAAGGAAACCCATGAGCCTAGGCAAAGTAAGAAAGACGGGATGAATTTCTAGGAGGGGAGTAAGCAGGAAGTCTTCATGGAGGAGGTGGCGTTCAGTGTGATTTAGATGTGATTGGAAGCAGGGGATACAGGAGTGGCCTGGCTGGGGAGCCGGGGTGGGGAGTGGGGGGAGAGCGGCAGTGCACTGCACCTTGAGTATTTGCTCCAAAAGCAACAGCTTTTCAAATTTTCAGCTAAAGTACTGACCTGGTGAAAGGATGTTGAGGGGCTAGAATAACAGCAAAACCATGGGGTTATGGAGAAGCTGGTCAAAATCTTGGATAGTATTACTAAGTGGTTCTGAGCACGCTTGAGAGCCAGACTGCCAGGGTTCGAATCCTGGCTGTGCTACTCACCAGCTGCACGTCCTTCGGCAAATCACAAACCCCCTCTGGCCCATGGATTCCTCAGCTGCAACGTGTAGATAATAATCCTCATCAAGTGGCTGTGCGAATGAAGTAATACATGGAAGAAAGAGTTTAGATTAGCACCCAGCACCTAGTAACCGCTCATTAGATGTCAGCAATGTTGGTGTTGATGATGGCGATGATGAATATGATGCTGGGCTCCCTTACCAACCAAACACCCAAGGGGACTTCTGGGCACAAACCCCTTCTGGCCCTCCTCCACATACCCCTAACGTTAGACTCCAGCTAAGTCTCTGATTCCAGGTAGGGGGGAAATGCCTGGGCCTTTCCAGATCTAAGCTTCTTTATTCTGTGACCATCTGCTGCCCTGAGCTATGCTTCCCTGCTGCTCAGGGGCAGGGCCTGGGAGAGGTGGGCCCTGCTCATGGAGGTGGAGTGTCACACCGGGTCAGTAGAGCAGGTGATGGCAGAACTGCTTCCCCAGCTCCACTTCTCACTTGGTTCAGCTCTCTCTCCTTAGTGATCTCCCCAGGCATCTACCCAGAAGGGCTGACAGAGGCACAGGCTTACCTAGATCTCACAGACAATGAACGGCCAAGGCTGGATTCAAACTCCAGCAGTCTGGCTTTTACCCATTGCAGTAAAGCCACTGAAGTAGATCCAGATATCAAGGAAGTTTCTAGGGCCTTAGTGGCCCTTGGCAGGCAAATGCCGACGGGCCAAGACAGAATTTTCATAAGTATATAATAAGTTATAATAAAGCAGAATTTAAGCCAAAACTCAGAAGAAAAGCAATCCTTTCTATGCCATTGAAAATACCCCCAAACTTCATTGGCTTAAAACCACAAAACTCATATTTGCTCACGATTCTGCAACGTGGGCCAGGCTTGGCAGGAACAGCTCATCTTTGTTTCACATGGCATCATCTGGGGCCGCTTGACTGAGGCTGGAGGATGGTGGACTCGCTTGGCTGGAAGTTGATGCCGGCTGTTGGCTGGGGCTCAGCTGGGGCTGTCAGCCCAGGGGGCCTCCTCCGCGTGGCCTCCCCACATAGCTAAATCAGACTTCTGCAGCCTGACAGCTGGGTTCTGAGAGGGAACACCTCCAAAAGGACGGGCCAGGTGTTCAAACGCTTTTGCAGTCTCTGCTGGCATCTTTTTGCTAATGCCCCATCGGCCAAAGCTTGTCACCTGTCCAAGCCCAGAGTCAGGGTAGGGGGGCTTACACACAGGCTGAATACCAGGAGGAATGGCTTATTGGGAACCACCAAAGCGGCAGTCAACTTCCACTTATTTTTCCTAAGTTTCCCGCTTTGTGCACTTGACACCCTCCCTTCCAGACTCCTCTGAAATGTTGCTCTACCCAGTGGTCTCTTTCTCACCTCAGTCTCTGCTTCCTCTTTACTGAATGGCCCCTTTTAGTCAACAAACCACTTGAATCACAGCTGTCTCCAAACAGTTTCCCTCGGTCCTGCTTCTCCCTCAAGCTACTGCTTTGTCTCCTTTCCTTCACTTTCAAAATCCTTCAAAGAGCTGTTGACGCTGGAAGCAGAAAGGGTCACCTAAAGCCAATTTGCCAAATTAACTGAATTTCCTGATTTGCCCATTTGAAAGAAAATGTCTTTAATGTTTTCAATGACTATGAATATGTACTTCTTATGAACGTATAAATAAATATATACAATAGTATACTCTTCTTGAATATAAGTAGAAAAAGAATATATTCATAAGAAGCCTAAACCACCCTAGGCCACTTAGCTTTCAGCAAAGCGATGCTCTGTAAAATATATTATTTTTAAAAAAGAGGAGAATGGATGTGAGGAGACAACCACCAGTCGCTGACACTTTCCTTAATCATGTGATTTGGCCTTTTCCAGTAGCTTCCTCACCAATCTCCCTGCTCTTTCTCTTCCTAATCAGCCCTTCATACTGCAGCCAGAGGGATCTTTCTAAAGCTCAGACCTGAGCACTTCATTCCCCCATTTAAAAACTCCTCGCCGCATCTCAGTGTCCACAGGATAAAATCCAAACACTTAGAATAACATTCAAAACAATTTACAGACTCACAGGCCCCCAACTTGCTTTTCCAACCTCATTCCCTATTATACTTTCTTCTCTTCCACCAACTCCACAGTCAATCTCACCTTTTTAAGCTCATGGCATGTTCTTTAGCATTTGCCCTTTGATATTTTGAGCAAACTGCTCCCTTTGTCCGTAGTGCCCCTTCCTGCCTTCTCTGCTTGCTATACACCACTTATATTTTAAGAACCCAGTCAAATAGCACTCACTCTGTGAGTTCTGCTCTGAGTCTCAGTCCTAGGGAGGATTAATTGCTCCCCTTTATGCTTTAGCACCATTTGGTATAAACTTGTAGTAGAGAACATGTAGAACTATAATCTATTATGTTTTTGTGTCTTTTCTATTAGTTCGTAAGCTTAATGGGCCAGGAATTCTTTTTCTCAGAGCCTTGCGCAGAGTAAGTGTGAAATAAGTGTAAAAAAAGCCATATCTGACAAGAAAATATTCCCCTGGGCACCTATCAGGGGGCAGATCTCCCCATTATACTCTCATTTTCTTTCAAAGACTCTTAATATTTGTCCCACAATATAGACATTTAAAATGGACTTGGAAAAATAAAACATTTGTGTATTTGCTTTTATATGCACAAGATATCTCTGGAAATATCCATAAAGAACTATCATTGTCCATCAAATCTAAGGTACCATCTATTGCAAGTTGCTTGATTGTTTTGTGTACAAAAAAGAAATGAAAAAGACTGCTAAATGGAGAGGCAAAAGACCCATCATAGTCAACATGATATTCGGAAGGAGGACAAAGTTGGAGGACTGACACTACCTGACATCAAGACTTATTACAAGTTGTAGTAAGACAGTGTGATATTGGTGAAAGAAGAGACAAATAGATCAATGGAATAGAAAAGAATAGAGAACCCAGAAATACACTCCCATAAATGTAGTCAACTGATCTTTGGCAAAGGAGCAAAGGCAATACAATGAAGGAAAGATAGTCTTTTCAACAAATGGTTCTGGAACAAATGGACACCACGTGGAAAAAAAAAGAAAAAAAGAATCTAGACACAGACCTTAAACCTTTCACAAAAATTAACTCAAAGTAGATCATAAACCTACATGTAAAATGCAAATCTATAAAACTCCTAGAAAATGCCACAGGAGAAAGCTAGATGATCTAGGATACGGCAATGATTTTTTAGCTATAACACCAAAGGGACAATTTATGAAAGAAATCATTGATAAGCTAGACCTCATTAAAGTTAAAAATGTATGCTCTGTGAAAGAACGGTCAAGAGGATGAGAAGAGGCACAGAGTGGGAGAACACATTTACAAAAGACATTTCTGATAAATGTCTGCTATCCAAAATATGCAAAGAACTCCTAAAACTCAACAATAAGAAAACAAATAACCTGATGTTGAAAGTGGGCAAAAGACCTGAAAAGATACCTCCCTAAAGAAGATATACATGTGGCAAATCAGCATATGAAAAGATGCTCTACATCATATGTCATCAGTGAAATGCAAATTAAACAACGAGAAACCACTACATGCCTATTTTATTTATGTACTTATTTATTTGGTTGTGCCAGCTCTTAGTTGTGGCAGGTGGGCTCCCTAGTTGTGGCAGGTGGGCTCCTTAGTTGTGGCTCACAGGCTCCTTAGTTGTGGCATGTGAACTCAGTTGCGGCATGCATGTGAGATCTAGCTCCCTGACCAGGGATCAAACCCAGGCCCCCTGCACTGGGAGTGTGGAGTCAACCACTGTGCCACCAGGGAAGTCCCCACTTGCCTATTGGAATGGCCAAAATCCAGAACACCGACAACACCAAGTGCTAGTGAGGATGTGGAGCAATAGGAACTCTCATTTATTGCTGGTGGCAATGAGAAAATGGTATAGCCACTCTGGAAGATAGTTTGGCAGTTTCTTATAAAATCAAACTCACTCTTACTCTATGATCCAGCAATGCTCCTTGGTATTTACTCAAATGAGTTGAAAATTTATATCTAACCAAAAACCTATACACAGATGTTTATAGCAGTTTTATTCATAATTGCCAAAACTTGGAAGCAACTAAGAAGTTTTTCAGTAGGCAAGTGGATAAATAAATTGTGGTACATCCAGACAATGGAATATTATTCAGTGCTAAAAATAAATGAGCTATCTAACTATCTCTTCTCCCCACCCTTCCCCCCCAGGTAACCATTAAATTCATTCTCTAAGTCTGTGAACCTGTTTCTGTTTTGTAAGTAAGTTCATTTGTATCATTTCTTTTTAGATTCCGCTTATATGCAATAGTTAGGGAGTTTGGGATTGACATGTACACACTGCTATATTTAAAATGGATAACCAACAAGGACCTACAGTATAGCACAGGCAACTCTGCTCAATATTATGTAACAACCAAAATGGGAAAATAATTTGAAAATGAATAGATACATGTATATGTATAACTGAATCACTTTGCTGTACACCTGAAACTATCACAACATTGTTAATCAACTATACTCCAATATAAAATAAAAAGTTAAAAAAAAGGAAATGAGCTATCAAGTCATGAGAAGACATGGAGGAACCTTAAATTCATATTAGTAAGTGAAAGAAGCCAATCTTAAAAGACTACGTACTGTATGATTCCAACTATATGACATCCTGGAAATGGCAACACTATGAAGACAGTAAAAAGATCAATAGTTTCCAGGGCTTAGGAGGGAGTAAGGGATGAGAAGATGGAGCACAAAGAATTTTTAGGACAGTGAAACTATTCTGTATGATACTCTACTGGTGGATACATGTCCCTATGTGTTTGTTAAAAACCAATGGGATGTATAACACCAAGAGTGAACCCTAATGTAAACTATGGACTTAAAGTGATAATATTGTGTCAGTGTAGGTTCATTGATTGTAACAAATGTAGGCCAGTGGAATGTTGATAGTGGGAAAGGCTGTACATGTGTCGGGACAAGAGATACAGGGGAACTCTGTACTTTATTCACAATTTTGTTGTGAATCTAAAATGGCTCCAAAAATAAAGTCTATTGGAAAAAAAAAAAGGGACTTCCCTGGTAGTGCATTGGTTAAAGATCCGCTTACCAATGCAGGGGACACGGGTTCGAGCCCTGGTTCGGGAAGATCCCACGTGCCGCGGAGCCACTAAGCCCGGGAGCTACAACTACTGAGCCTGCGCTCTAGAACCCCTTCTCTGCAGCAAGAGAAGCCACTGCAATGAGCAGTCCGCCCACTGCAACGAAGAGTAGCCCCTGCTCTCTGCAACTAGAGAAAGCCCAAGTGCAACAATGAAGACCCAAAGCAGCCAAAAATAAATAAATAAGTAAATAAGTAAGTAAGTAAGTAAATAAATAAAAGACTGCCAATGAACTACATGGCATGATGCCATAATAATAGTCCTGCCTGGCATATGATTGATCACACCAGCCCTTCATTGCTTTGAAACTTCTGGCAACTATTTTGCAAGATCTGGCAATTTCCTTGGCCTTAAGTTGTGTTGTCTGGCAAGGCTCTTGCATGAATCTCCATTTGTAATGGCTCTTCACCTACTTTGGGTATCTTCCTCTCTTGGGTCTTCAAAGTGGACCAAGCATGGACCAGCAGCATCAACATCACAAAGGGACTTATTGGAAATGTAGCATCTTGGACTACATTTAATGTAGACTTAACGAAGCAGAATCTGCATTTTATCCAGATCCCAGGGGATTCAATGTGCACTTTGCACCTGGAGGAGCAGTGCTTCAGAAAAGCACTCTGGAGAGACTTCCCTGGCAGTCCAGTGGTTGAGACTTCACCTACCAATGTGGGGGGTGTGGATTCAATCCCTGGTTGGGGAGCTAGGATCCCGCATTCCTTGTGGCCCGGGAAACTAGGACATAAAACAGAGGCAGTGTTGTAGCAGATTCAGTGGAGACTTTGACAATGGTCCACATCAAAAAAGAAAGAAAGAAAGAAAGAAATGCACTCTGGGATTGCTCTGCAACAATATAGGGAATTGAGATCACTTCTCCAACAATGTATGCATTTGCTTCACTAATATCAATTTTGTACCTTACTGCTATTTCTGTATCCAGAAAGACCTTTCATTTCAATGCCAAATCATAGTATAATCCTTCTGAAGACATTTTCATTAGCAATTAAACTCAGCATGTGTAGTAGCCACAATGCATATAAATCTTTTGAAGTGCTGACAGTACAAAAACTAAGTTTGCACATGTGCCAGCAATGGCATCCACGTGATGAGAGCCACCTGGCTGACAGTTATTGTAAAACACAGCCTGATTTCAGAGATGTTAAAATGTGGGGGAAAATGTGAATTTTATTTAATTAATTAATTAATTTTATGTATTGTTTTATTTTTTGTGTATTTTAAAAGTCAAAGAGAGATTGGTTCAAGATGGCGGAGCAGAAGGACATACGCTCACTCCGTCTTGCGAGAGCACCGGAATCACAACTAACTGCTGAACAATCATCGACAGGAGGACATGGGAACTCACCAAAAAAACATACCCCACATCCAAAGAAAAAGGAGAAGCCTCAATGAGATGCTAGGAGGGGTGCAATCACAATAAAATCAAATCCCATAACTGCTGGGTGGGTGACTCACAAACTGGAGAACACTTATACCACAGAAGTCCACCAACTGGAGCGAAGGCTCTGAGCCCCACGTCAGGCTTCCCAACCTGGGGGTCTGGCAATGGGAGGAGGAATTCCTAGAGAATCAGACTTTGAAGGCTAGTGGTATTTGATTGCAGGACTTTGACGGGACTGGGGGAAACAGAGACTCCACTCTTGGAGGGCACACACAGAGTACCGTGCACATCAGCACCCAGGGGAAGGAGCAGTGACCCCATGGGAGACTGAACTGGACCTACCTACTAGTGTTGGGGTGTCTCCTGCAGAGGCGGGGGGTGGCTGTGGCTCACTGTGGGGACAAGGACACTGGCAGCAGAAGTTCTGGGAAGTACTCCTTGGTGTGAGCCCTCCCAGAGTCCGCCAGTAGCCCCACCAAAGAGCCGGGTAGGCTCTAATGCTGGGTCACCTCAGGCCAAACAACCAACAGGGAGGGAACCCAGCCCCACCCATCAGCAGACAAGCAGATTAAAGTTTTACTGAGCTCTGCCCACCAAAGCAACAGCCAGCTCTACCCAACACCAGTCCCTCCCATCAGGAAGCTTGCACAAGCCTCTTAGATAGCCTCATCCACCAGAGGACAGACAGCAGAAGCAAGAACCACAATTCTGCAGCCTGTGGAAGGAAAACCACATTCACAGAAAGATAGACAAAATGAAAAGGCAGAGGACTATGTATCAGACAAAGGAACAAGATAAAACCCCAGAAAAACAACTAAAAGAAGTGGAGATAGGCAACCTTCCAGAAAAAGAATTCAGGATAATGGTAGTGAAGATGATCCAGGGCCTCGGGAAAAAAATGGAGGCAAAGATTGAGAAGATGCAAGAAATGTTTAACAAAGACCTAGAAGAATTAAAGAACAAACACCTAGAAGAATTAAAGTACAAACAGAGATGAACAATACAATAACTGAAATGAAAAATATACTAGAATGAATCAATAGCAGAATAACTGAGAAGAATGGATAAGTGACCTGGAAGACAGAATGGTCAAATTCACTGCTGTGGAACAGAATAAAGAAAAAAGAATGAAAAGAAATGAAGATAGGCTAAGAGACCTGTGGGACATTAAACGCAACAACATTTGCATTATAGGGGTCCCAGAAGGAGAAGAGAGAGAAAGGACCTGAGAAAATATTTGAAGAGATTATAGTCGAAAACTTCCCTAACATGGGAAAGGAAATAGCCACCCAAGTCCAGGAAGCACAGAGAGTCCCAGGCAGGATAAACCCAAGGAGAAACACGCTGAGACACATAGTAATCAAACTGACAAAAATTAAAGACAAAGAAAAATTATTGAAAGCAACAAGGGAAAAATGACAAATAACATACAAGGGAACTCCCATAAGGTTAACAGCTGGTTTCTCAGCAGAAACTCTACAAGCCAGAAGGGAGTGGCATGACATATTTAAAGTGATGAAAGGAAAGAACCTACAACGAAGATTACTCTACCCAGCAAGGATGTCATTCAGATTCGATGGAGAAATCAAAAGCTTTACAGACAAGCAAAAGCTAAGAGAATTCAGCACCACCAAACCAGCTCTACAACAAATGCTAAAGGAACTTCTCTAAGTGGGAAACACAAGAGAAGAAAAGGACCTACAAAAACAAACCCCAAACAATTAAGAAAATGGTCATAGGAGCATACGTATTGATAATTACTTTAAACAGGAATGGATTAAATGCTCCAACCAAAAGACACAGGCTTGCTGAATGGATACAAAAACAAGACCCATATATATTATGTCTACAAGAGACCCACTTCAGACCTAGGGACACATACAGACTGAAAGTGAGGGGATGGAAAAAGATATTCCATGCAAATGGAAATCAAAAGAAAGCTGGAGTAGCAATACTCATATCAGATAAAATAGACTTTAAAATAAAGAATGTTACAAGAGACAAAGAAGGACACTACATAATGATCAAGGGATCAATCCAAGAAGAATATATTACTATTATAAATATATATGCACCCAACATTAGGAGCACCTCAATACATAAGGCAATTGCTAACAGCTATAAAAAAGGAAACTGACAGTAACACAATAATAGAGGGGGACTTTAACACCTCACTTACACCAAAGGACAAATCATCCAGAAAGAAAACTAATAAGGAAACACAAGCTTTAAATGACACAATAGACTAGATAGATTTAATTGACATTTATAGGACATTCCATCCAAAAACAACAGATTACATTTTCTTCACAAGTGCACATGAAACATTCTCCAGGATAGATCACATCTTGGGTCACAAATCAAGCCTTGGTAAATTTAAGAAAATTGAAATCATATCAAGCATCTTTTCTGACCACAACGCTATGAGATTAGAAATCAATTATGAAACGTAAAAAACACGAACACATGGAGGCTAAACAATACATTACTAAATAACCAAGAGATCACTGAAGAAATCAAAGGGGAAACCAGAAAATACCTAGAGACAAATGACAATGAAAACACGCCGATCCAAAACCTATGGGATGTAGCAAAAGCAGTTCTAAGAGGGAAGTTTATAGCAATACAAGCCTATCTCAAGAAACAAGAAAAGGGCTTCCCTGGTGGTGCAGTGGTTGAGAGTCCGCCTGCCGATGCAAGGGACACGGGTTCGTGCCCTGGTCCGGGAAGATCCCACATGCTGTAGAGAAGCTGGGCCCGTGAGCCATGGCCGCTGAGCCTGCACGTCTGGAGCCTGTGCTCCACAACAGGAGAGGCCACAACAGTGAGAGGCCCGCATACCACAAAAAAAGAAAAGAAAAGAAAAAAAAGAAACAAGAAAAATCTCAAATAAACAATCTAACGTTACACCTAAAGGAACTAGAGAGAGGAGAACAAACAAAACCCAAAGTTAGTAGAAGGAAAGAAATCATAAAGATCACAGCAGAAATAAATGAAATAGAAACAAAGAAAGCAAGCAAAGATCAATATAACTAAAAGGTGGTTCTTGGAGAAGATAAACAAAATTGGTAAGCCATTAGCCAGACTCATCAAGAAAAGGAGGGAGAGGACTCAAATCAATAAAATTAGAAATGGAAAAGGAGAAGTTACAACAGAACCACAGAAATGCAAAGCATCATAAGAGATTACTACAAGCAACTCTACACCAATAAAATGGACAACCTGGAAGAAATGGACAAATTCTTAGAAAGGTATAACCTTCCAAGACTGAACCAGGAAGAAATAGAAAATATGAACAGACCAACCACAAGTAATGAAATTGCAACTGTGATTAAAAATCTCCCAACAAACAAAAGTCCAGGACCAGATGGCTTCACAGGTGAATTCTATCAAACATTTAGAGAAGAGCTAACACCCATAACACCCATCCTTCTCAAACTCTTCCAAAAAACTGCAGAGGAAGGAACACTTCCAAACTCATTCTATGAGGCCACCATCACCCTGATACCAAAACCAGACAAAGATACTACAAAAAAAGAAAATTACAGACCAATGTCACTGATGAATATAGATGCAAAAATCCAGAACAAAATACTAGCAAACAGAATCCAATAATACATTAAAAGGATCATACACCATGATCAACTGGGATTTATCCCAGGGATGCAAGGATTCTTTAATATATGCAAATCAATCAATGTGATACACCATATTAACGAACTGAAGAATAAAAACGATATGGTCATCTCAATAGATGCAGAAAAAGCTTTTGACAAAATTCAACACTCAGTTATGATAAAAACTCTCCAGAAAGTGGGCGTAGGGGGAACCTACCTCAACATAATAAAGGACATATATGACAAACCCACAGCAAACATCATTCTCAATGGTAAAAAACTGAAAACATTTCCTCTAACATCAGGAAATAAACAAGGATGTCCACTCTCACCACTATTATTCAACATAGTTTTGGAAGTCCTAGCCATGGCAATCAGAGAAGAAAAAGAAATAAAAGGAATACAAATTGGAAAAGAAGAAGTAAAACTGTCACTGTTTGCAGATGACATGATACTATACATAGAGAATCCTAAAGATGCCACCAGAAAACTACTAGAGCTAATCAATGAATTTGGTAAAGCTGCAGGATACAAAATTAATGCGCAGAAATCTCTTGCATTCCTATACACTAACAATGGAAGATCAGAAAGAGAAATTAAGGAAACAATCCCATTCACAATTGCGACAAAAAGAATAAAATACCTAGGAATAAACCTACCTAAGGAGGTAAAAGACCTGTATTCAGAAAACTATAAGACACTGATGAAAGAAATCAAAGATGACACAAACAGATGGAGAGATATACCATGTACTTGGATTGGAAGAATCAATGTTGTGAAAATGACTATACTACCCAAAGCAATCTACAGATTCAGTGCAATCCCTATCAAATTACCAGTGGCATTTTTTACAGAACTAGAACAAAAAATCTTAAAATTTGTATGGAGACACAAAAGAACCTGCCAAAGCAGCCTTGAGGGAAAAAAACGGAGCTGGGGGAATCAGACTCCCTGGCTTCAGACTATACTACCAAGCTACAGTAATCAAGACCATACGGTACTGGCACAAAAACAGAAATATAGATCAATGGAAGAGGATAGAAAGCCCAGAGATAAACCCACGCACCTATGGCCAACTCATCTATGACAAAGGTGGCAAGGACATACAATGGAGAAAAGACAGTCTCTTCAATAAGTGGTGCTGGGAAAACTGGACAGCTACATGTGAAAGAATGAAATTAGAACTCTCCCTAACACCATACACAAAAAATAAACTCAAAATGGATTAGAGACCTAAATGTAAGACCGAACACTATAAAGCTCTTAGAGGGAAACATAGGAAGAACGTTCCATAACATAAATCACAGCAAGATCCTTTTTGACCCACCTCCTAGAGAAATGGAAATAAAAACAAAAATAAACAAATGGGACCTAATGAAACTGAAAAGCTTTTGCACAGCAAAGGAAACCATAAACAAGACGAAAAGACAACCCTCAGAATGGGGGAAAATATTTGCAAAGGAATCAATGGACAAAGGATTAATCTCCAAAATATATAAACAGCTCATGTAGCTCAATATTAAAAAAACAAACAACCCAATCCAAAAATGGTCAGAAGACCTAAATAGACATTTCTCCAAAGAAGATATACAGATGGCCAAGAAGCACATGAAAAACTGCTCAACATCACTAATTATTAGAGAAATGCAAATCAAAACTACAATGAGGTATCACCTCACACCAGTTAGAATGGGCATCATCAGAAAATCTACAAACAACAAATGCTGGAGAGGGTGTGGAGAAAAGGGAAGCCTCTTGCACTGTTGGTGGGAATGTAAATTGATACAGCCACTGTGGAGAACAGGATAGAGGTTCCTTAAAAACTAAAAATAGAATTACCATATGACCCAGCAATCCCATTACTGGGCATATACCCAGAGAAAACCATAATTCAAAAAGACACAGGCACCCCAATGTTCATTGCAGCACTATTTACAATAGCCAGGTCATGGAAACAACCTAAATGCCCATCGGCAGACGAATGGATAAAGAAGATGTGGTACATATATGCAATGGAATATTACTCAGCCATAAAAAGGAATGAAACTAGATCATTTGTAGAGACATGGATGGATCTAGAGACTGTCATACAGAATGAAGTAAGTTAGAAAGAGAAAAACAAATATCGTATATTAACGCATGTATGTGGAACCTAGAAAAATGGTACAGATGAACCGGATTTCAGGGCAGAAACAGAGACACAGATGTAGAGAACAAACGTATGGACACCAAGGGGGGAAAGCGGTGGGGGGTGGGGGCATGGGGGTGGGATGGGATGAATGGGGAGATTGGGATTGACATGTATACACTGATGTGTATAAAATGGATGACTAATAAGAACATGCTGTATAAAAAATAAATAAAATAAAATTCAAAAAAAAGAAGAAAATTAAACAATACCCTAATCTAACACCCCCCCAAAAAAATAGTCAGTGAAATATGACAAAATTGGTTGCTTCTGGGAAAGGAACAGGATGGCTGGAGAATGACTGGGAGAGACATTGCATTGTATACCCATTTGCATTTCGAGTTTTGAGCCTTGCAAATTTATAACATGTCATATTATATATATATGTATATATATACATATACATATATATATATACATATATATATATATATATAATATGTTTATATTTTAACTGGCTATAATCTTAACAAGACCTGCTTTGTGATTCCAGGACCCAAGCCCCAAATCTCCGAGTCACCTTTGGGCTCCTCAGTGGTAGTAGACCTTGTTTTTAATGTAGCTTAAGATTGAGTTGGCTTTTTGGCAGGCTCCCTCACATACTAACAGTTCATTTCAAGGTTATAGTAAAAAAAACAAACAAAAGAAAACAAAACCTCTAAAACTTCTAAGTCCCTTATCCATACTTTTTTTTTTTTTTGTCACGCCATACGGCTTGCGGGGTGTGGGATCTTATTTCCCCGACCAGGGATCGAACCCATGCCCCCTGCATTGGGAGTGTGGAGTCTTAACCATTGGACTGCCAGGGAAGTACCTTTTTTTCTGTTTTGAATGTGGAGGGATAGGTGGATGAGGGAGGAAGTTTATATTTATTCTTGTAAAATAGGATGCTGTTGGTGTCAGCCCATTTTTCTAAAACTGTGGTTTTCAAACTCTATTGTACATCAGAGCCACCTGGAGGGCTTATGAAAACAGAGATATCTGGGCCCCATTCCCAGAGTTGATTCAGTCCATCTTGTGTGGGGACCAAGAATTTGGATTTCTAACAAGTTCCCAGGTGTTGCTGATGGTGGTAGTCTGTGGAGTACACTTCTACCATCGGTCTAGCTAGCCTGTCCTTACGAGTCATGATGCCTTCTCCATGTATTAGTTGTCCCTCCCAGCCTGTTTTCTGTATCTTCATCTAAGTCATTGATAAAAGGTTGAACTGGGAGAGATCGAGGACCCAGCTTTGTAGCAAGACACTTCAGACTGACATGGATCCACTCACTGGCCCTTGTGGGATATGATGGATTTCTATGAGCGAGAATGCCAATAACCATACTCTTCAGCTTGTAAGTCTCCATCCTGTCCCTGGAAACAGCACGAGGAACTCTGAAAATCTTGCTGAAATCTAGGCAAGCCCAGTGTTCATTCTTGTTCATCCTTTTGAGGGTTGTTGTCATGCCTTAATTCAAGGCTGTGTGATCTTAGGCAACTGCCTTGTCTTCGTCTTCCATCATATTTGGGTGGGGCAGGGAAAGCTCAGGTGCACAAGTTTGAGTTAGTCTTTCTGCTTGGTATCACTGGTCCCTGAAGGACCCCTCTCCAGACCAATGGTACCAAACAAGACCCGGTGTTTTATTTAGTTGATTAGTTCCCGTGCTAATCAGAATAGGCCAGGATTTTGTTGCAGTAACAAACACCCCCAAATCCCAGAAGCTTAAAACAACAAAAGTTTATTTCTCATGAAAACTAACTGTTCCATGCAGGTTGGCAGGGTGGAGGGAGGGGAGGGGGTCATGACCTTGTCTTCACTCAGGGATCCAGGCTGATGGATGTTTCTTCTCAACTTGTGCTTTCCTGAGCATTTGCAGTAGGGAAACTGAGCATTGGATGACCTCCCACCAGAAACTGAATGCTCTGGTCTAGAATTGGCACACATGACTTCCACTCACAACTCCTGGGACAGAACTAATCCCACAACACTGCCCAACTCTGGGTCAAGGTGGGCAGAGAAGTGCAATCCTCCTACATGTTTGGGAGGAAAGGAGAATAGCCTATGGGTGAGGTTTAGAGGAATCCATGACCTTTGCTTTTATCTCCCTTCTTCACTCCCACCCTCTTCTTTCTCTCCATAAATAAGAGTCTAATGTGTTTGATGTGTATACTTTTATTTGTGTGTGTTCTTGCAAAAGATAGCATGTTGTTTTATGGGCATCTGCTTTTAATTTACATAGATGTTATTGTGCTATAGGCCTTATTCTATTTCTTTTCTTTTCACTCAACAGTCTGTTTTTAATATGCATTCATTTTGCAAAATATGCCTCTAATTTGTTACTTCTGATGGATGCATTTACTACATTTTACATATTTACTCACCCAGTGGTGGGCACCTAGATTGCCTCTAACTCTTTGCTATTACAATGCTAACATGAACATTCTTATAGATGGAATAATAAGGGAATTTCTTTGGGAAATTTACTTAGGAGCAGAATTGCTGGTTATGGAGTGTGCGTATTACTCAACTAAGTAGTACCAGATTGGCCCCCCTGCATCGGTCTGCACTCCTACCAACAGTGAATCAGGGTTCTCCTGCCTCCAAATCCCTGCCAAGCCTAGACATTAGCCAGCTTTCTAGTTTTTGCCCTTTTGATGGGGATGCCAGTGGGGTGTATTATTGTTTTAATTTTGTATTTCTTCAATTACTAATAAGTTTGAGCATCTCTTTAAATGTGTGTTAGCCTTTTGGGTTTTAATCTTAGAATTGAGCTATTTACAATTTTTGCCCATTTTTCCTTTCGAGTTCCTATAGGATTCTTTTTACTTGATTAGAAGGAATTTTTATATGTTTAAAACTACCCTTTAGGTCTTTGACGTCGCATATGTATTTTGTCAGTCTGTGAGATGAATGTTAACTTTCTTCATGATGTCTCTCATTGAATCATAATCCTTAGTTTTATAATCTGTCCATTTTTTTTGCTTATGGCTATGCTTCCCTGTCGCTGCATTCTCCTATATTATCATTTTCATGCTTTATTACTTTCCATTTCAAATTTAGATATCAAATCCACTGGATTTCCAGCTTTGTATAGTATTAGGAAGCAATGCAATTTTATTTGTCTCTATGTAGGTAGTCAGTTTTCCTAGCACAATTTTATTAAATACCCTGCTTTTTCTGCATTGATAAGTGGTGATTATTTATTATATATTGAGTTCTTATGCATACATTGGCCTATTTTTAAAAAAATATATCTATGTTTCATTTATTTATTTCTATCTTTTCTCCTTCTATCTTGATAATTCCCACCATAGGCTTCTCTTACTAATACATATTTTCAAAGAATCAACTTTTGGTTTTATTCATTTTCTTTATTTCTTTTGTTCTCTTACATAAAAAATTTTTGATTCCTTCTTATTTCTTAAGGCCTACTCTATTGCTCCCTTTCTCCAACGTCCTGAGCTAAATGTTTACTCATTTATTTTAAATCTTTCTTGTTCCCTGGTAAATATAAGTAAAACTATATATTTACATCTCCAAATACTGTTTTTAGCAATGTCACTTAGCGTTTGACATGTAATGTTTTCATTGTCTTTTAGTTGTAAGTATTATATAATTTCCCTTATGATTTTTTAACCCAAGGTGTTAAAATAGTATGTTATTTTGTTTCCAAACATGAGATGTTTAGTCATCATTTTGTGATTGGTTTTTATAAAGAAGCTTCTCTCTGGTCCTTGCAAACAGCTCTCTGCATCTCAGAGGCAGCACAGGGCATCAAATCGTTCTCATGCTGCCATGTCTTTGATGCAGCTAGGAAAGATTTCTCCACTTTTAAAGACTTATGTTTTACTTTTTTTTGTTTTTGAAATAGGTTAGACAAAAGAGGAATTTATCAGAAGGACATAGGGGTGCATCACATAGTCAAGTCCCGGGAAGGTCAGAGGGGAAACTGAGACTTAGAAAACCTCCAGCCAAGGACTTAAAAACCACCAGAACGCTCACCACCCTTTTCTCTGCTTCTGTCTGTGTATCAATTTCATTCTCTTTCACTGCACATGCACCAGAGAAAGACCAGGTGTTCTCTCTGAAATTCAACAACTCCTGGGAAAGTTGCTGATTGGCTGGCCACCTGGATCAGATTCCATCCCAGATCAATCAACTTCGACCAGAAGGGTGGGGTCTATAAGAAAGAACATGGCAGCTTCCATGACTCCAGTCCAAATGGTTAGAGTGTGACAGAGGAGAAGCATCTTCTTTCTTTCTTTTTTTTTTTTTCCAAAATTCAATTTATTGAAACTAAAACACACACACACAAACCAAACAAATAAAACAACAACAACAACCAAAAACAGTTCACTTATTTCTCCTACCCTCCAATTATAATTATTATTGGTCAGAAAACATAGTCTGTGTGATGATGATTCTCTGGTATTTATTAAAGCTTCCTCTGCAGCCAAGTACACAGGAAATGTCTTGTAAATATCCCATATGTGCTAGAAAAGAATGTGTGCTCTCTGATTTGGGTTGTAGAGTTCTACATAACCTAATAGCTCAAGCTTACCAATTTTATGTTTTAGGTCTTCAAGAATTCCGCCTTTTTGTTACTGTTATTGTTTCTGTGGGTCAGAAATTTAGGCGTGGCTTGATTGGGTAATTCTGGCTCATAATCTCTCATGAGGTTGCAATCAAGATGTAAACCAGGGCTGCAGTCATCTGGAGGCTCGGCTGGGGCTTGAGGGCCTGTTTCCAAGATTGCTCACTCACATGGCTGTTGGCAGGTGGCTGTTGGCAGGTGGCCTCAGTTCCTCACCACATGGGCCTCATCATAGGGCTCCTTGAGTGCCTTCATGAGATGGCAGCTGGCTTTCCCCACAGCAAGCAATCCAAAAGAGTGAGAGCAAGGAAGAAGCCGCAATGCTTTTTATGACCTAGTCTTGGAAGTCACACCCTGTTACTGCCTCCATAGTCTATCTATTAGAAGTGAGCCACTAAGTCCAATCCACACTCAAGGAGCAGACACTCAATCACCCCTTCAAGAGAGGATTATCAAAGAAGTTACACACATATTTAAAAACCACCCAACCTACTAATATCCTCTCTTAACTCTTTGAAGATTCTTAAAATAAATTCATATTGACTTTGCTTCAACGGATATATTTTGTTGTTTTCTGTGTGTGTGTGTGTGTGTGCGTGTGTGTGTGTGTTCCTTTTTTGACGGGATGTACCTCTCAGGTACCTGAAGTCCATGTTTCCATGGTGGTATCTAACACTGTCTTTTGGGCAAGTTCATGCCCTAGTCTGTGCCCCTGGATGAGTTTAAGGAGAGTGGCTTGGATGAAGCCAGGCATAGAGCCCCAGGCACCATGCAACCACTACTGATCCCCATTCTCCCCTCTCTGTTTGTGGCAGGGCCACCAACTAAAGCTTCTGCTCAGGGATTCGCTTTTGAACACTTAGAAAGAAGCAGTGCTGTGAGGTGGGAGCTCCCCCCCAGAACACTACCAGCCCTGGTGGTGGGACAGAGAAGGGGGGAGAAACGAATGTCTGGGGGAAGCTGGTCAACCACACCTGTTTCCACCAGTTTCTCACCCCAGCAGAGCTACTGGGGTTCCCTGATATTACCCCACCAACACCTGAAGCCAGAGCTATTGCTCCAGCTCCTGTCACACAGAGGGAGTGGGGCAGCAATGACCGTCCCAATCAATGTGGGGAAGAAGCAAGAGGAAGGATGAAAAGATCTCTTGCAACCCGTTCTCCCACGGATGTGTCAGGCCTCTCTACCCCCCGTTGATATCCCACTCCCCACTCTCCAAACTCCCACCACACACATACTGGTTCACCACAGCCTTTGGGCTTCCTGGGAGCTCACAAGGTTTTAGGTTTGTTTCTCAGATCCAAGCTTCTCTCTGCTTCTACGGTTTCTCCAACATTAATTTTGTGAATAGACACCCATAGCCCACGCTAGATTGCCACCTTTTAAGGAATCAGAGGTAATTCCACCCCTGCACTCCTTTCCTCAGAGTCTCTATAAAATAATGGAGGTAGTTTAGATCAGGGTCACACACTCCAATGCCTGCTGAAATAGGCAGATTACCCTGATGGGTGAAGCTGGCGATGGGTGAGGCAACAGGGAATGATGGGGCCTGGGGTGAATTGGAGTATGCCAGCACATGCTTTTTCTATTGAGGTCAGAGATACCCATTGCCCGGCAGGAATGTAGGCCAGTATCCTCATGAAGCCAGAAAGGTAGATTTGATGGGAAATTCATTTGTTTAAGCACGTGAGGGTTGAATTCAGCTGGGAGTCACTAGTTTGAGTGAAATCCCTGTCAAACCCCTGGTTTCTTAATCCCTAAAGATCCTTTTCAGATTTAACAAGCCAGGAGTCTTGGAGTCTAGAGTATTCCCCCCAAGTAACCTTTCAGGGGAGAACTTTCTCAAAAATGGAAACAAGGTCTGTCTGGCATAAGCCAGTCTTAACACGCCCACATGCAGTCTTGTCCAGTTTACCAGCCTGCTGTTCTTAGAGTCTGCTTGTTTTTCTTTTGGAAAATTAGAACAACATTTTCCTATTTCCAGTTAGGTGGAGCCTCACCCATTCTTAAAAATTCTTTAAAGATTACAAACATTGCTGGGGCTTGGAATGTAACCAAAGCAGCCCTTGTTGACTTCAGAGGATTTTTTTAAATTTTCTTATTTAAAAATAAACCTCACCTCATTCTGTGCTTTATTTTCCCTCACATTCCCTTCTTATGATATTCTATCATCATCTGAAAAATGTTTGTCTTGACTTTAAACTTCAGATCAGGTTTTGACTCTTCCGTCTCACACTTCCCCTTCCTCAACCTCCATCAGATCAATATAGAATTCCACCATAGCTGTGTGATCTTGAGCAAACTGTCTATACTTTCTGTACCTTGGTATACCCTTCTATAAAATGGGGAAGTTGAACTGGCTGGTCACCAACTCTCCTTCTAGAGCTGAGTTTTGGGGTTAGGGATCCTTTTGCTAATTGGTTAAAAACCGTGGACCCTCATTCCAGAAAAATGAACACATGGCTTATACTGGCTTACTTTGTTTTGTCTGCCAAGACTACCATTCCCCCCTTCTTTCAGAGGACATTCTTCCCTGACTTCAACTATTAGGCTCTAAATGGGCTACCAATAAAAATACTCGGCTGAGAAGAGTGAGGTGTCAAGTCCTTTTTGTTTTCTTCTGTTTTTGAATGGAACCAGAATGGAAGATTTCTTTTCCTCTTTGGTAGAAAGCCAAGGATGTGAATCCAGATCTGCCTGGGGCCATTTTCTGGCTTTGCAGAGAAAGCCCTTCTGTGTAGGCCACAGGGAGAGAGAAGCCTGGAGATTGGGAGGGGTGGGATGTGGGAGGGGAAGGGGTGAGAGAGTCCTCCAGGCATTTCAGGTCTGAATCCAGCTGTCCCTTAAACTAGCCCATTCCTACCCTTTCTTCCTTTGGTCCAATGAGCCAATTGTTTTTTTTTTTGGTTTGTGTGAGTTTGTATAACTGGCATTTGCAGCATAAGTCCTGGTTAGTATAGGCACGAACTTACCCTACTTTGTATCATATTGATTCTTACATTTTAATACTGTCCCATTCCTTGTCCTCATTGTCCTCACAAGATTCTAGCTAAGCTCTATTTTTTTTTTTTTTTGCGTTATGCAGGCCTCTCACTGCTGTGGCCTCTCCCATTGCGGAGCACAGGCTCCGGACGCGCAGGCTCAGCGGCCATGGCTCACGGGCCCAGCTGCTCCGCGGCATGTGGGATCTTCTTGGACCGGGGCACGAACCCGTGTCCCCTGCATCGGCAGGCAGACTCCCAACCACTGCGCCACCAGGGAAGCCCCAACCTAAGCTTTTTTAAGGCACCTTTAAAATGCCTTCTGCAACTCCTTACACATGTACTCAACTAGTTTTGACAGAATTAAACAGAATTTTCGTTATTTTCTCCTGTGGATTCATGTCATCAGCCCCCTCTCTCATAAAACTATAGTTTTTGGAGGACGAGGACACTGTTTTCTTCTTTTTAAAAGTTCCTGAAAGGTGCTTTGTACACAGTAAGAACTCACAAAATGCTGGGGATTGAGCTGGTGGTAATGACCACATCAGAAGAGAAGCCTGCTAACCTCGTGCGCTGTAACATTCTCAAACACGCTGTGTGCGCCGGCACCACTGACAGCGCGAGTCACATGGATGGATGACAAGGTCCCATGGCAACAGAGACCCTTCTGCCGGGAGTCCAGCCTGGAAGCTGAGAGTACACGTGACTCCCCCCAGCACCTCCCTCTCCCCAGGGAATTTCAGTCAGTCCCGGCTAAAGAGGACAGCAGCTTCTGGAATTTCCCCCAAGAAAGTAGCCCTGCGCAGTAAGAGCCTAAATAGGAATCGCAGTGGCCACAGCCACAGTCTGTTTTTAACACAAGGACCAGAAGGGCCTGGCCTGGTTAGTGGCTCCTGTCCTGGGAAGCTCCTGATATTATAGTGAGGGAGCTGGGTGCACACACAACACACATGTACACACACCAAACACGTTGTCAGCAGACAAATAACATGCTTTATCTACTTATGTAACTGCAACTTTTCAAAAACATTTCCTCAAGCACATTTACTGTCAGGAGCATGTGTGGAGGTGCGGGTGGATGTGTGAGGGTGTGATACCCTCAGTGAAGTATTCTGACTTGCGAGTCCCACATATCCGAGAACCTCAGCCGGGGTGGTTAAGGGGAGGCGAGAAAGCACTGGGCCCTGTTAGCCACTAGAGGGCACTGGGGAGCAGGACATCGCAAATTTGGGTGAGCGCCGCATTTCCCTCCCCGCATCTAGAAGGCCAGAGGAGGGGCCTCTTTAACAGATAGAGAGCAAGGTACGTGGCCAGCGGTGAATGAGTGGGAACAGAGCTGCACCACCCAGTACTGTGCTTTGGGCATTTCATGGCTTCCGCTACCAGGAAAGGCCAGGGAAGTTCCCCCTCTGTGGTTAAGCTCCAGCAGCCCTAGGGATGTGTCTTAGCTTCATTACAATTCTAAATTGGGCTTCTTTGTCCTAGCCAGTTGTCCAGCCCCTAAGCCAAATCTGTGTGTCTTCTGTCTCACTAAGGCACTGAAGGCAGGTCCCCTAGGCAGTGAGGGGATTAGGTAAGTGTGGGGAAGGAGATAGAAACCCACAATGGCCTTGTTGTCTTGCCTGAAGGCAGCAGCAGGAGACCTGCTTCAGGAGAAGGGCAACCTCAGTTTTTCCAGGTGAGTGGGTGTCCAGGAAGTGCCCACAGAGTTGCTTCCAGGACAATGAGTCATTTATTGGGAAAATGGCAAAAGAATTTATTCGCCAAGACTATGGAGACATTTTACCAGGGAACCGGAAGTAGGTCTTTTTCCGTTGCTGCCCTGATGTTGTCACTGGCAAGGCAACCCAATGTAGAAGACATCAAAAGGATTCCTGACCCTTAAAAGGCCTTTTGGGCAACAGACTATGGTCCACCCCAGCCCAGGATAGTTAACATACCAAGGGTGCTCCCCTGTGCTTAGAAGGGTCAAAGGAAACTTTCTCCCTTTTAAAATCCTCAACCCCACACCCCTTCTAAATCAGCAGAACGCATTGCCTTCTTATTGAATGAGCAGCTACAGAACCTCTGCTGGGTCAAGAAACACTTACTTGCTCTGCATGTAATAGACGAGGTAATTAAACTTACAAGCTTTTGCACAGTAAAGGAAACCATAAACAAAATGAAAAGACAACCTACGGATTGGGAGAAAATATTGGCAAGTAGTGCGACCGACAAGAGCTTAGGTTCTAAAGTGTACAAACAGCTCATACAGCTCAATATCAAAAAGAACAAACAACCCAATCAAAAAATGGGCAGAGACCTGAACAGACATTTCTTCAAAGAAGACAGACAGATGGCCAACAGGCACATGTAAAAGATGCTCAGCATCACTGATTATTAGAGAAATGCAAATCAGAACTACAGTGAGGTATCACCTCACACCAGTCAGAATGGCCATCAATAAAAAGCCTCCAAATGGGAATTCCCTGGTGGTCCAGTGGTTAGGACTCTGCGCTTTCACTGCAGGGGGTGCGGGTTCAATCCCTGGCTGGGGAACTAAGATCTCACAAGCCGTGCGGCACGGCAAAAAAAAAACAACCCAGAAAACTCTCCAAATAATAAATGTTGGAGAGGGTGTGGAGAAAAGGGAACCCTCCTACACTGTTGGTGGGAATGTAAATTGGTGCAGCCATTATGGAAAACAGTATGGAGGTTCCTTAAAAAACTAAAAATAGAGCTACCATATGACCCAGCAATCCCACTCCTGGGCATATATCCAGAAAAGAGGAAAACTCTAATTTGAAAAGATACATGCACCCCAATGTTCATAGCAGCACTATTTAAAATAGCTGAGATATGGAAGCAACCTAAATGTCCATCAAAAGATGAATGCATAAAGAAGATGTGGTGTGTGTGTATGTATATATATATATATAAAATGGATATATAATGGAATATTACTCAGCCATAAGAAAGAATAAAATATTGCCATTTGCAGCAACATATATAGACCTAGAAATTATTATACTAAGTGAAATATTTGTCAAAGACATATATGATATCACTTATTCATGGAATCTAAAAAAAATAATACAAATGAACTTATTTACAAAATAGAAACAGATTCAGACATAGAAAACAAGCTTATGGTTACCAAAGGGGAAAGGTGGGGAGGGATAAATTAGGAGTTTGAGATTAATAGATACACACTACTATTTATAAAATAGATAAACAGCAAGGGCCTACTGTATAGCACAGGGAACTATATTCAATATCTTTTAATAACCTATAATGGAAAAGAATCAGAAAAAGAATATATATACATAACTGAATCACTTTGCTGTACACCTGAAACTAACACAATATTATAAATCAAGTACACTTCAATTAAAAAAATAGATAAGGTCTGTGGAATGAATGATCATTTCATTGAGAAAATTAAGGGCCTAGTTAAATCCCAAACTTCCTTCACTCTCCCTCACACCAAGACTATTTTCCAAAGTGGTTGCACCATTTTATATTCCCAGTAGCAATGTTTGAGAGTTCCAATTTCCCTACATCCTTACTAACACTTTTTATTGTCTGTCTTTTTGGTTATAGCCATCCTACTTTGTGTGAAGTAGTATCACATGGTGATTTTGATTTGTATTTCTCCAGTGGCTCATGATACTGAACATCTTCTCATGTGATTTTTGGTCATTTGTATATCTTCTTTGAAGAAATATCTTCTCAAATCCTTTGCTCATTTTTAAACCGGGCTGTCTTTCTGTTGTTGTAAGTTCATTATATTCTGGATATTATTAGGCTCTTATCAGACAAGTGACTTGCAAGTATTTTCTCCCATTCTTAAGGTTGTCTTTTACTTTATCAATAGTGTCTTTTGAAGTACAAAAGTTTTCAGTTTTTTTTTTTTTTCCGGTATGCAGGCCTCTCACTGTTGTGGCCTCTCCCATTGCGGAGCACACACGCCGGACGCTCAGGCTCAGCGGCCATGGCTCACAGGCCCAGCCGCTCCGCGGCATGTGGGATTTTCCCAGACCAGGGCACGAACCCGTGTCCCCTGCATCGGCAGGCGGACTCTCAACCACTGCGCCACCAGGGAAGCCCAGTTTTCAGTTTTGATAAAGCCTAATTTATCTTTTTTCTTTTGTTGCTTATGCTTCAAGTATCATACATAAAAACCCATTGCTTGACCCAAGTTCACAAAGATTTACTACTGTTTTCTCCTAAGAGTTTTCTAATTTTAGCTCTTACATTTAGATTTTGATCTATTTTGAGTTAATTTTTGTATATAGTATAAGCTAGGGGTCCAACTTGTTTTGCGTGTGGATATCAACCAATCCTAGCACCATTTGTTGAAAAGACTTTCTTTCCCCAACTGAACGGTCTTTTTTTTTTTTTCTTGGCCATGCAGAGCAGCATGTGGGATCTTAGTTCCCCGACCAGGGATCAAACCCGAGCCCCTTGCATTGGAAGAGTGGAGTGGTAACTACTGGACCACCAGGGAAGTCCCCACCAATTGAATGGTCTTGACACCCTTGTCAAAAATCAGTTTCCCATAAATATGTGGAGTTACATCTAGACTCTCAGTTCTATTCCCCTGATTTATGTCTATCCTTATTCCAGAACCACATAGTCTTAATTAATGTAACTTTGTAAAGTAAGTTTTGAAACTGGAAAGTGTGAGCCCTCTAACTTTGTTCTTTTTCAAGATTGTTTTAGCTATTCTGGATCCCTTGCATTTCCATATGAATTTTAAGATCAGCTTGTCAATTTCCGCAAAAATGCAGCTGGAATTTTGATAGGGACTGAGTTGAACCTGTACATTAATTTGGGGAGTATTACCATCTTAACAATAGAACAACAGAAGTCTTACAGTCCATGAACAGCTATGTCTTTCCATTTATTTAAGTCTTCTTTAATTTCTTTCAATGATGTTTTGTAGTTTTTTATGTAAAAGTCTTGTGCTTTTCTTGTTAAATTTATTCCTAAGTATTTTTTTCTTTTTGATGCTATTGTAAATGGAATTTTCTTAATTTCATTTTTGATTGTTTACTTCTATTGTATAAAAATACTGTTGCTCTTTGTATATTGATCTTATATCCTGCAACCTTGCTGAGTATATTAGTTTTCATAGTTTGTGTGTGTGTGTGTGTGTGTGTGTGTGTGTATTTCTTCGGATTTTCTGTGAATAGAGATAGTCATCTCTGAATACCTGTAAATAGAGATAATTTTACTTCCTCCTCTTCAATCTGGATGTATTTTATCTATTTTTCTTGCCCGGTTGCTCTGGCTGGCATCTCCAGCACAATGCTGAATAGAAGTGGTGAGAGCAGACATCCTTGTTCCTGATTTTAGTGGGAAAGCATTCATTCTTTCACCATTACATATGATATTATCTGTGCGGTTTGTGTGTGTGTGTGTGTGTATGCCATTTATGAGGTTGAGAAAGTTCACTTCTATTCCTACTTTGGTGAGTATTTTTATCATGAAACGGTATTAGATTTTGTCCAATGCTTTTTCTGCATCGGTTGAAATTATTGTGGGTTTTTTTTTTGTCCTTTATTCTATTGATATGGTGCATTATGTTGATTGATTTTCATTGTTAAACCAGTTTTTCATTCCTGGGATAAACCCTACTTGGTCATATTGGGTAATCCTTTTTGTACATTGCTAGATTCTATGCATTCTTTTTTTCTATTTTAGGTCATATACCTACTTTTTTCATAGATTAGTTTTTACCCAGCTTCTTAAAATATACTTACATTATAACAATAATTCATATACACAATACAGAAATAGTAATTCTTTCAGTATAACAAATTATAACATGAAATATCAATGTCTTCTGCTTTATGTTCCCCAACCCACAACCCAGAGGTAATCATTTTGACATCTCTGTTTTGTGGCTCTGTCTTGGGGCCTTTGTTTTTTGGGGTTTTTTTTAGAGCAGTTTTAGGTTCACAGCAATACTGGGCAGAAGGTACAGAGATTTTCCACATACTCTCACATCCTGCACATGCATAGGCTCCCCTATTATCAACATCCCCCACCAGAGTGGTACATTTGTTACAATTGATGAACCTACACTGACATCATAATCACCCAAAGTCCACAGTTTATATTAGGGTTCACTTGTGGTGTTGGACTTTCTATGGGTTTAGACATATTTATGACATGTGTCCACCATTTCATATTTCTTGATTTATCAACGTTTGACTATATATAGGGTAAGTACTTTTCAAGCTCACACTCTCAGCTCCCTTCCCACCTATCCTCTCCCCAGTGTTGATTATCTATTTGTTTTCTCCTAGTGGTATGATAGATTGTGTTTTCAAAGTTGATTGCAACAATATCTCCCATCCCACATGCTCTCTGGCAGTAGTAATTTACCTTTCTTCCATAAAGAGATGGAGTCTATTTTTCCCTTCCTTTGAAGTTTGGCAGGCCTTGGGACCTATCTCGACCTATAAAATGCAAGCAAAGTGATAATGTGTATCTTCCAAGGCTGGACATTAAGAGATCTGTAACATCTGTCTTCACCTCTTGAAATGTTCCTTCTTGGAACACAGCCGTCATCCTGTGAGGAAGCCAAAGCAGAAGTTAGAGAGGCTGACATGGGGAAGAGGGGCCCCTGGCCGGGGCCCCCGGCTGAGCTTTAAGCTGGCAATGAGCGCCCACTGCTAGTCATGTGAGGGAGGCTATTTTGGAGCACCAAGCTATCCCAGCTCCTCAGCTAATGCCATGGGAAGCGGAGCCGCCCAACCTTGCTTTGCTTGAATTCATGACCCATAGAATCATGAGCAAATAAAATGATTGTTGTTTTCAGCCCCTAAATGTTGCAGCCGTTTGTTATACAGCAATAGGTAACTGAAAGACATGGTTAATTTATAATTTTAAATTCTATCCTTAAACTTCTATTTATCGATTCACTTCCCACTACATAAAATTTGTTCATCCTGTTGTGGACAAAGAATGTCGCCTGCCATTTCATTAAACAAAGGATATTGTGGCCATCAAGCCAGCAGCCACTGCAGCAGTTCCCAAGGGTATAGTCTGAGGGGATTCAGGCTGGAGAAAAACAGGATACTGACTCTAGATAGTTAAGACACATGTCAAAAGAATGATTTCAATAAGCCCAGACTCTTGCATGTTTCCATAAATAGAAAAGCACCAAAGTCATTAACATGAGATGTCTGTTTTTATGATTAGCAGTAATCTTTTGATGTTCCACAACATGGTTGGGGTTTTTTTGTTTGTTTTTCAGAAAAACTGCTATATATCCTGGCTCTTCCCTTACCTCTTTGGAATTGTCCCTCAAAGCTATCTGAAACGCTATTTCCCAGGCTAAAGTCCTCAGTAAGTTTAAGTTGTGCACTTTTTTTTCAGACACTGATCTTTCCCCCGCATTTCCCAACCTCTGTGACTGTATCATTATTTCTACTTTGTCAATGTTTAAAAAAGGTACGTTCTATCTTATAATTATGATAAACTATTCTGTGCATACAAACATACTCTGTGCAGTGTATTCTCCACATTATTTAGCTTTGCTCTGTCAAACATGGTAGCCATGAGTCACACGTGGCTATTGAGTACTTGAAATGTGGCCAGTCTGAATTGATTTGTGCTATATGTGTAAAAACACACCAGATTTCCAAGATTTAGAGCTAAAAAAAGAAAAGTGAAGTATCTCATTAATAATTTTAATATTGATTAAATGTTGAAGTGGTATTTTGAGTATGTTTGATTAAATGAAATAGATTATTAAAATTAATTTTACCTGTATTAAGCAGTTTGGGCTACTATAACAAAATACTAACAGACTGGATGAATGGCTTAAACAACAGATATTTATTTTTTCACACTTCTGGAGGCTGGCAAGTCCAAGATCAAGGTACCAGCAAGCTTCATTCTGAGGCCTCTTCTCTTGGTTTGTAGGTGGCTGCCATCTCTCTGTGTGCTCATATGAACTTTTCTTTTTTTCTTTATTTAAAATTTTAAAATTTATTTACTTTTTTTGGCTGCATCATTGACATGTGGGAACTTAGCTCCCCGACCAGGGATCAAACCCACGCCCCCTACAGTGGAAGGGCTGTAAGACACCGCTTGGTTAAGCAGTGTCTTAACCACTGGACCACCAGGGAAGTCCCACATGACCTCTTCTTTGTGTGAGTGAATAGAGAGAGAGACAGAGAGCTCTGGTATCTCCTCCCCACACCCTCCTTTTACTGAGATATAATTTACATACAACACTATAAGTTTAAGGTGTGATGATCACCTTATCATCAAAACATCAATGTCATGATTTGATACACAAATATATTGTGAAATTATTACCACAAAAAGCTTAGTTAAAACTTTTATCACGTCACATAATTACTTTTTTTTTTCAATGTGCGAACACTTAAGATTGACTCTTTCAGCAACTTTCAAGTATGTGATACAGTATTGTTAACTAGTCAACATGCTGTACATTATCCCCAGAACTTATCCATCTTATAACTGGAAGTTTGTACCCTTTGCCCACCATCACTCATTTCCCCCATCCCCAGCCCCTGGCAACAACCGATCTACTCTCTGTTTCTATGAGTTCAGCTTTTATTAGATTCTTCATACAGAATTTGCCTTTCTCTGTCTGACTTATTTCATTTAGCATCATGCCCTCAAGCTTCATCCATGTTGTTGCAAATTGCAAGATTTCCTTCTTTTCCATGGTCTAATAATCTTCCATTGTATATATAAACCACATTTTCTTTATCCATTCATCTGTTGATGGACACTTAGGTTGTTTCCATGTCTTGGCTATTCTGAATAATGCTTCAGTGAACATGGGAGGGCAGATATCTGAGATAGTGATTTCATTTCCTTTGGATAAATATTATACCTAGAAGTGGGATTGATGGTTTATAAGGTAGTTTTACTTTAAACTTTTTGAGAAACCTCCATACTATTTTCAATAGTGGCTGCACTAATTTACATTCTAACCAAAAGTGCACTGGTATCTCATCCTCTTGTAAGGACACCAATCCTATCAAACTAGCGCCCCACCCTTATGACTTTATTTAACTTTAATTACTTCCTTAGAGGCCCCATCTCTAAACACAGCCACACTGAGGGTTAGGGCTTTAACATATGAGTTTTGGGGGACACAAGCATTCAGCCCATAATATCACCCATTTCTTTTTACTTTTGTAATATGGCTACTAGAATATTTAAAATTACAAATGTTGTTCACACTATATTTCTTTTTTTTTTTTTTTTTTTTTTTTTTTTTGCGGTACGCGGGGCTCTCACCGTTGTGGCCTCTCCCGTTGCGGAGCACAGGCTCCGGACGCGCAGGCTCAGCGGCCATGGCTCACGGGCCCAGCCGCTCCGTGGCACGTGGGATTCTCCTGGACCGGGACATGAACCCGTGTCCCCTGCATTGGCAAGCGGACTCTCAACCACTGTGCCACCAGGGAAGCCCCACACTATATTTCTATTGGCAGCACTGGACTAGATATTGGGTTTAAAATTATAGTGGGCTGAATGGTCAACACACCCATCCAAATATGTCCATGTCCAAAACCTGTGAATGTGACTTTACTTAGAAAAAACTGCCTCACAGATGTAGTTAAGCTAAGGATCTTGAGAGGAGGATATCATCCTGGATTATCTGGATGAGTCCTATTTCCAATGACAGGCATCCTTATAAAAGACCCACAGATGAGAAGACACAGAGGAGAGGAGGAGACAATGTTACCCATGGATCCAGAGATTGGAGTGATGCAGCCACAAGCTGACGCGTGCCTGGAGCCACCAGAGGCTGAAAGACACAAGGAAAGATTATCCTCTCGGGCCTTTGCTTACACCTTGATTTCAGACTTCCGGCTACCAGAACTGTGAGAGAACAAATTTCTGTTGTTTTAAGCCACCAAGTTTGTGGTAATTTGTTACAGTAGTGCTAGGAAGCCAAAACATCAATAAATATCATTTACAGTATTAGGACACAAAATTATGATTGGATCCATAAAGAAATAAATGTAATTCTTTGTACTACACTTGTGCTGCTTGAAGGAGATGTTCTAAGAATCAAGGTCAAATGGATTCTTGTTTATGACACTCCATCTATTTCTCAAAATGAGCTTGTTTCAGATCAGTGGTTACTTTTGGTCAGAGAGGACTGACTGGGACATGAGGGAATTTTCTGGAGTGATAGAAATGTACTTTATCATGATAGTGGTGTAAATAAGTGATGTTAAATGAGATTACACATTTGTGGCAGCTGATTGAGTGGTACTGTTAAGATCTGAGTACTTTTCCAAATGTATATTATACCTCAATTTTAAATGAAACAAACAAATAGCTTCTGATGGGGTTCAGGGCAGGGTGCCCCAAAATATGCCACTGTGGCATGTTGACTGAGTTAAAGTTACTTGAGAAACAGCAGGTGCAAGGACACTCTGACCCTCCTCTCTGTGCCCCTGAAAGCAGGAAATAAATCTCCCACACAAAAGGTCCCTTCCCTGCACCAGGAGGTTAAGAGACACCCTTGTCGCCAGAGATAAGGAATTCAGCGCCCAGAAGGCTGTGTAAACAAACTCTACTTTGTTTCTTCACTAATTAGTACCCAAGCCTAAATTCCTTTGTCTTGTCAGTTCTTCACAAATTTATTGTCTCTTTGTCTAAAAGATATAAAAGCTGACCTGCTTTGGTCATTTCTTTGAGTCTCATATTTCTATGAACTCCCATACATACCAGATTAAAATTAGTTTTTTTCCTGTTAATGTCACATGTTAATTTAATTATTAGACCAGCCAGAAGAACCTAGAAAGGCAGAGGGAAATTTTTTCCTCCCCAGCACTTTATGTATGGATCACGACTGTCTTATACCACTTTTTGTTTTCCCTAGAGTTTTAAAAATTTCTTCCCCTTTTTTTCATTGATGGGGAGAAAAGAGCATCTCTTTTGTAAACATTATCTGTTGGTTGAAATCTACTTTGTCCTTGAAAGCATTCTTCATGTAACTCCTGGACCTCTTGTTCTAACTGAGTCACTAATTTACAGGTCTGTGGACAACTGTCAGTGTGGGATTTTTTCCCCCATTGTGCATTTCTTTTTCCTGAATTCCTTTTTCATTTTGCTAGAGTTTGTCCTTGAATTTTTTTTTCTTTTTTCCAGAAAAGGTGCATGGGAAGTCAATCGTCTGAGTCCTTACATATCTGAAAAAAAATTTTATTTGGGGCTTCCCTGGTGGCGCAGTGGTTGAGAGTCTGCCTGCTGATGCAGGGGACACGGGTTTGTGCCCCGGTCCGGGAGGATCCCACATGCCGCGGAGCGGCTGGGCCTGTGAGCCATGGCCGCTGAACCTGTGCATCCGGAGCCTGTGCTCCACAACGGGAGAGGCCACAACAGTGAGAGGCCCACGTTCGGAAAAAAAAAAAAAAAATTATTTGATCTTTTGGCAGGGCATACAATTATAGAATCAAAACAACATTCCCTGAGGACTTGGAAGGCATTGTTTCAATCCAATATTGCTAATGAGATGTTTGAGGCTAGTTGGATATTTATTCTTTTGCAGGTAACCTGTTTTTCCCTCTCCAGAAACTTAGGATCGCTTTCTTTCTTTTTTTTTTTCATTATCCTTAGAGTGCTGTAATATCATCAAGGCTGTGTCTAGGAGTTTTTTGTTTTGTTTTGTTTTTTTTGCGGTACACGGGCCTCTCACTGTTGTGGCCTCTCCCGTTGCGGAGCACAGGCTCCAGACGCGCAGGCTCAGCGGCCATGGCTCACGGGCCCAGCCGCTCCGCGGCATGTGGGATCTTCCCGGACCGGGGCACGAACCTGTGTCCCCTGCATCGGCAGGCGGACTCTCAACCACTGCGCCACCAGGGAAGCCCTGTCTAGGAGTTTTGTTGGGGTTTTGTTTTGTTCCTTTGTTTATCTTGCTTGACACATGAGTCTTTGCAAGCTGAAGATTCATGCCTTTCTTCAATTTATGGATACTTTCTTCTATTATTTCCATCCTCTCTGTCTCCTTCCTTCCTTTCTCCTTTTTCTCTGGAATTTTCATATGGACTTCTCTCCTGTCCCTTACTTTTTTTTTTTCCCTGTTTTGGAATTTCTTTATTGGCTAGCCCTTCAAGTGCTGGAGTTTCCCCAGCGACCAGCCAGAGGGTCTCTTGTCACTCACCACTTCCTCTCGGGATGATTACATCTACTCCCATAGCTTACCTCCCTCCTGTATTTTGAGGCCTGTCCAAACTATAATGCCATAAGTCTCAGGAGTTCAGACACAAATTTCCTTCTACCTGCTCAGTCCACACGGTATTTCACAGGTAACTTAAAATCCTAACGAAAATCACTTCCTTCCCACTTGTAAAGAAAAAAAACACACTCCTGTGTGTCTCCTTTACTCTCAGTTTGCTACTACAACACTTCTGACACTTCCGGTCACCATATGTGTGTTTGTGTTATTGGGGTGGGAGGTTCTCATATTAAACAATTCTGTGACACCAGCCAGATGTCCTACAGTTAACTCAATTCTGACACTATCTACCTGGAGATAACATCAGATCCACAGGTTAAGCACCGCCCCCCCCTCTAGACACCCATTGCCAGTCACATGTCCAGGTGGTCACCTGGGCTTCTGACCAACCAGCTATAAATTGGAGGTTCTCGCCACCCCTTCCTCGAGTTTGATTCATTCGTTAGAGCAGCTCATAGAACTCAGGAAAACAGTTTACCTACTAGTTATTTGTTTATTACAAAGGGTAAAGGAACAGCCAGATGAAGAGACTCATAGGGAGAGGTGCAGAAGCATCCTGAACATGGGCGTCTCTGACCCCGTGGAGTTTGGAGTGTGCCACCATCCTGGCATGTAGATGCACTCTTGTTCATCAACACATCCTTTTGGCTTTTTAATGGAGGTTTTATTACATAGACACAATTGATTAAATCACTGGCCATGGGCAATGGAACACACTTTGCAACTCCTCTCCCCTCTGCAGAGGTTGGGGGTGGGGCTGAAAGCTCCAATCCTCTGATCACAGGGTTCATTCTCCTGCCAACCAGCCCATCCTAGGGGCTTTCCAAAAGTCTCCTCATTAATATAAACTCTGGTGTGATTGAAAGGGGCTTGTTATGAATAACAAAAGGCATCTTGATGGGTCTTATCACTTAGGAAATTCCAGAAGTTTTAGGAACCCTGTGCCAGAAATGGGGGACGACCAAATATATATTCTTACTATAAATCACAATATCACACTATCCTTTCGCCAACTGTCTCCACATCCTTTGTCCCCTGTGTCAGTTAATGGCTTCACCGCCCAGACACTGGCAGACACTTGCTTCTGTCCCCTAGGCCTCGGGGGAGTCTCCTACACCCACAACACCTGTCCCTCCCTTTCCGTGCCACGGGGTCTGGCTCTGTTCCTGCCCCGGTTCTTTACTATCACCTCCTCCAGGGCTCCCTTTCTCTGTCCCACTATTTCCATTGTCCGCACTTTTGTGGAAATGAGAGAAAAGATGGGGAGGGAGGAGCGAGGAGGAGAAGGAAGTAGGAAGGGAGGAAAGATTAGAGGCTGGAGGGGTGGGTCATTCCTGAAGGGGGAAGGCTGTCGATGGGCCTTGGATCCGTACACTTGTTTTTATACTGCTGGAATGAGGATAAAATCATTCTCACGGATAGCCTTAAAGGGGAAAAGAGGTCAGCAAAGGGCGACAGGCATGCTGAGGGGTGAATGTGGAAGGGGGACATAGAGAGGTCCGGGAGAGGAGGTTCTGGAAGAAGGGAAAGAGTTCCCCAGCTCACTCTGTGTGCAGGGCTTTTTAGAACAAGTTGGGGGGGGAGGGAAGGGGAGCCCCTCCTTCTTCTCGAAACCCCCCTCACATCCCTAATGTGAACCAGGGGCCTCAGTCCCAGCAGCCCCACAGATAGTGAGGATGGCTCGGATCTGGGAATCCAGGAAAACCTGGATTGGTTCTGGTTGGACAGGAACAGGGTGGCAGAGAGAGGGATTTCTTTTTTTTTTTTGCGGTACGCGGGCCTCTCACTGTCGTGGCCTCTCCCATCGCAGAGCACAGGCTCCGGACGCGCAGGCTCAGAGGCCATGGCTCACGGGCCCAGCCGCTCCGCGGCACGTGGGATCTTCCCGGACCGGGGCACGAACCTGTGTCCCCTGCAACGGCAGGCGGACTCTCAACCACTGTGCCACCAGGGAAGCCCGGGATTTCTTTTAAGGAATGGGTTGATGGGTCTGAAATTTCTAGGACAGCTGGCAGGCTGGAAACTGGTGCCACAGAAGTTTTTCTTACCCAGGAAACAGATTTTGCTCCTACGACATTCAACTGATTGACTGGAGCTGACTCACAGGATGGAGGATCATCTCCTTTACTAAAAGTCAACTGACTCTAGTTAATCATGTCTACAAAATATCAGGCTAGCCAAAAGGTTCGTTCGGGTTTGCCATACACCGTTACGGAAACCCAAACGAACTTTTTGGCCAAGCCGATAGCTTCACAGCAACTCCTAGATTCATGTCTGATTAAATACTGGATACTCTACCCTAGCCAGGTAGACACATAAAATTAACCATCATTGTAGGTAAGGTGGGGAATAGAACAAGCAGATTTTGTGTTGCTATTTCAAGGCAGCAGAGAATCACGTGGAGTGGAAAACAGCAGTGTCTTCACATGACTCACCATTTTGAATGATAGTCAACCAGTTTCCTGAGGTTTAGCTCCTGTTGATTTGAACGCCGGTTAGTTGGTTTCACAGAAGCCCTGATGCTTTTCCAGCACCAGTGCTTTCCAACTGGATGTTGGATAATGATGGAATGGAGACTCAGATTATTTCCGGTGTTTGAATTTTAATAGGAGTAGGAAGGATAGGCCAATAGGCAAGCCATAACACCATCTTGGGGGAACACTGCTGGGTTAGTCAGCTTCCACTGGGTTATGATGCAGTAACAAACCACACCCGCATCTCAGTGGCTTGGAACAGCCTTGGCTTGTTCCTCACTCACGTTACATGTCTGTGGCTACAGCTCTGTCCATGTGACTGCTCATTCCAGGACCCACGCTGAAGGAGGATCTCCTATCTGGAACCTGATATTCCCATGACAAAAAAAAAGAGCAAGGTTGCTGCAAGAAACACGCAATGGCCCTTCAGGGCCCTGCTCGGAGGTGGCATCAGTCACTTGCACTCCCATCTCACGGGCGGTGCTAAATCACAAGGCCGCGTCTGACACTGTGGTGGGGAAGGTATCCTCTTCCCTTCATGGTGGGGATAACAATCCTTTCACAGGAAGGGAGAGCAGCAGATAATGGGAACCACAGCACAGTATCCCAGGCCCAGCCCTCTTGCTTCTCAGAGTTACAGCTGGCCTCTTTAACAGCATAATTTAACCAACACAGCTGACAGTGAAGAAAATCGTTTTACGCCAGGGAGTCCATGGGAGGGAGCACAGTAATAAAACCAGGTGTTACTGACCCGGGTCCTTGGACTCTTTAACCAATAGAAATTGATAAGAAGCCAGACGAGAAATTTAGGCAAGTCTTTACTGGGACTCTGGCTGCAGCACGAGGGAGAGAAAACAAGCAACAGGACCCTTGCTTGCTCCCTGGAGGGAGGGGGACGAGCTGGTCCCTTAAATGGGGTGACTGTAGGGGCGGATCAGTGGGTCTGGCTGGAGGGACAGCTTAGGCGGTCTGCCCACCCTCTTTGTGGTGCTGTGTGCAGGGATCACGCACAGGACCCAGCTTTTGCTCTCAGCACCTCACAAATGGCAGCTGGGTTTTGGCCTTTCCGTATCTCGTTCATAATTTGCCCTAACTGTGCATGTATACAGTGATTTTAAGCCCCTTATAGTTCTTTGTGTTTTGTTGCTCAAGGAGATGTTTGTCCAGGTGCAAGCACTGCAGCGAAAGGTCCCAGGTCCCAGGTCCCAGGTCCCAGCCTACCTCACAGGCACTGGGTGAAAAGGTCAGAACTTGGGCAGAGGGCTCTCTTTCCGGTTCCTGATATTCTGGTCAGGTTGTCAGAAGGAGGCCCAGCCCTCCTGGGGCTACTGGGATTTCCCTCTGGCCTGGGCTTAGGGCACTGCCCTCCCTGGGGTTATGGGTTCAGTCTGTCCGGGACCCTGATGGTAGGATTCTTTTGGGTGTTTTGTTCCCTGATAAACAAAGTGAGGGGACAGAAAGGATGAGCTGGCCACACTGCCTGAAACCTCAGGAAGTGCTGTGGTTTGGACTGCCGTAAACATCTGGATGCAGTTGGTGGTATGGGCAGATGCAGACGGAGAGGAGAACCGCACTCTTTGGAAGCCACAGGCCCCGATTTCTCTATTTATCGTTTCCCCCTCACCCCTGCCCCTTATTTTGGTAAAAGAATCAGATTGTTAGAATAGTTGAATTTCAGATCAAAAGCAGAATTATATAATCATAAAAAGTAAGATTGGAAGGGATGCTGGGTGCAGCCTATTGAAAAAAGAAAGCCCAGATATGGTACATGACCAGCCTGAGGTCTCCCAGGGAAAACTGAGCATGCTGCATCCCGTCACCCTGGGGACCCAGCATGCGGTGGGTACTGGGTCTGTGTTTGCTCAATGAGAGAAGAATAACAAGGTGGACTCATCCATGGATCCCACTCCAGGACTTCCAGGCGACAGGGCTCCCAGTGAAGGACCAGGCAGCAGTGTAGAGGTCTTCAAGATCTGAGAGTTCTCCTTTTGTTTACTTAGTGGTGGGGAAGGGCACCGTGATGCCTCCCTGATTTGTGACTCCAGCTTTTCAAGATTGTGTCAACTCAATGGAAAAGCATTTTTGGATGTCCTGTGAATAATCTATGACCCACATACCCAACAAGCAAATCAGCACACTAACTCTTGGGCCTATGGGTCTGGCATTTCTGGTGGGGAAATGGCAGAAGTGTCAATGTTGTGGTCTGGGGGAAGTGAGACTCTGAGACTTTACTTCTATTTCCTTCATCCAGACTTTCCCAAAGCTGGTGCTCTGAGATTCCACTTCAGAAGGTGAATGCGTACAGGTGGGAATGGAATGTAGGAAATGCCAAATTAAATAAAATTCAACAGGTTGTGTTAACAGTAACAAAGCCTATCTTTATTGAGCCCTTACTACCTGCCAAGCACTATTCCCAATGCTCTAAATGTACTTACCTAACAAAATGCCCATAAGGTAGATACTGCTATGAAAACACTGGGGCACAGAGAAGGTCAGGAAATTGTCTAAGGTCACACAGCTAGAAGGCAGTGAGAGCTGAGATTTGAACCCTGACAGTCAGGCTCCAGAACACACACTCAGCCTATATCACATTACCTCTAGCAATGATTATCACTATTGATTGAGCGCTTACCTTGGGAGTGGGAGTGGGGGAGCATTCGACTAGTGCCTTAGAGCTACCTTATTTCATTTACTCCGGAACAATCCCTTTAGGTGTGAGGTAATAGTTCCACTTAATGCATGAAGAAACAGGCTCAGAGAGATTGAACAACTCACCCAGGGTCCCAGCATTAATTTGTGGTGCGACTGGGATTCCAACATCGACTTGATTCCCAGATCCCTGCTTTCCCAGGTTCTTAAATGTTGATAATTGTTGAAAATGGATGATATATCCAAAGGGTTTAATTTTACTATTCACTTCACTTGTGTGTATATGAAAATTGCCTTAAAACAACAACAACAACAGCTATGCCCTTAGCCACTGTGTTGTCCAAATTCCACAGGTTCTGGTGTGTTTCCTTGATGGGTCAGGAAGGGAAAGAGGGGAAGGTTAGACCTGGGTCGGCAGAATTTCTTTTCCAACCATAGAACCCCTTTTTTTATTCTTTGAAGCATTGTGTGAGACAGGGGTTCTTTTTTTTTAAAGAATTAAAAAAATTTTTTTAATTTATTTTTGGCTGCTTTGGATCTTCGTGGCTGTATGCAGGCTTTCTCTAGTTATGGCGAGCAGAGCTACTCTGCGTGCCGTGCGCAGGCTTCTCATTGAGGTGGCTTCTCTTGTTGCAGAGCACGGGCTCCAGTAGTTGAGTAGTTGCAGTACGTGGGCTCAGTAGTTGCAGCATGCGGGCCCTAGAGCACGAGGGCTTCAGTAGTTGTGGCGCACGGGCTATGTAGTTGTGGTGCACAGGCTTAGTTACTTCGTGGCATGTGGGATCTTCCCGGACCAGGGCTTGAACCTGTGCCCCCTGCATTGGCAGGGGGACTCTTAACCACTGCGCCACCAGGGAAGTCCCAAGACAGCAATTCTGAGCCCTTTCTTTGGGAAGCGGATCTCTCTCTCTGTGGGGACACTCAGCCCTGCCTGGGTCTGTGCCATCAGAGAGCTGCCTCCTGGGTGGCTCTGGTCCTGGGGCTGGGTATCAGCAGGAAGTCAGGAGGAGTGGGGGAGCTGGGTCCCATGGAGCTGGCTGTCAGAGGATGTGCTCTAGACACTGTCCAACCAGGCACTGAGGAAGCCTCGCTGAGCCGTGACCTGGGATGTACCGACACACCCGGGGTACAGGAGAGGGTCCCCGAGTATTTCCAGGTCGCTGCGGGAGGTGGATGTGTCACATCAGGCTGGGAATCTATTACCACAATGTGTCTTTGTCACACACCTTTTCATTTGCAAAGCACTTTCCCACACAGCAACTCACTTCATCTTCATGACACTCAAGTAAGGTGGGCCGGCTGGTGTCACTTCCTCCATTTTATGGCTGAGAGAGGAATGTATGTGACTCACCAAGGTCACACCATCAAGGTCACACAAGGGAGAGGGGGATGTGAGCCCAGGTGTCAGTGCCCTTGCCACTGTCTCACCCAGCATCGCTGGGTTGGAATCTTTACTTTTGGGGGATCTCTTTGGTCTAGAAAGTGTGGGTGCAGCTGGAGATCAGGTGGGCATGCTTGGAAGGGACCACACAGCAGGAGGGGTGGACAGAGCTGGGTGTGAAATGCCTGCCTTCGGGAGAGATGGGTTCTTCAGGTTTAGGATGGCAAGAGGCCGGATTCTTGAGCAAGGGAGGCTGGAAGTGGAGGAGGGGCCGTAGGGAGGGAGAGAACAGGTGTAGGAAGGGATTCCAGGGACCCTTGGATCCTGACCGGTTTACCAGGTGTGTCCCTCTTGTGAGCCCAGCCTCCACTAGGGGTCGGCGGGTGGAGGGATGCTGAGCCTCCAGGCTGACTCACTGCTGGGCCGCCCCTCTCCTGCGTCCTCCCCTCCCACATTCCATCAGCCACTGTTCCTTTTACTGTTGTTTACTTCTGCTCTCAAACCTCCTCATTATTGTCTTGTGTTATCACCAGGGGTTTTATTATGAGTGACAATGACCTTCTTTGGTTCTTCGTTCCATGACTTTCTTAAAAAAGAAAAGAAAGAAAAAGAAAAGAAAAATAAGACATTTGGACATTTACAAAAAACAAAAGCAAGGTAGGGTCCTGTCATCTAGGATTGGAAGGGCATAGCCACCAATTACACTTCTGAGTTGAAGGAGCAGAATTGTGATTCTGGTTTGATATTTTTTGTTTGTTTTGGTAAAATATGCGTAACATAAAATTCGCTATTTTAAGGTGTTCAGCTCTGTAGGAGTTAGTACATTTCCAGTGTTGTGCAACCATCACCACTGTCTAGTTCCAGAACATTTCTTCACTCCGAATGGAAAACTTTTATCTCTTAAGGAGCCGCTCCTCATTCCCCTGTCCCCTAGTCCCTGACAACCGCTCATCTGCTTTTTTTCTCTATGGATTTTCCTGTTCTGGATATTTCATATAAACAGACTCATACAATACGTGGCTACTCGTGACTGGCTTCTTTCACTTAGCATAATATTTCTAAGGGTCATCTATGTTTCAGCGTGTATCAGTACTACACTTCCTTTTATCGCTGAATAATATTCCATTGCATGAATATACCACATTTTGTTTATCCATTTATCAGGTGATAAACATTTGGGCTGTATTCCACCTCTATGGTGAATAGTGCTGCTATGAACATCTGTGTACATGTCTTTGAATACCTGTTTTCCATTCTTTTGGGAATATATCTAGGAGTGGGATTGCTGGATTGTATGATATTTCTCGGCTTAACTTATTGAAGAATCCTGGTTTGATTTTTGATATGTAGTTCGAATCCTAATTTTAATGTCAGTTCCCCATAGAATACATGTAGAGTGATACCAAGCCACGTTTCAGGACAGGGGTGCCAGGTCATACTGCTAGCAGAGTTGCCTGCCAGGCCAGGGCTAAGAGACTATCTCCCCCATGGGCCTGCCAGCACCCCCTTCCTGCCTCTGGCTCCTGGGAGTTTGGACAACAATAATGGTAACAGCTAGCGTGCGTTTAGTGCTTATTATATTCTAGGCACTGTTCTGGATAAAAAATGTGAATGAAAGGACACTTACCCTTCTATTTGAACCCCTGCCCATGGCTACCTACATTGTCCATTTTAATATGACTTCAGTTGTTCAATAAAAATGTCTAGGTGTGTATGGGGTTGTGAGGTTATTTCACAAGCTTTGGCTTACTATGTCCCTGCCCCTCAATCACTGTCGGAGGATCATGTGTCTGAGGTCCTGGGACCTACAGGAGAGGTAACATAGTATAGTGATTGCTAACATCTGGGTTCAAATGTGGTCTGCACCACCTCCTAGCTGTGTGATCTGGGTCAGCTTCCTTAAACTGTCTGTGCCTATGTTCTCCATCTAGAAAAATAAGCACATCTTCACAGGGTTGTCGTGAGGTTGATAAGCCTTAATACATGTAATATACATGTGCTCGTCCTAACCCCCAGAACCTGTGAGTGTGACCTTATTTGGAAAAAGGGTCTTTGCAGATGTATTTAAGGTAAGGATCTTAAGATGAGATCATCCCTGATTATCCACAGGGGCCCTAAATCCAATAACAAGTGTCCTTATAAGAGACAGAAGAGGCAGAAACACACAGGGAAAAAGCCATGTGAACATGGAGGCAGAGCTTGCAGTGATGCAGCCACAACCCAAGGAATGCCTGGAGCCACCAGAAGCCGGGAGAGGCGAGGATGCACTCTCAACCTTGAGCCTTTGGAGGGAGCGTGGCCCAACCAACACCTTGATTTTGCATTCTGGCTTCCAGAACTGTGAGAGAATAAATTTCTGTTGTTTTAAACCAAGTTTGTGGCTTGTTATTTATATTTATTTATTTATTTATTTGTGCAGTCACAGGAAACTAATACCACACTTAAAAAACAGAACTCCTGCTAAGTGCTCGGTGAGTTAGCGACTATTATATAAGGGTTAGCTACGATCTTGTTTGCTAGGTGGTGTGAACTGCAGTCCAGGGTGTGCTGGGCCACAGACCCCTTCGGGCCTTACTTTGAGACTAGGGAGGGCTCTGCAGCTTTGGAAAGGATGTGGTGGCCCACGCTTCTATCCCCAGAGGACACCCCTTCCCAGGGAACCAGGGATTGACCCAGAATTTCAGTCGACCTCTGGACTCGGGTCAGGTCCCCCAGCATCATGGAACATCTGGTCACAGGGAGATGCTCCGAGGAGCTCTTCTATCAGGGCCCAGGTCTGGGGCTGCTGCTTTGAGGGCCTTTGGGACAGTGAGGACGTTCAGCCCACACTGCCCAGGGACAGAGCAGGAGCTCTGACCTGGTACGCCCGAGGTCGGCTGATTCAGGGACCTCACTCTTGTCTGCTCATCTCCTTGGCAGGCCATGGAGGAGGCCCTGGCCGGAAATGCGGCCTCCAGCTGTGTTCAGTTGTGGTGGCTTTGTTCTTGGGGGAGGATGAGGCTGAAATTCAAGGAATTTCCAAATGGAAATTGGAAGCAGCTGCTACACACAGTCAGGGCTTTCTATTGTCAGACTTGATTTTAAGTCATTAAATACATTACCTTGTTAATCTTTACGACCACCATGCTGTGCGTGCTATTACTTTGTTGCTCTTCTTAGGCATGGATCCAGGTTTGTTAGGCTCTGAAGCTTATAAAATTGGGGGGCCCTCTTTAAAAATATTAAATTGCAATTATATAATAATAAATACAAAATTAGGTCCAGAACCTTGACAAATGAAGGGTCGCAAAGCTTCCTTAGCTTTGCAAATGCAGAAATTAAATCTACAAGAGGCTATTTGCTCAAGGTCACGCAGCCTGTAATCAGCAAAGGGGGAATATAAAGCCAGCTCTGCCTGACTCTTCACCATCACACTGTGCTTCCCTGCAAATGAGAACACACACACGTAGCATCGAGTATGTGCCAGTACTGTTCTAAGCACTTTACATATTTTAAATCATTTAATTCTCACAACAACCCTGTGATGTACAAGTTATTTTTACTCCACACTTTTGTATCTGACATTGAGGCACAGAGAGGTTAAGTAATTTGCCCGAGGTCACACAGCAGTAGATGGGAACCCTAAGAGACTGGTTTGCTGAGACATACAGTTGGAGTTTGTGGTAAACAGAACCTAGAAGGTGACCTTGGGTCATCTTCAGTACCAAGTGCTCTTGAAAAACAAAACAAAACAACAACTGAACCTGAACCTCTTGTTTTATGGCTTCTCTAAGACCTTAACTTGTAACCCCAGCCAAAACCTTGGGTCTCAGCCTGAACTTACGGCAACTTTGTCAAGATCCAGGGTTTAAAAGAGAATAAACTGTATCTTAAAGAGATAGGGTGGTGAGTTTATCAGAACTCATCTTATTAAACGATATGTATCATATTCTTTTTAGTTTTTAAGATTTTTTTTTTTTGATGTGGACCATTTTTAAAGTCTTTATTGAATTTGTTACAATATTGCTTCTGTTTTATGTTTTATTTTTCTTTTTTGGGCATGAGGTATGTCGGATCTTAGCTCCCCAACCAGGGATCGAACCCTCACCCACTGCACTGGAAGATGAAGTCTTAACCACTGGACCACCAGGGAAGTCCTTGTGTCATACTCTTTTTTTTTTTTTTTGCCGTATGCGGGCCTCTCACTGTCGCGGCCTCTTCCGTTGTGGAACACAGGCTCCGGACACGCAGGCTCAGTGGCCATGGCTCACAGGCCCAGCCGCTCCGCGGCATGTACGATCTTTCCAGGCCGGGGCACGGCCCCGTGTCCCCTGCATCGGCAGGCGGACTCTCAACCACTGAGCCACCAGGGAAGCCCCTGTGTCATACTCTTTGACCCAATCATTCTTACGGTAATCTGCTCTGAAGAAATCATCTTAAGGATGATGCTTTATGCATAAAAGTGTCAACTACAGAGTAAAAACTGGAAAATAATTCAAATGTTCCACAATAGCAGAATGGTTAACAAATCATGGATGAAGAATTGGACAACAAGCAGACGTGATGTTTACAGAGTTATGATAACATAGGAGAATACTTACATCATTAGTTTAGGCTTTAAAAATAGTTTATAAAATTATATATGTAGTTTATTAGTTATATATCAAGGCATAACACATTATTATAAAACATTGTGGCTTAAAACAACACAAACATTTATTATCCCACAGTTTGTGTGAGTTGGGAATCTGAGCACAGCTTAGCTGTGTCCTCTGCTTCTGAGTTTCTTGAGAAGCTACAAAGTGTCAATCAGAGCTGTGGTTTCATCCAAAGACTCAACCGTGGCAGGATCTGCTTCCAAGCTCACTCACATGGCTGTCGGTAGGACCTCAAGGCTGTTGGGATGAGGCTGCCCTCAGTTCCTTGCTGCGTGGCCCTCTCTATCAGGGCAAGCATATGAGAAGAGCCAGAGAGAGAGAGTGCCAGCAAGATGCAATTCAGTCCTTTATAACCTAATCTTGAAAATGACATTCTGGGAATTCCCTGGCGGTCCAGTGGTTAGGACTCCATGCTTTCACTGCTGAGGTGTGGGTTCAATCCCTGGCTGGGGAGCTAAGATCCCACAAGCTGAGTGGTGCGGCCAAAGAAAAAAAAAAAAAAGAAAGAAAATGACATTCTATCACTTTTGTCATACTATATTCATTATAAGCAAGTCACCAGATCCAGTGCACACCCAAGCGGAGGAGATTACACCCGGGTGTGACCACCCAGAGGTGGGGGTCAATGAGGGCCATTTTAGAAGGCTGCCTATCACACATGGCACAATTTTTAACTTTGTCAAAATTGCATCCATAGGACAAAGATAAAAAGAACACAGGTGGCCGAATGATGATGTGGTTCCTTCTGGGTTAGAGGATTAAGATATTGTTTCTTTCCTTCTTAAAATGCTTCCATATTTTCTAAAGTCCTGATAAGGAGCATGTAATTCTTGTGAAAAGATGTTGCTCAGTTTTATTGACTGCCCAACCAGGGAAGAGTCTGACCACTGTGGAGCCATGCTCCTGTGTGGGGTAGAGTCAATGCGAGGGCAGTGGGCACAGGATCAGGCCACCTGTACCCATTGCCTTGGTCTTGCCCAGGAGTGGGAATGGAACATCCTGACTCTGAATTTGAGCAGCTGGCCCCAAAGGGAAGAGGTAAACTGACACCAATGAGTTGCGAGCAAGAATTCTGGGTGACCTCTGGCCCATCCTGGATGCTGCTAGGGGAGGACTGCAGAGGCTGGCTTTAGACCCCAGTACTCTCATCTGGAGGATGAGGGGCCAATTCCCCAAAGACAGAGCCTGCTGCCTTGGTCTCCCCAGCCGAATACACCAAACTCATTCTCAACTCATATCTTTGCTGTCACTGATCCTCCTTTGTGGAAGACCCTCTCCTTTTTTTCTCTGCTTCAAGGCTCAATTTAAGATCTACTTCCTCATGGGGCTAGATCACCCCTGGGAATCCCAACTATACAGTATAGACTTACACCACTCATCCAACCTTTGGTCCTCTCTGTCTTGAAATGCCTCTTCTCCCCTTCTCTCTTGCAAAACAATAGTAGCTGATAGAGCTATTGGTCAGGTGCTTCCTCTGGACAGTTTACATGCCTTCTATGGATTATCTCATTTAATCCTCAAAACAAGCCAGGCAGCTGCTTTTATCAAATCCATTTTCCAGACAAGGAAGCAGAAGCTGAAAGCAGTGTAGTATCTGACTTGAGGCCACATAGCTGGGAAGCGGCAGGGCCAGGACTCCAAGAACATATACTAGTCTGCGTTTAACCTCTTTGTTCCTGACCTATCTTCAGATTAAGCTAGAAGCTCTAAGATGTGCCTTAGACCTCTTGATGTCCCCAAGGCACAGCTGAATGGCTAGAACTAACTGGGCATGCAATGTCAGTGGAGAAGTGGGGAAGGGAGTGTGGGCATTTTGAAAAGGTTCATCTCCAGCTGATGCCAAGCTTGGAGTTGGGAGGAGAAACCACAGATAGAAATGTGTTCCCTCTGCAAATGGGCCTCTGGGGTGAACCTGGTCTGTCAGGAGGCTAGATTCTGGATCCAACCTCATTGCCGTTAGGCCCCAGCCCAAAGTCCTGCCTTGTTCAGCCAGGGTCTGGGCCCCTTGCTCTTCTGAAGGCCGACCTTGAAAGCCAGGTCATCATGGAAGGGTCTGACTTTTACTTGGTGCCGGTGTCTCCAAAGATCTTAATAGTTTTTCTAGTTTCTACAAAGGTTCCCAAGGCCCCTGGGAACAGGATTCCAGTCCAAGATCTGCCATCCATCACTTTTAGCTGTGAGACCTTGGACAGGTCCCTTCTGGACTTCAGGGTCCCACCCGTGCCTGCTCTGCACCATTCCTTGTTCAGCAGTGCGAGCCAGTGCACATGCGTGTGTGTGTGTGCGTGCATGTGCTTTGTAAACCCCACACTCTTAACACCACTTCCTGTCACGCACTGGACATCCTGCTGGCATTTTATTTATGTTAACTCACTTTATCCTCACAGCAATCCAGCGAGGTACTCACTGCTACCCTTGGGTGTTGTTTTCTAATTCAAATTCTATTTTTTAATATATAGTAATTGAAACAATTCAAAACTTTAAAGTTCCAAAAAGTACACTCTGAAAAGTCTCCCTCCCTCCCCTGATCCTCAGCCACCCAATTTCCTTTCCTAGCGGCAATTTTTTGTTTATCCTTCCAGAGTCGCTTCATGTACACACAAGCAAACGTGTGTAAATATCATGTCTCCTCCCCCACCTTCTCCAGTGGTGTCACACTATCCATGCAGTCTGCACCTCGCCTCCTTTACTTTGCAATATACCCTCCCCTCATTATTTTAAATAAGAGGACCCTGAGATTCCCGGGGTTACGGAGCCTGGATGGCTAATCAGGTCTCTTTGAATGCAAAGCCTGTGCTGATTCTGGGAGGGAGCATCCACTGGCCTGGGCCTCCTGGGTGTGCCTATTCAGGGCTTTTCCTCAATGGGCCTGGGCAGCTCTGATTGCCATACGTCCCGGTGCCAAGAGAGCTGGGAAAGAACCAACCAGTGGCCCAGCCTGGCAGAAGCTTCTAGGACCTGGAGATAAAAGGGTTTTGTTCTCCTCCCCCTGAAGACTGTTAGAAGTTGGCCTGTCCGGCCATGCTGCCTTTCTCTCTGCTCTCTATAAGAGCAAAAACGTTTTCTCTTCCTGCCAAGACCTGATGGCAGTTCGGCGGGTCCTGTGGTGGTCCCTCCAAGGGCCCGGCTCCCACGCCTTACCTCCTTTTGATGGCCTTGCCGGCGATGGGCAGCCACGGGGATCCCTGCCAAGGCCTGGGGACCTGGCCTCCCTGGGAATGTGCATCTGCTCCATGTCTGGATCTAATTGCTGTGCTGGGAAGGAACTCTCCATGCCCATGGTCTGCGCCAAGCGGACTTCTGGGGTTGGCATGGGGGTAGGAGGCCAGAGAGAGCTGGCTAGCCTGGCTGATGAGGAAATGTCGTTGGAGTTAAGTGTGTTTCTCTGCTTTTCCCTACAAAGAGCCCCATTGGTGGCCTCTCTGTCACCTGCTGTCCCTCAGGCTCTCTGCTCCTCAACAACACTCAGTCTGAAAGGTCCACTGGGAGGCTGCAGGCGGCTTCCTTCCGGTGCACTTGCTTCCCAGGGAGCCTGCTCCCGTCCAAGCTCGCTGGCTGAGGGAGGGTGGCCGGGCTGGAGCCTGGGAGCTGCCCACCGCTGACGGTTCTGATGAGGTTTCTTCCTAGGAGAGCCAGTGTCGCAAACCAGGATCTATTCTTTTTGCCCTCAGAGCCTGGGCTTCCAAGCAAAACACCAGCAGCTGTGTGCCCAAGCAAACAGCAGGTGGGAGGTTTGTCTGGGTTGTCCTCCCAACTGTGAAATGGGCACAATGAGGAGATCTGATGACTGCGGGGGAGGCCAGATGAAGCGGGGACGGGGGCAGGCTACAGCCCGAGTCTTTATGGGGGAAGTTTGGCTGGAAGAGCAGAAATAGGGGGCCTGCTGGAGGGTGGGGAGAGGAGAGGGCTTTGTGTTGCCTGGGGTCCACACTCGCCCCCGGGGAAAGCGGGCCCTTAAACTGGCATTAGGGAGACATACCCCTAGGCATCTTCAGCAGTGAGTCTGTCCTTTGAAGGATGGCAAGGAGGGGCATCCAGTGTTTGGAGTATAGGGCCTGCCCCCTGACAACTGAGCGGCACGATGTGGTCTGAGCCCACTTCAAGGGGCTGCTGGTGGCAGCTTGAGGTCACGCAGGCCGGAGATTTCAGTAGCAGCAGTAGGGAAAATGGTCAGGGTGATTGGTGTGGGCAAGAAAGGGCCTGTTGATTCTCTGGTTGGGGGAGGGGGTATGGCAGGACAGCAGGTTTGCAAGAATTCTCTCGGAAGTGCTGGGGAAGCCAACTGGGGACTGTCACTCTGAGGACACAGGAGCCAGGTGCCAGTGTTAACGCTGAAGGGGGAGGGCTTTGAGACACTCCTCCCTCCACATTCATCAGGGAGGTCTGGCAACTAGTGGGCATCCACTTGCTACTTCAAAGAGGAAATGGGTTCTCAGAGTTCTGCTGAGATCCCTGGCGTTGAAAGGCTTTAGAGCTGCAGCTGGGAGGCCTTATGGAGACAGGCATGGAGTGTGCGGTGTGCCATTCCAGCTGTTTGTCCGGTCTCTGAGAGCCACTGTGGTCTTTGCCAGAGTGTGTCACAGGGTCCCTGTCTCCATCTGCCTTGTTAGCCTTGGATAAGCTTGCTTCCCGACTTGGCTTTGAGCCCCTTCTGGTCACCTTTATGTCCCTTTGGCACTCAGCACCAGCCTGGAAGTTACTAAATGCTCAGCGTAAGGATGGAGAATTCAGTGAATCATCTGTAACTTTCCAGGGTCACTTTGCAAGGGTGGATAAGTAATCTGGATGAACTGTGGCTAGTAATTTGAGGAGTCCCTCCCCTCCTAGTAGAAAAGAGGTCTTTTAGTAAATATAATAAGGCAGCAAAGTCAAGTTTAGAGGTGATGCGAAAGGTCTGCCTAAACAGCTGACTCTCACCTTGATGAATCTGACGGGGCCTCCTGCAGGCTACTAGGCCCCGCGCATCATGTAGCTGGTCCTGGTTACCCCACCACAAAAATGGCAGAGCCACAGGTTCCATCTCACTTTGGAGGACTCAGAATTCCATGGCCTTCTCGTGTGCTAATGTTGCCTTGGGGCCAGCAGGCACTCAAAACCTCTTAATTTCCTCCTGCCCCTTCTTCTCCAAGTATCTGGGGAAGCTGGGCTGAGGTGAGGGAGAGAATCTTTGCAGAGCTGGGCAGGTGAAAGCACGCAGGTTCTGCCTTCTTCCTGCGTCTGCCCCCAAGTGAACGTCCCCATTTTCACATCCTGGGTTGCCACCTTAGAGCTGATGATTTTCACATCTATCTGTATGGATCAAATGGCTCTCAGGAGCTTTATTGCCAACTTCCTGGATGCCTTAGGACATCTCAGCTTTACATTCCCAAACACAAAGATCACCGGAAGAACGATCTCTCCCCTACCCCCCGCTCCACCCCCGAGATAGAGGGGCGAAGGAGGAGGAGGGCCACCCTCCGTTAAGGATGCAATTGCACCTTTACAAGCGGTCACTTCAGAGCTCCAGCCGGCTCTTTGTGTGTGTAGCTGAGTGCAGCCTTTAAGGAGCCTGTTCTGGCTGGGACGCTTGCTTTCGCATCCTGGCAGCCCAAGGGGCTGGGGGCGGGGTGGTGTGAAGTTCTAACTCAGTATCTGAGGGTCCTTAGGGACATTGTTTTGTCCTCCTTAAGGGTTGGGTGGTGCTATTTCTGAGAACGAATGTTTGCCCTTTGGAAACCTGGGAGTATCTGATTCAGCAATGATGCACTAGATTAGTGAGAAAATGAAGAGGCTTTTCTGCAAGTCGCCTTGCTCGTGAGACCTTGAAGGGGTCTGGGCTTGGTGGGCCAAATCTTCCCCAGCCAAAGGCCACCACACTGTCAGGAGTCCCCAGGGCATTAATCAGTATTCTAGATTCTAGAAAGACAAATAGACTCTAGAATCTTAATTCTAGAAAGACAAATAGCTTAGACCTGTGGAAATGCTGGAGAAGGAGTAGATTCTGGCTCCAGGCCTGTGTCTCAGGGAGTTCCTCAGCTGAGGTTAGCAAACACTTGGAGAGTGAGGATGGGAGGGGTGCAAGGCTAGGAACTGGCACACACACACCCCCCCCACAAGGGTCCCCTGAGAAGGACTTAATGTTTTAGGATCAAGAGATTGGCAGTGCTAGGTAAGGGCTTTAGGAGCTCCAGGTCTTGTTGAGAACTGGAGGGTAAAACAAGATTCATTACAAACCATTGTTGACAAGGAAAAAAACTTTTCCTCTATCCTCTTATGATCTGTTTCTGAGGGCCTGTGAATTAAACTGACAAACGACAGATTAACAAGAATTTATTTACACACAGGAGTGCTCAGTGGTGAGTAACTCAAAGGGGGGTTACAATTAGGGGTTGTGTATTAACTTAGCAGGGGAAAGGGTAGAGGGAGAAAAGGCTCCTATGGAAGGAGTAGGTTTCTCTAGGAGAACTAAGGGGACATAAGAATGTTTGTGATATATTTGTCTGAAAAGGTGTGAGTGGTCTTTCTGTCTTCTTCAGAGCCCTAAAACTCCTCCAGAGAGGGGTTTACGGTAGGTTTACTCTTGGTCTCTTCCTGGGAGCAGACCCACCCCAAAGAGGGCATTTATGGCAATCCTCATTTCTCAAAATTTTCTGCTTTTAGTCATATCGGGAAGCTCCAAGAAGGCTTCTTTCTGCATCTACTGAGTTTCAGATGTCTTCAGCTTAAAATAATCTCTATACCAACTCCGAGGTTCTGAATGGGCCCTCACACCACCTGGCTTGGCAGTTGCTCAATAAATATTTTTGAATGACTGAATGAACACAGTAGGGATTAGGTAGGGAGGATGTTGATTGATGGCAAAGCACGTGTGACACGGGGGTTGGGGCAGGAGATGTGGTCCAAATTCCCCTCTCTGGTGAGAAGGTTGCCCCATACAGCCAAGCTGGGGTCCTTCTGGGTTCAGCAGCATACTTAGAATCTGGCGAAGACTGGGTAGACCAACTTCTTCACTTGGCAGCTTTACAAAAGTTCATCTGACATCTGCTAGGACTTGGGAGTTGAGTGCTAAGAGGTTTTGGGGCCAGAGCTACAGAGTAGTAGGTTTGGAGCAAGCAATCAGAAATTTTAAGTCTGCTACTCAGTTCATTGAGAGTTAAATAACAAAACTCAACCAAGTAAATTTTAAAGATCTAATTAGCTTTATTGAACGATTCATAAATTGGGCAGCATCCCAGGTAGCAAGTAGAAAGGAGCTCTGCTTAGCTGGAGAAAAGGAAAGATTTCTAAAGGCAGAGAGGGGGCAGAAAAAGGAAATTATTAGCAAAAAATGCATTGTTTCAGGCAAGGTTGCCCTCCTAAGGGGAACGGAATATCTCATTAGTGCTGACCAGGTAATTTCAGGTTGGTTAAAGATTACATTCCTGAGGGAGGTTGTAACTGCAATTAGGTTAGGTATTAAGTCTTGGTTTGCTAAAATGGGGCTTTAACACAAGTGATTCCATTTTGGACCTGTTGTCTCATTTTTTTTAACAAGAGGGTTGACTTTTTCTTGGAAGAAATGGCAAAATGAGTGTCTGACAAATTCTCCTGGGGCTGCTGACTTGAAAAGGGGGCAGCATAGGAGAAAGAAGACAGGTCAGAGACAAGGAATCCCTACCCTTAAAGGGAGGTCGTTTCAGCTGGAGGATGAGAGAGTGTTGCTTGGGGGTGTGGGGGGGTGAGGTTAGCCCGTGACAAACCCTCCTGGGCCTGTGCTTTACTAACCACCCCTTGACCCTGCCCAACCTGGGGCTCTGGCTTCAACCATCCCTGGGTTGATTTCCAAGAAAGGACTTGATATTCTTCCGGAAATGGCCTTGCTCTAGACGCAGGCAAGAGATGGGTTGTCCAGATGTCCGGCTGGCTTTGAGCAGAGTCCTTTAAAAATAGATCTTTCCAAGGCATTTCTTCCACATCCTTTCTGCTCTGCAGACCAAATCCCCAACCCCGGTGTGGGTGTATTTCTTTTCCACACAAGATGCTCACTCGTAGAACTGCTCTGGACCAGCAAGGCAACTTCCTTTCATGCCACTGACCTCCTGGGAAGGAGGAAAGGAAGCAAACTTTGAATGAAGTAAATAAATGTGCCTGATTAGCAGCTTGGTAGAGTCACCAGGCAGCTAAGATGGGAAGCTGGGGCTCAAATCCAGGTCCCAGGTCTAAATCTTCTGTGAAACACCCAACTGCCTGTCTCAGAGGAGCAGACAAACCAGGTGGGGAGGCATCACAGGGTGCCACTCAACTGTGCACAGGAGACCATTGGCTGCTCTGAGCGTCGGAGCTTCAGGAGTTCAGAGAAGGGGAAATTAGTTAGGGTGGAAGGAGTCACCAGGGAAATTAGTGAGCACAGTGGTCAACAGAAGTCCCAACAGAAGTGAGGAAAATCACATAAAGGAACCTCAGAATTTGGCCCACCCATTTGGTTTCAGAGAGAAAACACTTTTACATTTTTAAACTGAAAGCATATTTATTCTCCAGCGCTGGCCCCTGGCCCTTGGCCTTTGGCTTAAAAACAAAAGAAGGTTGTTCATTCCCTGGGCTGAGATATTTGCTCATAGATCATGATGTGTGCTTTGAGCATGTGGTCTTGGAAAGGGGGTGTGCATTTGGAGAGTGTGAGGATGGGACTGCTGTGCTATTCTGCTCCAGCCCATGTGATGCCTGCATTCACAGATGCTGGAGAGCTGAAGAGGAGGGGCTGGACCAGGCAAACTCTTCCTTCCTCTCCACCTGGATGGAGTTGGGCAGTGTTGACAAATACGTAATTGTAAACCGGCATCTTAGAGAGAGCGTAGACCTCAGAGATCACCTGTCCTCACTGTGCCTCTCAAACACTGTCTCCCTGACACATGCCCTTTGCTTAAATCTCTCCAGTCACAGGGACCCCACTGCCTATAACACCAATCTGTCTCCCAACGCATACATAGCTGCTGTCATTGGAGAGCATTTGAGCACTTTCTGGATGCTCCAGGCTCATCTTACATTCTCCCTGTCCTAGAAACAGCCATTTCTCCAAGGAACTCTCATCCCTTTTATTGGCGAATGGTATTGGAGACCAAGGTCTGAGCACTGAGGTGCTCATTGCTACCGGGGTGTCACTGTTTCTAGTCCCTCTCAGCAGGCAGAGCTAGGAAATAAACATATGTATTATAACCCTTGTATACACACATATCTATAATAATTTCTGTACCTACCCGTCTGTATCTAGGTTAAGTTAAACACGAAGTCCTACTGGTATCTCTGATTAATGTAGTACCATGTGGATTATTCCAGCCTCCTCCCTTGCTTATCTATAACTTCCTTCTCCAACAGTGAGAAGTCTGACTCCTACCATCAACCATCCATTTACTTACTTGTTTAAGCCCCAGCATACATGCGCATGTTAACCAGAATCCCCATGAAAAACAATTTTAGTGACTTTTATTGACTTTACTGACTAGGTTTCAGGGATTATGTACAGTTCCGTTTGTCTTTAGCCTTATAGTTTCCAGTCAAAACACTGTTTTCCAAAGTTACTTAGGTCAGTTCCTCTCCACTCCACTTCTCTCCTCATATAACAACAACTCGCACTGACGTTTTGTCATACATTTGCAATAAAGTTAGATTCTTTTGTCACAATCTGGTGCCCCCCAGCATCCCGGTTGATTTTTTAAAATTTGCATATGTTAAATTTCACTCTTTGTGCTATAGTGTCTATGGATTTGGCAGTTGGGTAGCATCATGTATCTACCATCCTAGTATTATACAGAATATTCCATCACCTAAAAACTCCCCCATACTTCCCCTTTGCGGTTAACCACTCCTGCTTCCCCAAACCCCTGGCAACCACTCATCCATTTTTCATCCCTATAGTTTTACTTTTCCCAGAACGTTATGTGAATGAAATCATATAACATTTAGCTTTTTTGGTCTGTCTTCTCTATCTTAGCAAAATGTGTTTAAGATTCATCCGTGTTGTCGTGTGAATCAATATCTCAGTACTTTTTATCACAGATAACTATTCCATCATATGGTTACACCACAGTTTGCCAATTCACCTATTGAAGGACATCTTGGCTGCTTCCAGTTTTTGATGACTATGAATGAAGCTGCTGTAAACATTTGTGTACAGGTTTTCATGTTGACATATGTTTTAATTCACTTGGGTAAGCATCTAGAGTGTAACTGCTCCTGGGTCATATGGTAAGTCTATATTAAACTTTATAAGAAACCACCAAACTGTCTTCCAAAATGGCTGTACCATCTTGCAGCCTCATGGGCAGTGAATGAGAGTTCCTGTTGCTCTGCATCATTGTCAGCATTTGGTATGAGCAAGTTTTGTTGGATTTTAGCCATTCCAGTAGGTCTGCAGTGGTATTAAATGGTTGTTTGCATTTTTATTTTCTTAGTGAAAAATTACGTTGAGCATCTCTTCATATGCTTATTTACCATCCATTTATCTCCTTTGTCAGTTTAGATTTTTTGCCCGTTTAAAAAGCTGGATTGTGTGTTTTCTTATTTTTGAGTTTTAACAGTTCTTTATTCTGGATACATGTTCTTTACAACATATGTGATTTGCAAATGTTTTCTTAGTGTGAGGCTTGTCTTTAATTCTCTTAACAGTGTTTTCACAGAGCAAACTGTTTACTTTTGATAAAGTCCAACTTATCAATTTTTCTTTCATGGATCCTGCTTTTAGTATTGCATTTCAAGCTCATCACCCAAACAGAAGTCATGCAGACTTTCTTCTAGAAGTTTTATAGTTTTCTGTTTTAGAGTTAGGTCTATGATCCATTTTGAGTTAAATTTTGTGTAAGATGTGAAGTTTAACTTTGTTTTTATTATTTTTTTGGCATATAGACATCTGATTCTTCCAGTACCATTAATTGAAAGAACCATCCTTTTTCCATTGTATTGCCACGGCACCTTTGTCAAAATTCAGTTGACCATATCGGTGTATACATTGTGGTCAATTTCTGAGCTCTCTGTTCTGTTCCTTTCTCAGAGCTTTTGCTTCCTCAGATCCTTCTAAGGCTGGCTTCTTATTCAGGGTCAGTGTGAAAATTACCTTTTTAAAGAGGCCTTTCTGGGCCACCCTGTTTAAACATGTCCCCCTTTCCTCCTCCTTATTCAAATCACATCATATTGTTGTGTTGTCTTTGCAGCACTAAGACCTGAAATTATCTAGTACTGGGTAAGAAAGTATTCAGGCCAAGGAGATACCATCCCACTGAACTCTAATCACATTTTTGTATTGTTCATTTCCCGTGTAAAAACTACACAAGATTTTTGTACATTAACCTTGTATCCTGTGACCTCGCTCAACTCATTTATTGGTTTTAATAGACTTTTTTTTTTTTTGGTGTGTGGATTCTTTAGATTTTTCTATATATGAGTGTGTCATCTGTGAATAGAGACAGAGATAGTGTTACTTCTTCCTTTCCAACCTCGATGTCTTTTATTTCTACTTCTTGCCTAATTGTCCTGGCTAGAACGTTCATTGCAGTGTTGAATAGAAGGGGTGAGAGCAGATCTCTTTATCTTGTTGCTGATTGTAGGGGAAACATTCAGTCTTTCACCATTAAGCATGATATTAGTTGTGAGTTTTTCATAGATATTCTATATCAGGTGAGAAAGCTCCCTTTTACTCCTGGTTTGTTGATTGTTTTATCATGAAGGGTTTTTTTTTACCAAATGCGTTTTCTGTGGCTATGGAGTTGATCATAGGTAGTGATTTTCCTTCTGAATAGTTTTAAGAAGGGCCTCCTGCCAGTAGTTATGTCTGACTCTAGTCCCAACTTAGGTATCAACATACCTGGTAGGGGAGATATCTGGCTGCTCTTTTTTTTTTTTTTTCCTGTGTCTAGTCTGACTAGAACACTATTATTAAAATTATTATTATTTTTTGTAAATATGTAATACCTGCACACGATAAAAAAGAATCATTTAGGAAAGAGTCAACCATGACAAGCAAGTCTCTTCCCACCCTGACACCCTGCTTACCTTCCTCTTTAGCAACTGCTATGCTCATTTCCTGGAATATTGAGGTGCTTTCCTGCTACAAGGGCCGAGGTGAATAGTTGCCCCAGAGACTTTATGGCCTGAAAATCCTCAAGTATTTTCTACGTGGCCCTTTACAGAAAAAGTATGCTGATTCCTTTTTTTTTTTTTTAGTCTCTTACCATTTCAAAGGATGCCGCTATGATATACTATGATATCGCTGTGTATGTCATTTTATACGTGTGAGTTTTGGTAGAGTGAATTCCTGTAAGTGGAATTGCTAGGTCTTACTGTCTCAGCATTTGTCATTTTCATAGATACTACCACACAGCTCTCTTGATAACTTGAACCAGTTTACATTTTCTCCCTTGAGCCCGTTCCCGTAGCTTCGCACTAACGGTGCGCTAATAATTTGATACTTAACAATCTAATAACTGAAACATGGTACTCGTAATTTGCATTTTTCTTATTATGAATAAGGTTTAGCATATTTTCTGAAGCCAACAGTTAAAAAATCAAAAAGCAAAGAACAAACAATTCCTTCTGAGCCCTTTCTAGCCCAGTCGACTCAGGACTCAGGGCCTGGTCACCACCAACACCACGCGGGATGCCGGGCGTGGCCGGAGCTGGAGTGGGTGGCCGCGGAGCCCTCGGTCCCCCCCCATCCCCTCCCAGCCGCGGAGCCCCGCCCCGAGTCCGCCTCTGGCGGGCCTGGGCGGAGCACGTGGCCCAGGGGGAGGTGCTGCGCTGCCTGATTTATTCCCGTCCAGGAGAAGGAGTGAGAACCGCCGGGTCTGAACAGCCCAAGGGCCGGGTCTCGGGCCCGCATCTCCACACCATGCCGTGCCCCCGTGTGCTGGCCGCGCTCTGCGGCGCGCTCCTCTGCGCCTCGGGACTCTTCGCCTTCTCTGGTGAGTCGATCGCGCCGCCCTCTCGCCCTCGCCCCTCCTCTCCGCGCCGCTCGGAAGTTCGCCGCCGCGCCCTCCCTCTACTTCCACTGTTTACAAACTTGGTCAAAGAGCCGGCGCCAAGCGGAGGGGCGACCTCTCCGGCTGCGCCCGGGAGGGAGGCGGGGATGCTCTCGGCCTCTCCTGCTGTCTCCGCGCCGGAGGGCTTTTGGCGGTGATAGAGGCTTGAGCGCTGGGCGGGGACTCGGGACACTGGGTGACAGCCCAGCCTCCCCCAGGGATGTGGTTTACACAGAACAAAGGAATCCGCTGTGTTGGGCCTCTCTTTTCCCATCTGTAAAATGAGGCCATTGAACTGTGTCTGACTCGCGCGCTCCTTCCACCAGGAAGTTTCTAGGACTCTTGTATTGATAAGTCTTCTCCAGCCAACCTTCCCTGGTAACTCCCTTCCCAGCCCTGGCGGCTGGTCAGTTCACTGGAATTTTATCCTCTGCTTCAAAGTAGGTGTCTGGTCAGATAAGCGAAGGGCTGGGGAGTCGGTGGAATGGAAGGGCCTCCAGCTGGGACCCAAGAGGGGGCGAGGAGCCTGGGGAGGGACTTGGAAAAGGGCTCCCTCCTGAGGTGGCGGCTCCTGACTACCCCCCTCCCCCTGCGGCCTTGGGCTGCTGCTTTATCTTCCTTGGTCCTCCTCCCCCGCCTAGGACGCATCCTGCTGGCAGCTGGGCCTCCAGCAGGGTGGTCATCATTTTCTCATAGAAATTGGATTGGCTGAAGCAAGTTGGGGGTGGGTGGGTGGGTCCCAGATGAGCCCTGGCTGTGCCATCCGGTGCCAGTCTGACCCCCAGGCTTGGAGTGGAAGCCTAAGGCCTCTCCAAGCTCCCCTGAGACATGGAGAGCTGGCTGGGTCTTAAAAGTCCCTTGCCACTCCTCTCTGGCTCCAGAGCCTGAGCCCTGGCAAAATGTCCCTGGGGAAATCTCCCAAAGAGGGTAGGACACTGAAATCCCAAAGGTGGTTTTGTGGAGGGTGACCTGGCTTTGTGGGAAGGGGGAAGTACCACAGCTGCAGTGCACAGGTGAGTCAGTCAAGGGCCTGCCAGATAGGGGAGACCTTTCCCTTTCCCTTTTGCCCACTCACCTGCTTTGCCCTGGAACAGTACAGGGAGAGGGCACTTTGGGAGGGGGAGAGAGGGGAGTTGGACCTTGCCTGGTCGGGAGCCCAGGGCTCTGGCCATTCTCAAGCCTCTGCCGTGGCAGTGCCCACCGCCTGTCAGGTCAGGGAGGGGATTAACCTGCTATTTAAAGCCAGTGACTAATAGCTCATTGGGAGCCTCCTTAAGCTCCCGAGGCCCACGCTGAGGTGGAGCTCTGAGGCCTCCATTGCTCATTAACAGTGTTCCCTTCCCTGGAGCCCCCGCCCTGGTGTCTGGGGCTTTGGGATCTCAGGAGGGCCTCCAGCCTGGGATGGCTTGACTCTGCAGTGAGGAAAAAAGATGTCTCATGTTTTACCCCAAATGACAGGTTTGGGTGTGGGGTCTGAGGCAGCCCTTCTGGGATGCTAAGTTCAGCTAGAAGGTGCTCTGCAGGCCTGGCTGACCTAGTGGGCTGAAGTTCACTCGAGTCAAGGGATTGGGGACAGGCTAACAGTACACATCTGTCAGCCAGGCCCCCAGCCAGAAGCTGTGATGTCCTCTCTAGCCCTCTTCACACCTCTACTCGTTGTCCAGTTTTTCTCAAATCTGTCCTCCTTCCTCACCCCTTCGCCTGACTTCCTGTCTTACCAGGAGGCCTGTGACAGCCTCCCTGATGCTCTCCTGGTTTCCTACCTCACCTGCTCCCGTCCTGTTTCCACACAGAGCCAGAGGGATCTTTGTGTAGCTACAGGATGCCTCCCCACCCTGAGCAGTGCATCCACATCTCTGCAGATGGCCTTTGCTTGACATTCTCCATCCCCAACTAAGAAATGGCTTCCCCACTCCCACCTCATGCTTGAGAATCTCTGACTTTTTTTTCCTGGTGGACAATGGTGGGGAGACTAAAGCAAGGTTAAGAGCCCTTGTTCTGCAGGCTGAAAAGTCTAAACTTGTCATTCTTAAGAGTCCCTACCAGTCTCCCTTTTCAGCGACGTCTTACTGTTCTCCAGCATACCATGTCCTCTGTGCTTCTGCTTTTCTGAAGAAAGTTCTTTCCTCATTCCCCAGGCTGACACCCTCCCACTCTGACTTTTTTTTTGGCCATGCCACAGGGCATGTGGGATCTTAGTTCCCTGACCAGGGATCGAACCTGTGCCTCCTGCATTGGAAGCACAGAGTCTTAACCACTGGACCGACAGGGAAGCCCCTCCCTCTCTGACTTTTAAAGTAGCTCAAATGTCCCCACCTCTGAAACTTCCTGCTCCCTGGCAGAAACCATCCTCCGCTGGCCCCTCATGCAGGCTTCCGTCAGAGCTCATGGCCCCTCTTCATTATGTGGTGACTTGTCTGCTGCTTTCCTCTGGCTTCTTGAGGCCTAGACTGCATCTGATTTCTCTGTCTTAGGGGCCCAGGATGTACATGGTAGTTGGCCCCCCAGATATTTACTCAATGAACGACTTGTTCCTGACTCAGAACTGTTATTGCAGGTGACTTCTGTGACTCCAGCCAGTGCCTGCATGGTGGGACCTGCTTGTTGGACCAGGACAGAAAACCCCCCTTCCACTGCCTCTGCCCTGAAGGCTTCACGGGCCTCATATGCAATGAGACTGAGAGAGGTACCCGCCCTGGGACATACCTGCCGCTTCCCATTGGCTCCCAGTTGCAGCCCAGGCTGCTGGGCTGAGCTCCTCCCGAAGTGGACACTGGTCCCCAGCACCCCTCCTGTTGCCCGCCAGCTTTTCCCTGGAAGCTCCCAGGCCACTTGGAAAGCTGGGTGCTTCCTTCACTTGGGCTGACTCACCTACCCGTGACCCTTCTTGGCTCCAGGCTGGCCCAGGCCCCATCGGGCAGATTGGGAGGGGGGAGGGACGAGATGGTTGGGGGAAGCGGGCAGTGGGCCAAGTTTGGGTGGAGGGTCCTTTTGGGCTTGGCCCATCTGCTTCTGCCTGTCCCCAGCTCCTTCCTGATCACCTGCCCATCTCACCTGCCTCCCTCTCCCCAGGTCCCTGTTTCCCAAATCCCTGCCACAGTGATGCCGAATGCCAGGTGATTGACGACTTCCACCGAGGGGATGTCTTCACCCAGTACATCTGCAAGTGCCCTCATGGCTACACAGGCATCCACTGTGAGATCGGTGAGTATCTGGGGGTGCCTGTTCCAGGGGGCAGACCCTGAGCCACAGTCCTGGCAGCCCAGGCAGTGTGCTGGCCTTATTCCTGGGTCAGGGTGCATTGAGGCAGGGGACAGAGCCTCAGTTAGGCCGGGGTGGTGTGTGGGGGAGGGGCAGGGGACCCTGTTGTCCCTCCCCAGGCTTCTTCCTGCCTGGCCCTCTCTCCTGGGACTACAGGCCAGGCCTGATGTCTCTGCAGGGGAGTGAGGGCTGGTGGTAACCCCAGAGGTCGTGGGAGTGTTATTTTATGTCACCATGAACCAGACACACAGCATTAGGGTAAAGTCTTGACATTTTTCTACCAAGAGGGGAAAACCAACAGATTCTTAATCTTTTGGGGCCCAGGAGATTAGTTAATAAGGTTTGAGCCTCGGGGTCTGACAGTTCTGGCCCAGGTCTGACCTCTGGCTTCATCACAGAGCTCTGGGAAGAGGGAGAGGCCTGGGCAGGCTGGGTCATCCCCTCACGGTCAGGCGCTCAGAGGCCCTGCGTGTGCAGAGAGGCTGACCTGCCTGGCCTGCTTGGTCATCCACGTGGCCACAGACCGGTGCTGGGCGGGTACCTGGCAGACCTGGCCAGCATTGTCTGTGCACGGCATCTCCCTCCTGGCCTGGCTGGGGTCCCTCCCACAAACCAGGACTCTTCTTCACCTGCTGTGGGGCGCGTGAGGCCATGTCTAGGTGCAGGGGTAGGGGAAGTAGGGGTGGCGGTGCCAGACGTCTGCAGTCCAGTGGCTCTGTCACTGAGCACTGCGGGCAGGGGGCTGGTGGTCCTGCTGTAGGCAGATGTGGGGCTGGGCTCCGGGAGGAGGAGGGAGGGCAGGGCCAGCCCGGTGGGAGCCGGCTCCTGGGGGAGAGCAGATGAAGTGCCTGTGACGCCCTTCATCTTAGAGGAGACAGCCCCGAGGGCCTGGGCCCTGGGCCCTGGGCTGAGGCCGATGTGTCTGAGATACTGGGTGGAGGAATGCGGAGGGGCAGGGTCGCCAAAGCTGACAGAGCCCTGGGTGGGGCCAGGTGGGCCCACTAATTATGCTGCTGGGAGCCCAGGTAACCCTGGGTGTGCCTGAGTGGGGATTACTCATCTAGCCTCCTTCTTCTTCTCGGCCTGGGGCCTGTCCCAGGCTGGATATGGCAGCACCTGGGGCAGAAGGCAGGAGGCGACCACAAAGCTGGAGGAACACCCCCAGAGAGACCTTTGCAGCCCCTCCTTATCTGTTACATGGTGTGTTTCCTTGGAGCCCACCAGGACCCCACAGGCCCAAAGAATGCACGTTTGGGGCCCTCTGGGTGTGGGCATGGGGGCTGTGCGGACAGAGCAGAGCAGACCTGGCTTCAGGTCTCTGCTCAGCCAGTGGCCGGCTCTGATCTCAGGTGTATGGCCTCCCTTGTGCCTCACTCTCCCTGCGAGAATGTCAGACACCAAGCTTGGCGTGAGCCTGGGATTTTGGAATAAGAGTGGATCTGTCCCGGGTTCTCTGCTTGGGAGCTGAGCCCCAGGCACACAGGCTCAGCCCCCAAGGACCACATCGCTTGGCCAGGGGCAGCTTCCCAGATGGCTGGGTCAGGACCAGTAGCTAGAAGGGGCAAAGGGTATGAGGGAAAACAGAATGGCACTCGCACCCCATCCAGAAAACTCCTGCCAGTGGGATTCTAGAAACCTCCAGGCAGATGTGCTTCTTGCTTTATGTGCAGTACGAGTACTGTTCACTGCTGTCTGAGGCGTCGCTTCTTCCGCAGCCATCCTCCTGGGGGAGCCAGGGACCGGGCTGGGTGTGGCGGTCCTGCTGATGGGGCGGGGGCACGAAGGAAGAGGAGGCCACGCTGCTATTCACTCAGCAGCCCACCCCCACCTCGAATAATTGCTGCTCCATATCCTGTAAGAACGAGACCACCTCCTGCAGCCTGCTGGGGGACACCAGCTGCCAGTCATGGCAGTACCATGAGTGCCGGCCTGCCCTAGAACCTTCTGGCAGCCCAGGGTCCCAACCCCCAGTGACTCTGCCCAGCCCCTCTCTTCCTCACTGTGCACCTTGTCTTGGTATCTCCTCCTTGGCCTTCGTTGTCCCTTCATGGTCTCTGCTCTGGGTCCCCGGCAGAGGCCACACTGTCTTGTTCTTGTGTCCTCTGGGCCCCGCATGCTCAGGTGGCCCTCTGACTGACCCCTCCCCCCTCAGTCTGCACCTCGCCGCTGGGTATGGAGACGGGCGCTATCGCCGACTCCCAGATCTCCGCCTCGTCCATGCACTTGGGTTTCATGGGTTTGCAGCGCTGGGCCCCGTATCTGGCCCGCCTGCACCTCACGGGCATTGTCAACGCATGGACATCCAGCAACTACGACAGAAGCCCCTGGATCCAGGTATGGAAGGGACGGCTCAGGGGTGCGTAGGGTGATGGGAATGAAGAAGGTGGGATGAGTGCACCTGCATTTGGGGGTCACCATGGGAGGATTCATAACCGGGATCCAGGTAGCATGGTAGCAGCTTCCCACGGGTGAAGTATCTTTAAGTAGAGGGCAGCTTTGGGGGGCCTGGAGTGCGTGGGCAGGATGAGGGGGAGTGAACACTAGGCTGTAGAGGGGCTCTTTGCACTGTGCGAGGCCTCTGGAAGCTTGTCCTTGTGTGCTTCCCTGAGCACTGGGCCCAAAGCCTGGAGAGGGCCGGATGAGAAAGCCGCCCTTATTTGTCCTGCTTGGGTTGTTCTCCTTCTGGGCTGGGGGAGTGATGGCGGTGAAAAGAACCTGGGAGATAGGGGTTCTGTCCTTCCTGTCCTGGTCCAGGTGAACCTGATGCGGAAGATGCGGGTGACGGGTGTGGTGACGCAGGGTGCTAGCCGTGCAGGCAGTGCTGAGTACCTGAAGACTTTCAAGGTGGCCTACAGCACCAATGGGCGCAAGTTCCAGTTCATCCAGGGTGCAGGGGAGTCAGGAGATAAGGTGAGGTTTGTCGTGAGCCCTAAAGAAGGGCTGTGGTCAGCAACCCCTGGGGCTCCAGCGCCGTTTGAGGGCCCCCAATGAGGTGAGAGTGCCCTGGGTGATTGGCCATGAGGTGGGTTTTCAGGTGTATCTTGGTTTGAAGAATTTGGGAAACCCAGATTGTGCCTGTGCTCTGTGGTTAAAAGTAATAGCCCCACTTTATAGATAAGAATAGTGAGACTCAAAAAGGTTCAGTGACTCGTTGAGGGTGGCGGTAGTGGTGGATATGGGATGCATTCAGAGCCGTCAGGGATACCATGTACAGTCATACAGGTTGTATACTGGTGTAATTACTGAGTCAGCACCATCCACGTCATGTTTGTGTACTTCTATCTGTGGGAAAATTGTTATAAAAACGTCTTTTGAGAAAGGAGTACCTTTTCCTAATTTGCACAGAGGCACCCTATAGATCACAGGTGGCCCTGTGCAAAAGACGGGGCTTTATGCCCAGGCCCCATGGTGACCAAGGTAGATCTGAAAAAGGGAATCTGTGTTGAGGGCTGTGAGGTGGCCAGAGGAAGGGCTGAGCCCCTCCTGGCTCTGCTAAGCCCACCTCTGCCTCCAGGCCCAAAGAGGAAGGGGAGACCACCCCAGGAAGTGGGACTGCCCACACTGACCCACTCCTCCAATCTGCCTCTTCTCTCCTAGATATTTATGGGTAATGTGGACAACAGCGGCCTGAAGGTCAACCTGTTTGAAACCCCTCTGGAGGTGCAGTATGTGAGACTGGTGCCCATGATCTGCCACCGGGGCTGCACCCTTCGCTTTGAGCTCCTTGGCTGTGAGTTGAATGGTGAGTGCTGGAGGCTGTGTAATCCTCGGAGATGGCTTTCCCTGCCCCCTCTTTTCTCAGCCAGGCTGAGCTGAGTAGGGTGGCAGCAAGGCCCAGGAACCTGGGCTCTCACAGGAGATGGCCCACAAGAGGGATCATCTGGCCATCAGCAGTCCTGCCCAGGTGTTTGCTCTTTGCTGGTCGGTAGAGGAAAAAAGACACCACTTCAATTTTCAAAATATTTTCGCTTAACTCTGATTGGTTCCTTGAGCTTCTAGAACATGTAGCATTAGTTCTGTTTTGCAGATGTCAGTTCCACGAGGGCAAGGAGTTTGTTTTGTTCACTGCTGCATTCCCAGTGCCTAGAACAGAGCCTGGCTCATAGGCACTCAGTAAATATTGATGGATGAGTGAGTGAATGAATGAATGAGGAAAATGAGGCCCAGATAAATTGTTTATCAGGGGCACACAGCTGGTAGGTATTAAAAGTTGGTCTGAATTCCTGGGCTTCTGACACCTACCCATCCACTGTTTCTTCCCCCAAACCTGTAGCCTGCATTCAAGAGAAACATGGGGACTTCTAGGGTCATAGGGCTGGAGATGGTGCTTTCTTTTTAAAGATTTTTTTTTGATGAGGACAATTTTTAAAGTTTTTATTGATTTTGTTACTATATTGCTTCTGTTTTATGTTTTGGTTTTTTGGCTGAGAGGCATATGGGATCTTAGCTCCCTGACCAGGGATCGAACCTGCACTCCCTGCATTGGAAGGTTAAGTCTTAACCACTGGACCTCCAGGGAAGTTCCCTGGGGATGGTGATTCTGCGGTACGCGGGCTTCTCACTGTTGCGGCCTCTCCCGTTGCGGAGCACAGGCTCTGGACGCTCAGGCTCAGCGGCCATGGCTCACGCACGGGCCCAGCCGCTCCGCAGCATGTGGGATCCTCCTGGACCGGGACACGAACCCGTGTCCCCTGCATCGGCAGGCGGACTCTCAACCACTGTGCCACCAGGGAAGCCCGGGGATGGTGATTCTTGTTGCTCTTTCCGGAGAGATTCTCAGATGGAGGGATGGTGGACCAGAAGGGGATAGGTTTCTGCTGAGTCATAAAAAATCTCACCACTGGAGAGGTAAGGGTGCAGAGGTTGGGCTGAGGGCCTTGTCTCTGCCCAGCTCAGCCCAGCCTTGCCTTCTCTGAGGTCTGGATATTTCCCTCTTTTTGCAGCCACAGTGCCACCTGCTGGCCACCGGCAGAACTGTAGGGCTCACTAGGCAGAGCTGCAGAGCAGAGGTGCTCGCTGTCTTTCTCATCTTAACCCAAGACCCACCCTCTGCTCCCCCTTCCACCCCCTGTGGCACCTCTTTCTGTTATCCCGTTCTAGTTACTGCCCAATACCACTCAGAGCTCAGTTCAGTGACTGTCTGGGTTTAGTCTTTTTTTTTAAGTATGAACTTGAGCCAGCATATTCTTGCTCCCAGGGTCACTGCTTTTTGAGCCTAACTGTTCTTTTTTTTAAAAATATTTATTTATTTTGGCTGCACCAGGTCTTAGTTGCGGCATGCGGGATCCTTAGTTGCAGCATGCATGTGGGATCTAGTTCCCCGAACAGGGATCGAACCCAGGCCCCCTGCATGGGGAGCATGGCGTCTTAACTACTGGACCACCAGGAAAGTCCCCCAAGACTAACTGTTTTAAGTGGGGAGTTAAAGACTTTGCCTTTTGCTAAAAGGAAATTCAGGCGATTGGTAAAGGACATAGACAGGTCTGGGGCCCCCCACCCTGGGCTCCTCTCCCTGGAGTCCCTCACTACTCACTGTCATAGTCTGAAGCCTTTGGCTAATTTCCAGCCTAGGCCTGTCACAGCCGGTTACCTCCAAGGCCAAGAGAGGGTGAGTCTGGCAAGCCGAGGAAGTGAAGTTTTTCTGTCTGCTTCCCTCAAGGACTGGACCATCTCCTTTCCCTTGTAGGCATTCCGGTCACCTGGAGAGAGTGTTGGTGTGTGCCTGTGTGCACATGCGTGGGGCTGAGGTCTGGGCATTTCTGGGCATGCCCTGCACCAGGATTCCTCTTCATCAGTGGGCAAGGTGTCCTTGGTGAATTGATTAGTTATTTAACTCAGTAGATAGACATTTATTAAGATATTTATTAAGCTCCTTCTGAGTGCCTGGCTCTAGGGAGCAATATTGGTGAGATTCCTGACCTCATGGAAATTGCATTCTAATGAGGGAGGCTGATGTGAAACAAGGATCAAATAAAAGAAAGGTCAGATAGCAGCAAGAACTATGAAGGAAACATTAGAGGGAGATGTGATGAGGGTGACTTGGGGTGAAGAGAGGGAATGGCATGGGGACTGCTGTGTTGGATGGCATTTGAGTAGAGGCTTGAATGATGGCGATCAAGCCACGTGAAGAACTTGGAAAGGGCATCCCAGGCAAGGAATTGACACATGCGAAGGCCCTGGGGCATGTGAAGGATAGAAGGGAGACCAATGGACCTGGAGCCTAGAGAATGAGGGGTAGCTTGGTGGGTGATGAAGCTGGAGAGGTAGGCAGAGGTGGACCAGGCAGGGGCCACGTAGACCATTTTAAGGATTCAGGTCTTTATCCTGAGAACAAGGGGCAGCCATTGTGGAGGGAGTGCTAATAGGACACGATTAGAGTTGGGTCTAGAAGAGCTCCCTTAGGCTGTATAGGGAGAATGGGGGCAGAGGGCCGCTGTGAGTGAGGGGAGGGACACGTAGGAAGATAAGGTGGCTTGGATCAGGGTGGTGGGGTCAATGGATTGGGCAGATTAGAGCCTTCTACTAAAGTGAGCTCCATGGACCAGAAGAATGAGCATCACCTGGGAGCTTGTAGAAATGCAAACTGCCAGCCCCACCCTTGACTTTCTGAGACAGAATCCTCATATTAACAAGGTCCCCAGGTGATCTATGAGAAGCACAGCTCTGGTACCTCATTTTATAGATGGGGAGTCTGAGGACCAGAGAGGGGAGGGACCTCCCAGGGTTGCATAGCGAGTGGTGGAGCTGACAGTCCTGCTCTCGGCTTGGCGCCCTGCCCAGGGCATTTTATGTGGAAGGCTGTCTGACATGCCGTAAGTGATGGGGGCATGAGCTGCTGGAAGCAGATGATCTGTAGAAGGGTCCCCCATGGGCAAATGATGCCTTGGTGTCCTCTGCAGAGTGTTCCAGCCTTGGGCCGGTCTCATGGCCCTCCAGGTCTGGAGCCGTGGGATGAGCCACCTCCCAGCCCAGCAGCCTCTCTTTGTGGGAGCAGGGTAGAGGTTACCTGGTGCACCACCGTCACGAGGAGATGGTACGATTGGTCGGCATCAGTACACTCTGGAGGCAAATGTCTTCACTGGCAAGGGAGTGAGCGTGTGGGGAGACAGTGAGGTAAAGCACTGGGTACTATAGTCAGCTCCCAGATGGAGCCATGACTTTCCAAGCCCACTCTCCCACTCCTCACTTTGCAAAGGGACAGGCAGTTGTACAGTGGTGATTCTGCCACGTGTGAGACATGCCCATCGTTCTTTTGGGAGTTTTATCTCCTGCCCGTTCCCAAGTGTTCTGGCCACCTGCAGGTGCAGAACAGCCAGCACATTCCTGAGTGTTTGGAGCAGGCCTGAGTGAAACCAAGGCCAGCTTCTCAGGTAGCCCTCCCAGGCCTCTCTGACAGCATGCCAGGTAGTGAGTGTGTGAAGGCCCTCTGGGAGGGGCTGTGGGGCAGGGATACAGGGTTGTTCCTGAGCCCCAGGAATTCTGACTTTTCTGCTTCCACCTGCTAGAGAGCAGGAATATTGTCCTGCTCATCGCTGGGTCACCACCAGGCAGGCCTTCACGGCTCTGGGTTGGTGCAGGAATGGTGGAGATAGTGTCACAGTGTGACATGGTGATGAGGAGTGTGTGTGTGTGTGTGTGAGACTTGGGCACAATGCTTAATGTCTGTCAGCCTCAGTTTTCTCATCTGTGGAATGGGGTTACTAATATCCTCTTCGTTCCGGTTTTTGTGTGGTAGATTAAATGACTGAAGTCAGCACTGAGTCAGTGAGATGATTGTTATTAGCACTCTTGACGGTTATCCCAGGACTCAGCGGTGTGAATAGCAGCTGTACTGTAGGAGTGACAGAGGAAGTGCTGTGAGTCCAGAGAAGGGAGAAGTCCCACCCGAGTGAGGTGGTCAGGGCAGGCTTCTTGGAGGAGGTGTCCCATGAGTCAGGCCTTGAAGGAGGGTGGAGGTGGTGGATCAGGGCCTGCCGTGGTGCAGAGGGAGAAGAGCGGTGGATGATCTGTGCAGAGCAAGTGAGGGGCGCTGGGTGGGAGCTGAGCTGAGGAGTGGGTGGGGCTGTCAGTAAGCAAATAGAATGGTTGGCCCTAAAAGGTGGAAGGATCTTCCGTCTGTTGTCTAAGAGGATGCCAGAGGTCGGTCAGGAGCCACAGAGTTCTTTCCCCTTCACCACCTCACGCTCATACCCCTGGGAGGCTGTGGACCCCAGATCTGGGTGACAGCACCCCCCTTGTTGGCAGGATGCGCCGAACCCCTAGGCCTGAAGGACAACACCATCCCCAGCAAGCAGATCACAGCCTCCAGCTTCTACAAAACCTGGGGCCTCAGTGCCTTTAGCTGGTATCCCTCCTACGCGCGGCTGGATAATCAGGGCAAGTTCAACGCCTGGACCGCCCAGACCAACAGTGCCTCTGAGTGGCTTCAGGTGGGTCAGGCTCCCTCTGGGGTGCAGGGCTGGGGTAGGTTGGCGTTGGGTGGGTTTGGGTGGGGCTGTTGGATCTATGACCCTGGCCCAACCCAGGCTTCTGTTCCCCAAGAGGGAGTTTCTGCACGGCCTTGTTTGTGTTCAGCTTTGCTCCTTCTTCCTCTCATATCCCCACCTTTCTCCTGATTCTGTAACTCCAGAGGGGGGGATGGTGGGGGAGCTCAGTGCTGCTTCCACCAAGGCCCCCAGCCCCAGGTGGTGAGTGTGTGTGTGTGTGTGTGTGTGTGTGTGTGTGTGTAGGGGTAGGGCCACCTCCATTGGCTGCCACAGGGTGATAGGGCTGAGCCCACGTACAGCAGGGCAGGATGGAGGAGGGACACCTCAGGATTTCTCTGCCTGCACTCAGAGGATGCTCTCTAACTTGCTGTCTGAGAACACACCATGTGACAGCCCTTGGATTTCATTGAAATTGGGAAGCACAGGAGAGTCATGGAAAACCAGAGCATCCACTCATTTTATAGATGAGGAAACTGGGTCCCGGCAGGGTGAGGATTTGCCTGGGGCTCACCCGCTTGTTGGCAGTGAGTTGGGTTTGCAGCCTGGGTCTTCGCACTGCTTGCCCAGGGGCAGCCGGCAGGCTCCCTGGGATGGGCAGGGAACTGGGGGGCAGGAGGGGCATCTCTAGGCCCCAACAAGCACATTAGCCTGTGGGGCTGGGTTCCGTGAGGAGCTGCCTGCCTTTGGAGTCCCTCAGGACCAATGTCAGGCTGTGGACAGCCCTGCAGGGGCCTCAGGAGCAGTTCATGTCCCTGTAGGCTATGGCCTTCCCTGTCCCTGTTCCTATCCTATAAGGGGTTGGCAGTGAGTTGGCTGGAGCCCAGGCTCTGAAATCTGAGCTTCATTGCATCAAAGTGCTTAACAGTGTCTGACAAAGTAAGTGGAATTATTTATGCCCATTTTATAGATGGAAAACTGAGGCTCTGCCAAGTGAAGTAGTTTTTCCAAAACTAGATTGTATGCCCCAGTGTGTCTGCCTTTTCCCACCTTACTGGAGATGGTCCAAGCAAAGAAGATGGGGTGGATTTTTTTTTTTTCCTGTAGATTGACCTGGGCTCTCAGAAGCAAGTGACTGGCATCATCACCCAGGGGGCCCGAGACTTTGGCCACATCCAATATGTGGCAGCCTACAAGGTGGCCTATGGTGACGATGGTGTGAACTGGACTGAGTACAGGGACCAGGGGGCCGTGGAAAGCAAGGTGAGTGTGTGTCCAGCTGTCCTTCCCTCCCCACTCCAGGGATGCCCTGCGAGTGGGATCCGGGACCCTGAGGGGAGGAAGGCTGGCTCTGGGGCCCTCCTGACCCCCTCTGTGTCTCTAGATCTTCCCTGGCAACATGGACAATAATTCCCACAAGAAGAACATGTTTGAGGCACCTTTCCTGGCTCGCTTTGTGCGCATCCTGCCTGTGGCCTGGCACAACCGCATCACCCTTCGCGTGGAGCTGCTGGGCTGTTAGTGGTAGGCCCGGCTGCAGTGACCGCAAGGGCCGTGGGGGCACCTGCCCCTTTCCTGGTTCTCCTGGCCTTCTGGGGACCTGCTGCCTTTTCCACCCGTCCTCCTGATTGTAGCTGACCTGGGGGCGGGGGTTTCAGTCGTCTCTCCCTCCCTCCCCCTCCCACGTGCCCGTGGTGCCTACCCCTCATGCCATCCCATTTTCTTAGGCACGGTGGGAGTTGAGTAGGTCTGGGATGGACAGGGAAGGGCGAAGTAGGGCGCGTGGGTCCTCCGTAGCGCCTCTCCCACACCCCCCATTCCCAAGGCCCTGGAGGAATAGGCCCTGAGGCCTCAAGCCGGAGAGTGCTGGTCTCAGGCCCCTCAGCCCTGGGGCATGATGCTGCCACTCTGCTGCTTCCGCCTAGCCCCCTGACACGTCTCCCTCATCTCCCTGGAGACCCCTCTTGCCCCCCCCTCCTGAAGCCTAGAGAGAGACAGAAGTGGGTGGGGTGGGTCTGTGGAGAGATGGGGGAGGAGGTGGCTGGGCCTGGGCCGCCCTCTGTGCTGGTTCTTCACCCCCGAGTACACAGGCAGCTTCCAAAATATATTTATATCACCCCTTGAACTCTGGCTGTGGTTCATCGTTGCTCCGTCAAAATGGGCTTTGACTTGGGCTGGTGTCCCCACCCTGAGTCCTCCCCAGAGTCCCAGCATTCTTGTGTCACCTGCCCGACTATAGAGAGGGAGGAGACTACTGGGGGGGGGGGTCCCACTGGAAGGGCCGGGACTCTTCCCCTCAATTCTCCTCCTCCAGACCCATGCAGCTCCAGGGCCATCGCTGCTGCCAGGTGAGTGCCCGGGGCGGGGCCTATGCAGAGGCTGTCTTCTCAAATGCCTTTGCTCCCTTCCCACGCCAGGAAGACAGGCAGAGGCTGCTGGTTTTCCCCTGCGGCAATTGCCATTTTCTCTGCAACTGGAGCGGTGGGCTGGAGAAACTATTAGAAACTCAGTGAACCTGGGCTGCTTTCAGAGCTGCAGGGGCCCCAGGACGGGGTACAGTGTGGGATGGGAGGGGCCAGGGCTCTGCCAAGTGGGTGGGGCGTTCCTGGCCCAGCACACTGGTTCCTGAGAGGCCACTGGCAACTCCACTCCAGGGCTGGGAGGAGAGCTCCAGGGGTACCCCTCTCCCCCCACCCCCTCACACCATGCAGGGGCCATCAGGAGGTGGCCAGTGGGAGGCAGTGCAGGCCAGTGATCTGGAAGTGGGGCTTGCAGATAAAAGAGGGACTGACTAGCTGGGAAAGGGCATATGAAACCACCCTAGTATTCAGCGCCTTGGGACACAAGATGGATTTTCCAGAACAGACTTTGGGAGCCATGCCTTTGTACACATAGGCACCTCTAGGCAGCAGATCTGGCCATGTGGCTGCCAAAGGGAGGGTGTGGCTTTGTTGGAAGTTCATCAGAGATATTAGTCTGGAAGTGGCTTCCCCTGCAAGAGCTCCTGTTGCCAGGGCTTCTTGGCTGGGCAGGGATGGAATAAAAGGCCCAGGCTGCGGTCTCTGAATGAACTGGGTTTGTGGGGCTCCCCACCCCTGGGGGTCTATTGGCTCACTCCTTCCTGTCTCAGAGCTCTCCTCTGTGGAGCTGCATGGGTTGGGTTTGAAGTCAGTCTTTCTGGGTGGTTGCTGGCTCTAGAACTCCCTCCTGGGAGCATTTCCTACCACCCAACCTGTTCAGGCCTCTCCTGGGAACTTAGCAGACAGTGGGAGAAACAGCCTTTTCCCTCCTGCGTCTCTTGGATGCCTCCTCAATAAGTAACTGCAGTTGAGCCTGGTTAGAAGCAGGAGTCCCACTTGCAGAAGGGGAAACCAAGCATCACTCCCATCTGTCAATTTGTCCCTCTTTGTGGCGTTGAATATTTTCTGTGGGCCAGTCTCATTGGCTGGTTGGCTGGGTGGGCTGGTGTCACAAGCCCCCCACCTGGACCAGGAGATCCAAGGTGACTATGGAATTGCCTAAGCCACCTCTTAGTCCCTTCTTCCTGCTAATCTTTGCAGCCTTGGATGTGTTGGCCACAGCCTTCTGAAAGTCCCCTTCCTGGGCCCCTGGACCTGGGCCCCCTCCCTCTTGACCCCTTCTGTCTTTGGCTTCTCTCCCTGAGCAGCCCCCTCCACTTCCACAGTGTTCACTATCACCTCCACAAATTTACTTTTTTATTCCTGACTGCAGTCCCGAGAGCCAGCTCTGAGATTCCACCTGCTGGCCAGCCCTGCTACTGGCTGAGACATTAAACTTGCTTAGCTGTTACAAAACTGACCTTCTCTGCTGTCCATCCCTCTCCCTACACGTGTGGCTGTCAGCACTGGCGTCTTTTGACCCGCCTCTCCCAGGAGTCTAGATTGCTTTCCGTTCCTGGTTTAAATATAGTGGAGTGATTGGGAGTGCTAGGCCTCAAGTTGAAGAACCTGGGTTCAAATCTTGGCTCTGAGTGACCTTGGGCAATTTACTTAAATCTCTCTGGGTCTCAGTTCCCTATCTGTAAGGTGGAAATAATAGAACCGACTCCATGGCCTTGAGACTGATGGAGAGAATGTACATAAGCACCGATGTAAAGCCTGGCCCATCAGAGGCCTCAAAAACTTTGGTCATTGTTGTTAGAAAAGCTTGCAACTTTCCTAATTGGAACTCGTGTCCTATTTATTTCCCCCTCCAATCCGTCCTGCGTCCAGTGCACAGACTGCTCTCTTCCTTATGGAGGAACTTTCATTGGCTGCCTTTTGCTCATCAAGCTGGCATTCACTTTGTGCCGTTTAGCCTCGTCCACCACAGCTCTTTGTGCTCTGATTTACTCCTGGCTGTGGGTGTGTAATGCACGTGCAGACACACACACACACACACACACACACACACACACACACGCTGTCAAGGTGTATTTAGGAAGAGGCTCTGGGTTCAGTGACCACTTGGCCAAGGCTGAAGGACCTCCTTAGGCTTTGCTGCTGAGGAGACGAAGGGGCTGTCCAGGCCAGGCCTCCTGTTTGTCTGGAGGGGAAAGAAAACACCCTGTCCAAACAGAGGCATCCTGGGAGGTGGCTGCTTGATGGCTGTGCTGACAGATGTCGGGATTCTAAGGTAGGGTCACCCCTGTTGGAGGACCAGTCAGAAAGGCTTCTGAGCGCCCCTGTGGGCTGCTGGGATCACCATCCCCCATCCTGTGCTCCCTCTCCTCCCAGGGCTCATTCAAGCCCCACCTCCTAGGGGCAGCATCCCCGTGCCTGACACTGAGTTAAGAGGCGGACTGGTGATTTCCTGACGGTCAAACTCAGAGGCAGGAGGGATGTCAGCGCCCCCTTGCCTTCTATAGGGGGAAAGGCGGGTATACAGAACGCTCACCCCTCCCCCTCCTGAAGGTGGGGGGCAGCCATAGTCCACCTGCAGTGTGGAGAGGGGCTCCACCTGCTTAGTCCCAATGCTTTTAGTAAACCGGGGCGTGCTAATGAGACCCTCCCTCTACAAACGCTCCGCTTCCATCCTCCCCAACTTCCTTCCCCCAGATGTGACAGCCTCAACTCCTGGATACTCCCTTCACATCGCGGCCAGCAGCTCTGCGGGTTGGGTGGTTTCCAGCCGAGTCTGGAGACAGCCCAAGTCTGTAGCACCTCCTCCCTTTGGGCCCAGCCCGAGGGAGGGAAAGGGGCGTGTGTTCCTTTAAGGGGCTGGCCCGCCGGGAGCGCGGGGATTTGTCCGCTGCCGCTTCCTTTCTGGTCATTCAAGATCCCCAAATCCTCCTGCTTCCTCGGACCCTGTCAGCCCGCAGCCTGGAGCGCTCGAGCCGTCGAGGAGCCGCCTGGGGACGGTACGTGGCTCAGAGGTGGCCGGGCTCCTGGGGTCCCCTGTGGGCCGGTTCCTCCTTTCCCGCTTTGGGTCTCCTGCAGGCCCCACGCCTCCCGGGGCAGGGTTGGGGAACCGGCCGGAGGAGTGAGCTGGGCACCGTGGGGCCAGAGCGGAGCTGGGTTGTGATCGCCAGCGCAGGTGGGGGGGCTCCCCCGGCGCCAGTGGGTTGAGAGCAGCGCGGGGCGCGGACTGACTTGCCTGGGACCCTTGTGCATAGACCCTTGTTCGCGAGGAGGCAAATGCCGAGGGAAACCAGTGGCCTCCGAGACCACAACCCGGGTCCCCTCTTTCCCACTGGGAGCCACCGGGTCCTTTACCGTCTCGTCCTGCCGCGGTCCTGCAGCCTCCAGCACAGCGCAACGCCCGCCAGGCTCTGCCCCGGGCATCTGTCCGATGCTTCCGGGGGCCGCGGGAAAGCTGGCAGGGGCTGGGGACAACTCGTGAGGCAGCGGGCAGGCGGACCTGCGCCTCTCGGCCTCTTACGGCCTGCTCTGGCCATCCCAGGGCAAACGCAATGGATGCCCGTCGGTTTCAGGCCTGGGTTCACTGGGGTTTCTGTCTTAGGGACAGCAGAGGGGCAGGGAGGGCTGAGGGTAGAGCCCTGGGTGGGAGACGGGATCGCTCAGGGAGGAATTTAGGGCTTTTGAGCAGACAGGAAAGAAACAGCTCCGGGCACTTGGACCCAGCTCTGTCACCAGCTCGCTGGGTGGCCCCCAGCAGCCTGTGACCCGGTCTGGACCTTGGCGTCCAGCGCCGACCTCCGGAGTGCCTTTGCTCTCTGCAACGAGGGGAGGTGATTGAGAGGGGCCCTGACCCCTTTCCCGCGGCCTTGCATGGGCCAGTGCGCTGGGAATGCTGGTAGGAAACACCTCCAGCTTCCACTTTCCGGGAACCGCAGGTTTCAAAGGCCCTTGTAAGCCTTGCCCAAACAGGGGGCACCGAAGTCAAATTCCTCTCAGGGAGCCGGGGCTGCTGCAGACCTGGAGGGCAATGCTGCCCTCTGCTGGTGTCTGGGAGACCTGTACTCCACAGCTGTGTAGTCGGGGTGGTCCGGTGGAGCTCCATCTTCCTTCCAAGTCAGGGTTCAGCTTATTCGGGTGTGTGGAGGGGTCCCAAGGCAAGTGGTGCTAGGAAAAGCAAGGAGATGGGCCGTCAGGAGACCTGAATTTTCTCTAACCTGTTTTCCGAAGATAAAGCCTTGGGTCTTCACCTCCCTTGGCCTCAGTTTCCCAACAGTGGCTGCTTCTCTTCTAGACGATGAGACAGAACAATCTACTGAAATCTTGTGAGACTCACTTTGTAAACTGTTAACAGTAGTAATCGTAGCTAATATTTTTTGGGTGCTTGCCCCCTCCAGGCAGTTTTCAAAGAGCTCAGTAGCCATTCTCTTCCTTAATCTTCACAAAAAGGTTTTCTGGTTGGTATTATTGTTGACTACCACTTTACAGATGAGGAAACTGAGGCTCCGTGACTTGCCCAGCGACAGACTGTTAGTAAGTGGGTGGAACCAGAACTGATTCCAGGTGGCCAATCTGATTCTAGAGCCTGAAGCCTGTCACTGTGTCTTCTGCCAATATGTATTAGCTACTATTTGTTGAGCGCCTGCTGTGTGTCAGGGGCTGAACAAAATTCATCTTTATAATTCTCACCACAGACCCATAGGGAGGTGCTACTATTATTTTTTACAGGGGAGGAAGTGGAGGCCCAGAGAGGTTGAGTAACTTGCCCAAGGTCACACAGCAGGATGCAGGTGTGTCCAGCCCTAATGCTGGACCCAGACCTGTGTGCCCAAGTCTGGGTACCTCAAATCAGCTGGAGCCACTCACTGCCAAGGTGACTGGGCTGGACTTGAACATGGGCCTTCCAGCTGGTGACATCTCTGTGGTGGTCCTGAGGGGCTGATGGCGGGGTAGCCAGCCTCAGGGAGCAGAGGCCATCCATCGCTCCCCTTGGTGGTTGTGGTTGGGGACTGGCCCGGGGCAGGGCAGCAACTAGGCAGCAGTTGCCACCCCTGATTCACACCCAGGACTCTGTTCTGTGTTTTAGCCTTGACATTCAGGGTGGTCCTTGTCCTCAGGCCCTGAGCCTGTTAGTATTCTGTTAGTATTCTCTGGAGACAAGGAAACTTCTGTGCAGATGAGTCAAATGACTTGCCCAGGGTCAGTACTCCTAAGGAGGGTCGTAGCTCCTGGACACAGGCTGATCTTTTCTTCAGACTCATTTTGTTTTTCCTGGCATCCCCCCACCTATTCTAAGGTTGCTTAACTGCTGGGTTGACATCCCAGAGGGATGTTAACCAGATCACACCTTTCCATTTGCAGCTGTGTTAATAAGCCAGGGAGTGAACCAAGGTGGGTGCTCAGACCAGAGGAGTAATGGAGAGAACTAGGGCTGTTTGTAGCTGGAAAGAGCGAGCCAGGATGAGGACATGCACTTGACTGAGGTAGGAAGATAGCCAGAATGATCCTTTTAGAATGTAAATCAGATTCATGACACTCCTCTGTGGAAAACTCTTCTGTAACTTCCCTTCAGGGCTACAGCCTGGGGCCTGTGACTGCTACTTGGACCTCATTTCCTGCCACCCTCCCTTTCTCTATCTCTGGGCTCCAATCTTACTGGCCTTCAAGCTGCTCCTGCCATAGGCTTTTGCCCTTGCTGTTCCCTCTTCCTGCAAAACTTTTCCCTAGGATTTTCAAAGCTCATGCCTTCACTGCCCATCCGCTTCTTAGGGAGGCCTTCCTGACCCATCCTGTTGACAGGACACCCCCACCCCCTGCTTCATCCTCTTCTGTCACGAGCCACATGTCCATTCACATCACATTATCCCACATGATGTTTATTGTCCGTTTCCCTGACTAGAGTGTAAACCCCACAAGGACCCCTGGTTTGTAATCCCAGTGCCTAGAACCATGCCTGGCACATGGTAAATGCATGATAAATATCTGTTGAGTGAATGCGGTCAAGTCCCAGCTCCTTCATCTATTACCTGGGTAACCTTAGCCAAGCAACCTAGCATTTCTGAACCTCAGTTTCCTGGTCTGTACAATGGGGATAATTCTGACATTGTGAGGCCTATAAGCAATGATGTTCATGAAAGTGTGTTGACAAGTAGAAGGCAGCCCTTCAGTATGACAGATTGTTATGGAGATTGGCTAAAAAGAGTTCAACAGAGTCCTGCCTCTACCACCTCCAGGCTGTGTCACCTTTAGACAGTTGCTTCATGCCTCGGTGTCTCTGTTTACTTAATTCACTTGTAGATTAATTGGGGAGAATGAAATTCTCCTTGCTGATCAGGGTGGGGGTGGGGAACTCTTGGGAGGATCAAGGGAGCTGTTGGATGTGGAAGCCCTTTAAAAGCCAGGGAGAAAGTGTGGTGCCCAGGCTCAAGGTTGTGAGTGTGTGCCGGGGTCTCTGAGGCTGGGAAAGGGTGCCTCGGAGACTTACACTCTGCAGTTCTCTAACTCTGGTTCTGGAGACACCAGAAGGTGCAACGGTCTGTTTTGCCTCAGCTCATGTTTCTGAACTGTAAATTACCTCATCCATGGTTGGTAAGAACCCTGGGGAAACAATGTCGGTAAAACATGGAATCACATTTGTCTGGTGGTGATTTTTTTTCCAGCTTGCTAATGTATTGGAGTGACTGAAACAAGAGTTCTCACAATTAAAGAGAAAACCTTAGCAATGTATGAATTCCTTAAGATAAATGCCGCCAGTCCTGCAGAAAGTGCTTTTCTTTCATACAGATGTCCCTCGCTATCCAAATGCTTGCTATTCACTGTCCAACACAGAAACCAAATAGATTTGAATAACACAGCATCCCTCCCTATCTGGATCCCCCAAATTCTCAATATCCAAACTCTTGCCATCCCAACTCAAGGATGCAATAGATTTGGTGAGGGAGGAATGCCTGTACAGCTGGTTTAGCTACTTAACAGAACTTAGCGTAAAGTTTTCTGATAAAAGTTGGAACCAGCTGAAGAAGTTGCAAAGACATTTCCTCTGTGTTAAAACAAAACAGAACATTGAAGAAGGTGACTTCACCCTGTGTCAGATTTTTAATTTTGGTAAATCCATTGGAATTTACCAAAATTGGAATCCAATGCCCCCAAGGACCTACATGTTGAAGGAAGAAGAACTTGCCCCAGTGGTGGGTGAAGTCTGCAAAGGACTGATTGATGGGACGTGGGTGCCAGTGTCAGTGGAGTGTTAACGATGCTGGTGTTTTTTTTGTTTGTTTGTTTGTTTTTAGAATTGCTCTTGTTTTTGTTAGTGCTCTGGTTATAAAGTTGCATATGTTTTGAGTAGTTTGCCCCAAACTTATTTTTCCCCTAACCTTGTTATTTTTTAATACATGATTTTACAGAAATACACGTTTTTTTCCCAGGCAGACGAAGATCACTTTGTGGCAGAAATGCCTGCATTTGCTCATCCTGGGGAAGCCGTTTCTCACTGGGGAGCATCTGTACTAGATGAGGTGCTGGAAAGAGGCTGGAAACGTTGCAGGCGGAGGCTGGGGAGCCCCTCTGCTCCAGGAGGCTCTGGGTGCCCAGGGACAGGGCGGACCCTGGGACATCCAGCCTCTCCAACCTCATTCCACTTTTCTCTGCATTCTAAACATGGAAACCAAGGAAGGGAAAGGAAACTAACTCCTACGAGGACCTGCTGTGTGCCAGGCAGTGGACTATGTGCTTTATACATGTCACTTTCCCTAGTTTGATATTGTGGTTCCAGGCTTTGGAGCTGGAGTGCGTTCAAATCCTGGCTTTGCTGCTTCCTAGCTGGATGACCTTGGGCAGATTATTTAATCTTTCTGTGCCTTGATTTTCCCATCTGTAAAATGGGGATACCAATAGGTCCCTCTCTAGAGGTTGTGGTGAGAATTAAGTGAGATAGTAAGTGCTCATTAAAGTCAGCTGTTAATATTTTTATGCTGATCATAGCAACCCTGCGGAGTTATTTTTTAGGCCAAGTGTGGCTAAGCTACGTCATGAAGAGACTCAAATGTGGTGGCTTAAATACAGTAGGACTTTCTTTTTCTCTCATGACACAGTGTAGGTGGGGGAGATCCAGGGCTGGTGGGGTGGCTCTGTCATTAAGCCTGTGGTTTCCATCTCTGAGTCTAAGGCGGCTACTCTGGCTGCCAACAGGTTGGGGGAAAGAATACCAAGGAAAGGCATCCCAGATCGTTTTCAGTGTAAGACCTGCATGTGGCATGTCTTATTTTTGCTCACAAGCATATTAACTGTGAGCATACTAACTGCACAGCATACATATAACAGAAAAGTGCATTATCAGGGGTCCAAACTTCTGTATTGGGTTGTTTGTGCTTAGGCTGCCCAGATCCAAGTCACCAAGAGGCTTTGTGGGTGTCACCTGGGGATTCCTCTTGGACAAGAAGCAAGGCTCATGGTGTCCTCCTGTTGTGCAAGGCACAGAGGGCAAGTCTGGGCCTTGGGCTCTCTGCAAAGAGGCCTAAGGGAACAGTGGATTCTACCCCTCAACTTCCTTCACATCCATTCCTTCCTCTCCAGCAAGAGCTCCTAACTGTTCTGGAAACAGGAATGTTTCCCCCACAATCCCACCACCCTTACAGGCCAATGCATTTCTTTTCTTTTTCCTCCCTCCCTTCCTCTCCCTTTCTCTCCTTTTGCTGCTCCCTCTCCTTCTGGTTCCCATTCACAGGCATTCTTAGGGCCACACACTTACAATCATAGCAGAGTGGCAAGTCTATGTTCTGCCTTGTCTATTCTAAATGATACCCTGAGCACTTTTCCACGTTGCTACATGATAATCACAGTCATACTTCCAAATGCCTGCTGTCAACTCTGGTCTTGCTGCCCTACTTTCCACTCAGCCCCCAGAGGGATGTTTCTAAGATGTAGGTCTGATCCTGTGGCTCCCCTGCTTAAAGCCATTACTGGCACCCTAGGGCTTTGGGGACAAAGGACAGGCTGCTGGGTCTGACACACAAGGGCATCTAGACTCTGGTCCTGCTGTGCCCTCTCCCCTCCTTTCCCCTATATCAGCCAGGGCCTTGGCAGGAAGCAGAATTCACCCTAGATGTTTCCAATAAGAGATTCTAACGATGCGATGACATTTAGAGAGGAGAGTAAAGTCAACAAACTAGGGAGTTGGGGCGCAGAGACAAGCAATGGCAGTCGACACCCCCCTGGCCTCGAGGGGAAAGGGGAGGAAAGAGTGTTACAAAGCCATGAGAGCAGTGTTGGGGAGAGGAGCCGCTCGGCGGAGTTGTGATCCTGACGGGACACGGGTACTGCAGAGACACAACCTCTCTCCCCTTCTGCCCATCTCCTGTGTGTGCCTCCTGTTGGCTGAATCTAGCTGGAAGCCAGAGGGCCTGGGGGCCTGGGAGGAGTGATCAGTGCAGGGCAGAAAAGAGCAGAGATGGACCAGGGAGTGGGGAGGGGGCACAAATGGACACCTGGCAGCACACCCCAGCCCTCCACGTGCTCTCTGGCCTCTGAACCTTTGCACTTGCTGTGGCCCCTCCTGGGTAAACCCTGCTGTCCTTTTCCACCTGGCTACCTCCTGTGTCTTCAAGTCTAGTTTTCTGTACCTTATCTTTGTACTCACCACACGATATCTCCTGCCTATGACTCTGCCCCTTCCCTGGACGGGGCTCCTCCAAGGTGTGACCCGGCCTTTTAATTGTTGAGAGTACTCAGTAAATGGCAATGAGCAGGGCAGGGATGGGGGGAGGTGAGTGAGGCACTAGCTTCATGTGCAAATTTAAGGGAGGGGAGTGTGTGTGCAAAAAAACTCAATAATCAAGAAATAATATTTTGGGACTTCCCTGGTGGTGCAGTGGTTAAGAATCCGCCTGCCAATGCAGGGGACACGAGTTCGAGCCCTGGTCCGGGAAGATCCCACGTAACGCGGAGCAACTCAGTCCGTGAGCCACAACTACTGAGCCTGCGCTCTAGAGCCCACGAGTCACAGCTACTGAAGCCCGCACGCCTAGAGCCTGTGCTCCGTAACTAGAGAAGCCACCGCAATGAGAAACCTGCACATCGCAATGAAGACTAATCCCCGCTTGCCACAACTAGAGAAAGCCTGTGCGAAGCAACAAAGGCCCAACGCAGCCAAAAATAAAATAAAATTTAAAAAGATATAATATTTTGATGCAATACAAAAAAATAGAATCAACAAACTACAGCCCATGGGCCAGCTGCCTATTTTATTTGCATGTCCACTGAACCTGGAATAGCCCCCCAGAAGTACTCTAGCATGGTATTAAATTTTTTTTTTTTTACCTTGACCCAGGATAAGAAATAATTTCACACTGTGACCCCCCACCCCCCCGCCACCGACCTCATCCCCACAGATATTTCTGGACTGAAACAAAAGCTCTGCAGTGCAGGACTCATCTTCACTAACCATGAATGCAACCTGTTGTTTCTAGTCTAATCTAGTCTCTTGGTTGTCATTAAAAAATGCTGCTCACAACTTTTCCAATTCAATCCCGGTGTTTGAAAAATGGTGATACTGTCATATCATCCTGCTTAATTTTCTCCATGGTCTTTTTGCTGCCTCCTAACTCCTGTTTAGGACTTGTTGGCTTGCTTGTTGCCCATCTTGCCTGCAGGGTGCAGTCCCCTGAGAGCAGGGACCTTGTCTAGCTCATCACCACTGTCTCCTTGGCCTCGAGAAGGGTGCCTGGCACACAGAAGATGCTCTACAATTTCCTGTCGATCGAGTGAATGGGTGGGTGCTGGAACCCAGGGGTCCCCGGCCCCCCGCCTCAGGGCTTCTCTCACTGGCTTGTTTTTCTCCTCTTCCCAGTTTGCCCCAGCCCCCAGCCTTCCCCGACGCCTGGGCGCTGCCACGTGCGGGACGCCATGGGCCTGCCGCCGCTGGGCCTGCTGCTCTCGCTGTGCTGCGTCTCGGGCCTGCCCTTCTACAACGGCTTCTACTACTCCAATAGTCCCCACGGCTGGAACCCGGGCAAGGGCCACGGCGAAGGTGGGTGGCCTCCTGGGTCGACTTCTGGCTTGGCCAGGTGACGAAGACCTGTCCTGGCCCCTGCTGTGTTGTGCAGGTTCCAGGCTGGGACAGGGGCGAGGGTATGAAGCCAGCAGCCCCTCTCCCAGCTGTGCAGTGGTCCAGCCTCGTTTCTAAGATGAGCAGAAGAGGTGTGGTTCTGTTACTCCGTGTTTGCTGGCCCCTCAGATGTGGAGCCAAGTGCACTGTAGGACAGTCATTTTTGCTTTTTATACTTTCCCCAAAGTCCTGCCGAATTTTCCAAGATTCTGCTTAAACATGACCTCCCCAGGTCTCCCCATTGGAAAGGGGGTTTGGGGTTAGGGAGATGTGAGTCTGAATCTCAATTTTGCCACTTCCTGGCTTCGTGGCTTTGGGCAGGTGACTTTTTATCAGTGGTTTTACACAACTACTATGTGTCAGGCATGCTTCTAGGTGCCTTACATATGTTACCTGGTACAGTCCTCCCAGAAACCCTGACATAGGCGAGGCCTTGTTAGGTGTAGCTGTTTTTCAGCATGAGCTCCTTTGCAGGGAGCCTCCCTGTCTGTCTCCTGCTTACCCCCGAGGCTACCCCCTGCCCCCACCCTGTGTACCTCCAAGGTCTCAAGTCCAGACCCAAGGTCCTGAGACCATGAGGCCCCTATAGAGGGGCTCAAGTTAGAGATGGGCCAGCCTTAGCCCATAAACCTGGTTCTTGTGGTGCATGGGAGGCTCTGTGTTTGTTTGTCCCCCTGAGCCCTGACTATAATCTCTAGAAGTCCTGGCCTCATCTCACTTGTGTTTCCGGGTGTTTGGGAAGAGTCGTGGTGGACAGTGGACAGAGAGTGAAGGGCAGGCTGTGGTCTCCTGTGGCCAGTGTGTTCGGGAAGGAGACTCAGGGGGGTTAAAGTCCCAGCCATCCACCCATCTGGGGGTGCTCTTGTTGCCTGCTACACCAGTTTGCTTCTTTTTTTTTAAAAAAAATATTTTCTATTTTATCTTTTTTTATTTTTAGCTGCGTCAGGTCTTAGTTGTGGCACGTGGGATCTTCCTTGCAGTGCATGGGCTTCTCTCTAGTTGTGGTGTGCAGGTTTTTTCTCTCTAGTTGTGGCGCGCGGGCTCCAGAGCACGTGGGCTCTGTAGCTGTGGTGTGCAGGCTTAGTTGCCCCGCGGCATGTGGGATCTTAGTTGCCCGACCAGGGATCGAACCGGTGTCCCCGGCATTGGAAGGAGGATTCTTTACCGCTGGACCACCAGGGAAGTCCCCCAGTCTGCTTCTTTTTTTTTTAACATCTTTATTGGAGTATAATTGCTTTACAATGGTGTGTTAGTTTCTGCTTTATAACCAGTTTGCTTCTTATACTAACAAACCTAGTGGCTTAAGACAACAGCCATGTGCTTTGCTCATGATTCCATTTGGGTCAGCATTTTGGGCTGGGCTCCATCTCTTCAGTCTTGGCTGTGCTCACTTAACTGATCGTGCCTGCGGTTGGCAGGCAGATCAGCCGGGGGCTGGTTGGTCTAGGATGGCCTCGGCTGGGATGGCTTGTCTCTGGTCTCTGCGTGTTCTCACCCAGCAGATGAGCCCAGTCTTGTTCTGATGGTGGTTGGCAAGGTTCCGGGAGAGAGAGTAGCCTCAGCAGGGCCTCCTGGAGCGTCGGCTCAGAGCAAGCACCACAAAACAGTCACTTCCACCATATTCATTTGGTCAAAGCAAGTGGCAGGGCCAGCAAGGATTCAAGGTCGCAGGGGGGCGGGGCATAGAGTCACCTCCTGATGGAAGGAGATGTAAAGTTGCGTTGCAGAGCGTGTGGATGCAGGGAGGGGTGCAGCACTGCAGCCATTCTTGCAATCTAGAACTCCTGGGCCTGGCGGGAGCTGAGAGTGAGGGTGGGTTGGCCTTTGCAGGGGTACAGATGTGCTGCAGCGGGTCCCCGTCTGCACCCGCCTCTCCCCCCAGGCATCTTCAATGGAGTGAAGCTGGTGGTAGAGACGCCTGAGGAGATCCTGTTCTCCTACCGTGGGGCCAACGTGACCCTGCCCTGCCGCTACCACTACGAGCCGGCCGTGGTCTCTCCTCGGCCCGTACGCATCAAATGGTGGAAACTGTCGGAGAATGGGGCCCCGGAGCAGGACGTGCTGGTGGCTATTGGGCTGAGGCACCGCGCCTTCGGAGACTACCGAGGCCGGGTGCATCTGTGGCAGGAGAGGGAGCGTGAAGTGTCACTGGAGATCCGGGACCTGAGGCTGGAGGACTATGGGCGCTACCGCTGCGAGGTCATTGATGGGCTGGAGGATGAAAGTGGCCTGGTGGAGCTGGAGCTGCGGGGTGAGACCCCAATGGGGGCTGGGTCCTGGGAACTACAGGGAAAGGGCTCTGAGAAAGCGTCCAAACCTCTGTGCTTTCGGCAGATAAACATTTAATCCTCAGAACAACCTCAGGAGGAAGCTGCTCTTATTCTCACCCTCATTGTACAGCTGAAGAAACTGAGGCACAGAGAGGTCAAGTCACTTACAAAAGGTCACACAGCTCATAAATGGCTGAGTAGAGGTTTGACCTCAGGCAGTCAGGCTCCAGAATCCACTACTCTCTACTCCCTCTTGCTCACATCCTGTTCAGAGAGAGGGGGACAAGAGCGGGGCACACAGCTGATGGAGACAGAGCTGAGATTCAAGGAGGGTTGGCAGGCAACACAAGCAAATGAGGCAGCCCAGGTGAGTGATAGGGAGTGGTGGGGACTGGGGCACACTCCTGAGCCCTCATCCATCTGAAAGGAGCTGCTCTATTCAAGCCCAGCCGATGATGCCACATCAGAAGCAGGCCTAGTGCAGCCAGATTTTCTGATTTGAAAAGAGAAGCTTATATTTTTATGTGAAATCTAACTAAAAAAAAAAGCAAACCAGTGCTGTGCAAGCCAGCCAAACTCTACACACTAGATCTTATGTATGGGTCCCTGTCGTGATCTCTACATGACTCCTACCTTCTCTGTCCCTAGGATGGGGCTCTGTGTCCTCATATATCTCCTACCTGTTAGGGAGGCAGCTGGGGGGTATGTAGAGAAGTGTGACCTGACTCCATGTCCATCCCATCCCAGCTGTGGTACCCTGGGTCAGTGCTTCACCCCCCAGAGCTGCAGTCCCCTCACATGTAAAATGAAGAACAAGGGCAGTTCCTCCTTTACCTCCTTTGAGGATATGAGGGTAAATGTGAGTCAAGGGCCTATCAATCAGTGCAGCTCTTTGCCATCAGCAGCCGCATCCCCACTCCACGTGGCTTAGATGGTGGCCCAGAGGTGGCCTATGACGTTGGGGATGGTGGGGAATGGGAGGGAGCCTGTGAGAGCCATTTGTCTGGGGACCACAGAAGCAGCCTATAGAAACAGGGAGCCCTCACCGTGTTCCTGCGGCTGGAAGGGCTGGGAATTTGGGACGGAACCAGGCATGAAATAAGGCCCCTGCAAACACACATGGAGGTTGTGCGCTGATTGTCAAGGCCCTGGGGCCTCTCTGCCCCCTCAACCTGGCTCTGCCCAGGGGACTGGCTTCCTGCCCCAGGTGATATTGGGGGTGTGGGGCCCAGATGTTCCCAGGCCCCTGGCCACAGGAAGGAGATTCTAAGGACTCCAGGCCCTGCTTCTAGACAACGTCAGTCTGAGGCACTAGGGACACCGCCTCTCCTTAAGGTTTCATCTGACTTGGTAGAGACTGGATCTAGGGTGTTTAAATTTTGTTTTATTATGGTAAAGTTTCAAACATGAATGGTGACTTTTGAGGGAGCCTATGGTACCTATAAGCCTCTGGCACCAGAAAGGGAAGCCCCCTGCCCAGGACCTCCCTGACCTTGAGCCTCCCCTTTATTAAGACCTTTTACCATCCCTCCTCTTCCCCTGAATTCCGTCTGTCCCACGTGGAAACTTGTATTCTCCTAGGAAGCTTCCGCATTAATGTTAGTGTTAATGTAGATGATGAGGTCTCAGCTACCGACAGGGAGAGCCAGAGCCCAACAGTGCACCCTCTCCTGTAGATGGCAGTACCTCCTCACTGGTGTCTTGGCTCAGGCTGCTGTAATAAAATACCACAGTGTGGGCACCATAAACAACAGCAGCAATTCATTTCTCGCAGTTCTGGAGGCTGGAAGTCCCAGATCAGAGTGCCAGCATGGTCAAGTGAGGGCCCTCTTGACCCTTGTCAAGTCTTGCAGACTTCTCGCTGTGTCCTCACATGGTGGAAGGGGCTGGGGGTGGGGGGTGGTCTCTGGAGTCTCTTTTAAAAGGGCACTAACCCCATTCATGAGGACTCCACCCTCCTGACCTAATCACCTCCCAAAGACCCCACCTCCTAATATCATCACATTGGGCGTTAGGATTTAAACATCTGAATTTGGGGGAACACATTGAGACCATAGCACTGGGGTTCTTGCAACAGCCCTGTGAATTAGGCCTTAGTCTCATTCTGTAGCTGGGGATATTAGTTAGCTGATTAATTCATTACCTTAACAGGCTAATAGTTTTCTGAGTACTGCTGTGTGCCAGTCTAGCTCTGGGAGGGAGGTGTAAAGCAGATATAGGCTCTGCCTCAGATTTGGATATTGGACAAGAGATGACAGGTTTACAGAGGTTTTCTGAGGGATTTTGTGTGTGTGTGTGTGTGTGTGTGTGTGTGGGTGTGTGTGTGTGTGTGTGTGTTGAGGGGAGCATCTCTCCCAGTAGATTTGGGTCTCCAGTCAGCTGGGCCCGGCCCACCCATTCAAGCTGCTTTTTCCTCCCTCCCCAGGTGTGGTCTTCCCTTACCAGCACCCCCAAGGGCGCTACCAGTTCAACTTCCACGAGGCCCAGTGGGCCTGCGAGGAACAGGACGCGGTGGTGGCCTCCTTTGAGCAGCTGTTCCGGGCCTGGGAGGAAGGCCTGGACTGGTGCAACGCAGGCTGGCTGCAGGACGCCTCTGTGCAGTACCCCATCACGCAGGCCCGACACCCCTGCGGTGGCCTGGGCCTGGCACCTGGCGTGCGCAGCTATGGCCCACGCCACCGCCGCCTGCACCGCTATGATGTGTTCTGCTTTGCTGCTGCCCTCAGGGGTGAGTGGAATGGCTGAGCACAGGCCTGCGGGTGGAAGGGCAGTGTCTGGGGAGCTTTCAGACCTCTCTGCCCACCCTGCTGGCACCTTCACCTGGAGGTCTGGAGCACCCGCACATGTTGAAGCCATGTCCAGCTGAGTTTTTTTCTGTTTGTTTTTTTTTTAAGTTTCCTGGTGTTCATTAGGGATGCTCTTTATTTTATTTATTTATTTTGGCCGCGCCTTGCAGCATGCGGGATCTTAGCTCCCCAACCAGGGATTGAACCCATGCCTCTTGCATTGGGAGTGTGGAGTCTTAACCACTGGACCACCAGGGAAGTCCTCCAGCTGAGTTTTGAGTGCTGTGCTGCTATTGCTTCGCACGAATCATTGGTTTACTCATTCATCCAACATTTCCTGAGTGCCCACTATGTGCTGGGGCCAAGGCTAGGCACTGGTCATCATAGACAAATAAAACACAGTCCGTCCTCACAAAGGAGCTCATTTCATGGGAAGATAAATGAATAAAAACAAATTGGTTCCGTGCCGTATCCCAAGCACTTAGAAAATTGCCTGGCACATAGTAGGTGCTCAGTAAATGTCTGAGTGAATGAGAGACTGATTGGTCCAGCAGAGGTGGGGCACCAACCCAGGGTGCAATTAGGGAAGGCTGGGGTGGTGTACCGATATGACTGGAGGAGCCCCAGCCCCATGGCAGGTAGGATGGCACTCTCAGAGAGGGAAGTTATCCCCCAACAGTATCCACTGCAGATGCCCATAGCCTGGCATCTCCCTAGGCTCAGAGAGCTGTCAGGTCTTTGGGGGCTGGTTGGTGGGGTCTGGATGGGCTGGCATTGCTCCAGGCCCTGTTGTCTTCTCTGGCTGCCCACTCCACTGCGCAGCTCTCACGCCCCACATCCAACAGGGCAGGTGTACTACCTGGAGCACCCTGAGAAGCTGACACTGGCAGAGGCAAAGGAGGCCTGCCAGGAAGATGGTGCCCAGATCGCCAAGGTGGGCCAGCTCTTTGCCGCCTGGAAGTTCCACGGTCTGGACCGTTGCGACGCTGGTTGGCTGGCAGATGGCAGTGCCCGCTACCCTGTGGCTCACCCACGTCGCAACTGTGGGTCCCTGGAGCCTGGGGTCCGAAGCTTCGGTTTCCCAGACCCACACAGCCGCAAGTATGGCGTCTATTGCTACCGGCCACGCTAGCGCCGGGCTCCAGCTCTGTACTCACGCCTACCCCATCCCCTCATGGGCTGTATCTATTGAGTAGTTCATTTTCCCTTGCAGGTTGGGGCAATTTTCATTTTGTTTTTATACTTTTCAACTGAAAAATTTTTTAAATACTATTTTTTTTTGTAAATCCCACAGATCCTAGATCTTCCCTTTACTCAGGTAGACACTCCAAGGCTCTCCCCCTCCACGAATCCTCCTGCCCCTCTCCTCCAGGACACTTGAGGTTCATGGGCTCATGAGGGTGCTCTCTGCCATTGCTGAGTCCAGCCCCTTTTCCCTGCCCCTGGGAGGCTGGCGCCCAGAGCTGGCAGTGGCATGAGATGCCAGGGCGTGGTGGCTGCAATCCTCCCTCCGCCTCAGCCTGAGGGAGGAGAGGGCATCCAGGGCGGCTGTGGAGCTGGGCTTTGGGCCTTGCAACCTCCTGCCCCCTCGTACTTCTTTGGCAAGCAGCTGGCCCACATCAGCATGGCGGAGGAGCTAGGGCTGGAAGTGCGTCCCTGGGCTTCTGTGTGACATCCCAGGGAAGAGAGAGACTTTCCTCCCCATTTTTTCCTTTTCTTAGTTCCAAATAGTCCATATTTTGTTCTCATTTTTCCCTATTTGGGGAGCAGCCCTCAGGTGTGTGTACTTTTTTTGAACAATAAATGGTGCTGTGACCCCTTCCTCTACCCCGAGTCCCTGCTCTGGGTCTCACTCTTTATCTCATTCAGTCTTAGGGCCCAGCTCCCTGCCCGGTGGGAATGGGGGACCATTCTGTCCCAGACTTCAAAGGTCGACTGGGTCTGTCCACTGGAGTGGGTGGGAAACACCATGGGCTGCCGTGGTCTGGCCTTGCCTGCCCTGGGGGCACCCTGCCTCGGGGGCTGGCCTAACATCTGGAGGTGCTGGCTCGCTCTCCCACCATCCCACTCCCGGCTGTGAGTCTGTGCGGACACAGCACAAGAGTGGGAGGTACCTCTCGGGGGACCAGAGGAAGCTGTGCCCTGCAGAGGATCTTGGAGACCAGCCCTCTCTGTGCCTCACCTTCTGTCCCTACCGCCCCCCATGTCAGCCTCAGGAAACCAGACCATTTGCCTCTGCATAGGCACACCTCTGTCACCCACAATCAGTAACGCACTCTATCCTTCACGTAGCCCAGTGCTTCTCAAAGTGTGGCCAGCACCACCAGCTTCACCTGGGAACGTGTTCGAAATGCAAATTTCTGGACCCCACCCCTGACCTGCTGAGTCAGAAACTCTGGAGTGGGACCCAGCACAAGCCCTCTCGTTGCTGATGCAGGCTCAAGGTTGAAAACTACTGACACAGTCGTGTTCCCAATGAATCAGTTAATTAATCAATAAATTGCATGATTATTGCATTCCTCCTATATGACCATTGCTGCATCCTCTGCTTTTGTCCACTGATCCTTTCCAGATCTGTAGGTAGCCTGGGTACACAAAAATACTTACCAACAAATACTCAACCACACACGTACACACCCAAAGAGACACTAGCAGACCCACACTGGCACACACTAACCAACACCCAGACACCTTCATAAACACAGAATCAATGCCCGCTGAGCAAGTGTGATGAGAGGGTGGCGCCGACCTGGCCTTCTAAGGAGGAGGCTGGCGGAGGGTCACTGCCTGGAGTGCACACTCCAGCTCGACTCAAGGTCTGTTGAGGGAAATCCATAAACAGTCGAAATCGTTTTCGTTGGTATCCTACAGCCTACTTAAGGGCAGGATGCCCAGACCTTTGTGCTAGCGGCTAGCTAACCATTTGACCTCAAAAATGTATAAGCAAGATTCACTGTTCCTAGGCTGTCTGCAATTTTTTTCTTCCCTCTTATAAATCCTGATTTTGCTTCTGTTCTTGGACTCTCTCTACCGATCGACTCTTCCTATGTGAGCAACCAGTGTAAATCAAAGGACCAAACTCCGGATTGTGGCCAGATGTCTCACTTGAGTTGTTCTTTGACAGCATGCCAACTGGCAAATCCATACACAGCACCCGTTGGCTGTCTCCACACACACACACACGCACACAATCCATCATCCGCACAGGTACACTTGCGAAAATAAAGCACCACAAGTGTGACTGTCCCAGGCTTTCTGATCAGGCAGGATTTGCAAGAATTCGGGGTCATTTGATCAAAATGTGTCCCCACTGCCCCCATACCTAAGAGCCCCTTCAGTTGACCCTGGACCATGGTCGCCTTCTCTTTAAATTAAGAAAAGAAGGGAAAAGAAAAGAAATAGATCTCTTCCAATGTCTTTATTATCATTATAATTATCATAATCTTTAGTTTTCAAAAATATAAATAGGTGCACGGAACCCTGGTGCCTGCACGGTCCCGGGGGTGGGGGAGGGAGGGGGGAGGGTTGGGCGGCATTCCCACTGGGAAGGAAATGCCCCCCGCCCAGCCCTGCCAGAGATCGAGATCGACACCTGCTGGGGTGGCAGACCTGGGTGAGAGGACTCTGGAAAAGGGTCCCTCGGAGGGAACCCGACCCCCACGCCTCGGAAGATCCCTCGATGGATCTCTCCTGCCCGCTCACCTGCGGCCGGAAGCCACCCCCTCTCCCCCAGGCTTCTCCCCCGCACAGATGGTGCAGCCCTCCGACTCTGTCTCATCCCATACATTCAGCTGCGGTTCCGCACTCTTCATGCCCTCAGGCTTCTGCCCCTTCCTCCCTCCTCCCTAGCTCTCCCTGGAGGTGAAAGAACCAACGATTGCACTGCTCTTGGATAAAGTCAGGAAACAAAAAATTACCTTCTTTATTTAACTTAACTCCTCCCCTTCTCCCCCTGTCCCTGCGCTGGTCCCTGGAAAGGCACAACGGGAGATTGAAGAAACGTCTCTAAACTCAGTCCACGGGTTACAATACGTTTGCGTTGCTTTGGCATTTGGGAGGAAAAATTAGATGCAGTTTTGGCGATTTGGGGGGGGTGGGGGGTGCATACACAATGTGGGATTTATTTTTTTTCCTTCTTTAATGGAATTCCTTATATGACAGAAAGCAACAAGGAGAGGACACCATCCCTGTGGGATGTCAGCCTGGCAAGGCTCCTGGGCTCAGCATCCTGGGCACATCCTGGAAGCTCCTCTCAGTGGGCCGTGCTGGGGCGGCTCCTCCGCAGGGGCCGTGAACTCCGCTTCTGTAGTCTGCGCTTGTAGGTAGAGGCTGGGGTGAAAGGGAGATGGAAACATCTGGGTGAACCCTGGGAAGAAAGTGGGCCAGCCCAGCCTCTCCCCGTCCTGACCCTTCTCCGCTGGCTCCCCTCCTTGCAGAAACCGTGGGCTCTGGAAGGCAGCCTGAGGCTTTACCCACTTCTTGGTTTTGACTTTTCTTGGAACCACCTTGGGCTAAGGGGCTTCGGGGCTGGTGTTGAAAAGGAAAGTGGGCCACCTGCTTTCATCGTCACCTTCTCAGTGCAAGTGAGCCCTCCCTGGGGGCAGCGGACATCTGTGATTGAGCCCACGGATGGTGCAGACAGCGGGGGGCAGGGAGGAGGATGTGTTGGCAGCATCTAACGCTGTGTGGGGCGATGCTCACGGTCTGTGCAGGTGATCCGAGGGTCCTCCCAGTGCCCGCTGGGCTGGCACCGGATGGTGGGCACATGGCGCTGGACAAAGCCCTCGGTGCACTGGTACCGCACCAGGGAATTGATCTCGTACCGGTCCTTCTTCTGCCCGAAGATCCTGGCGTGCTCCACCATGGGGGGCTCTCCGCAGGCCACTGAGGGGCAAACACCCTTCAGAAAGGGCTCTGAGAGGGTCTCCCGTGATGCCCCATGCTGGTCATGAGCCAGTATGGCCCCCTCTGGCTGTGAGGAGATGGGCTCAGAGCCCAAGGAAGGGGCACAGAGCCTGAACACCCAGCAGTGAGCCCTGACTGCTGGGGAAGGGGTGCTTTCATGCCGCACTAAGAATCTGGAAAACACTGGTTCTAACATTTGGGTTCCTCGATGATTTAGAGCAGCAGTAAGGGAATAAAAGGGAGAAAGGTGGGGAAAGAGGGCGAGAGCTGGGCAGACTGTCTGTGACTTCTCTATGAAAACAGTGATGAGGGGAAAGTGGGAACTAAACGAGGCCTCGGGGGCAAGGGAGGGGAACGAGGCCAGGAGCGGGAACAGGTCGGGGAGTGTCCTACCCGCACCTAGGTGTCCACAGACTTAAAGCTGATGATCAAGGCTGACAACTCAGACTCTGCGACTGACGGGCTTGGGAACCCCAGAGAGGGAGGCTCCCAACCTATGTGTGATTGTGGGTGACTTTCTGTGCTGATATCCAAGGCACCGTATGTGTGGAGGGGGTCTGTCCTCCTGTGACCTTCACCCTCTTCCTGTCCCTAGTGGGCTGGCCCTTTCCATCAGCTCTGGGATGCTGGCATTGGGAGTGGCCCCCCAGGTCAGCTCCAATCTGCTAGTTGGGCGGGTGAGGTGACCTCAACAGCCAGGAGTCCGGGTGACTCGCCCCAGGTCACACAGCAGAAGCCTGGAGTCTTGATTCTCTCCACGCTGCTTATCCCTCCCAGGCTGCTGCTTACCTGTGCCCTTTTTACACGTGAAGGGCAGCTGGTAATTGCAGGGAACGTCATTCCACTCGCCCTTCTCATGCCAGATCATCACCACGCAGTCCTCCCCAGTGGCAAAGAAGTTGTCCGGCTGGTTGGGGCGCCAGTTCTCAAATTGCTGTGGGTGGGAGTGGGGAAGGGGTGAGGAGGGGGCAGCCGCAGTACAGCTTGGCCGGACCCCTGCTCTCCCTCTGCATCAAGCCCCTTCCTGGCGGGGGCGCAAAGACTGCTGGGAGTCTGGTCAGGGCTGTCCCAGGTGCCACGGAACCCACGGGCCCTCCAAAGAACTGCTCACACCACCTGGCTGTGGTCCTTGCCACAAACTCAGAGCCCCCAGGACTCACAGTCCCTGTTAATGAGCTGACAACACTCTCCTCTTCCATATGGGCCAATGGGGCTCGTCACCCAGGCTGCCTGCTTGGGCAGGACTGGGAGGTAGAGATATGGCTCGCAAGTCCAGACTCTGCCATCCCAGGCTTCTCCCTCTAGCCTGACTCAGGGACAAACAAGTCCCCTTTCCTCTAATGTAACTGCTCCCCTCCCCCATGACCCTGTTCATATTCACCTCTTCCGGGGAGCCTTCCCTGAGGTCCTTTGCTGACCTCCATCATTTACTATGTGTACTGTTCAGCTGGCAACTATGTTGCTTTCTATCTGTCTGTCTCCTTGAGTGGACTCGAGTCCTCTGTGGGCAAGGAACCACTCTAAAGCTTCCACGTTCCCTCTCGGTGGTTTGCCTTCATTCATTCATTGCCTTCCTCATCCCTCACCCTTCCTTTCATGCCATTATTCAGTTGTGCAGCCCTGGCCTGGTCTCTAAAGGGACAAGAACGAGACACAATCTCTGATCTCAGGGCTCCCAGTCCAGCAGCTGCTCAGTGAATGTTTGCATGTGATTTGAATGTGTCTCTCTCTGGGGGTCTTTATTCATCTCCTCTGGGCCGCCAACTATCCCGGGTGCCCCCAGCAGAACTCACCAAGGAGTGTCCATCTGACCAGCGGAAGTCTCCTTCGATGGTCTTGTCATTCAGGCCGATCCACTGATAGTCCTGAGCATTGTCTGGAGAGAGGACGTGGGTATGGGGCGCCCTGAAGGTGTCTGAGAAACTTGAGCTCGTAGAGACAGAGGGGATGGAGGGGTGGCAGGAGCTGGGTGGGCTCCTAGGAGCGTGACACCTGCCTCCACGGTCCTGACAAGGGTCTTAGCACCTGCATGTTTGGAGTGCATTTGGACCATCTCCCTGAGCTGACATGGACTGGTGACAGGCTCGGGGTTAATCCAGGGCTGACTCTGACAGACAGTGGGCTGTCCTGGGTGCAGCCAGAGCCGTTGGCCCCTCAGGCGGCGGAAATGCCCTTCCCTCCCTCCCTGCCCCCGACCCCTGCTGCCTCACTGGGCCCAAGTCCGCTGACTGCTGTCAAGGGAGATCCTTCGCCCACGTGACCGTTCTCCGTTTGGGCCCCTGAGGCCCGGCGCACTCACTGTTGACAAATTCCTGCTCCTCAGGGGTGACGATGCTGCTCAGGTGTGACTGCTGCTTCCGGCACTGGCCCTCGGCGTCCACCCAGGTCGCCCGGTCGGGGAAGTGGCGGTAACAGTGGCCCTGGAACTTGGTCCAGCCCTTCTCACACAGCTTCTGGTCTGCAACACAGGTCAGGGGCTTGAGGAGAGGGCCTGGAGGCCGAATGGGGATGGCGTCTGCTGCCAGTCTCAGGGCAGGGATTCCTGCATTCACCCTGCCTTCTGTGTTGCTCCCCAAAGGAAGGGAGAGGCCCGACTGGATCGGGGCTCAAGTTGGAAGACAAGAGGCCTGGCCCTGCCCCCTCCTCCCCCAGGAGCCTCTGGGAAATGCCAGGGACTCTTTCTTTTCCTGATATTGCCTCCCACCTCCAAAGCTTTTCTCCTGTTGAAGTCTGCTCTGCAGGGCTGGCAGAGCTCAGCAGCCAGGTAAAAAGAGATGGGAAGGTAGGAGGTGTTGAGGCTTAAGGAAAAACATGGCTCAGAGGCCGTGAGGGGCTCCAGGGAGAGAGGGAGCTGTGGGGAAGTGTGTGAAGGGGGCAGCAGCAGGCGGTGCTGGGGGCATGAAATGGAAACTTGGGTGGGGACAGAGGAGCAGAAATGTCTGCTTTGGGTCCAAAGAAGACACAGAGCTCTAAGTCTATCCTATCAGAGCACACGATACTGCCTCAGGGTCCACGACCCAGGGACCCTGGCTTTTCATTCTATTTCTTGGTGGCAGATGGGAAGAGGGGAAGGGCTTCTCTCCTCCCAAGCCTACATTGGTAATGGATTCTGAGTCCAGCAGAAGGCACTGATGTGGAGCTTTTGGAGCAGAGCCTAGAGGGACAGACAGAGGCAGGTGGTGCTGGAACTGGCCCCTTCAGGCTTGGGAAAGCCATTAGGAGTGTGTCTTCCCAACTCGGCCTTTATTTTTTTATTTTATTTTATTTTATTAATTTATTTATTTAACTATTTTTGGCCACTCTGTGCGGCATGCGGGATCTTAGTTCCCTGACCAGGGACTAAACTCATGCCCCCTGCAGTGGAAGCGTGGAGTCTTAACCACTGGACCGTCAGGGAAGTCCCCAGCTCGGCCTCTAGTGACATTACATTGGTAGCTTTAACTGGCCCTCGTGAGAGCGTTATACCCCAGAAATTGGCAGAGGCTACAAATCAGGGATCCTCCTTCCTCTCTGAGAGTCAGTTGTTAAACACCTGCCAGCACGGTACGGGACAGAGGGAATTCCAAGACCCTCTTTTCTTTCTTCCCCTGGTGCCTCACAGGTGAAGGGCTGTCCCTAGCGCCCCGGGGCCATGAACCCCTCAGGCTGTATGGCAGTCTCCCTGGTCTGGCTGTTCCAGGAAGAAGGATGCTTAAGCTGAAGGGGTGGATGCTTGGCAGGGTTGGAAGACAGACACTTGGGAAGAGCAGAGAGAGAGAAGGGTTTGAGGCCAGCAGCCTTTGAAGAAAGAGGCAGAGCAGCAGGAAGGCTTAAAAGCATGCTGCCAATGCCTTCCCCAAGGGTTTGGAAAGAAAGGCAGAGAGACTTCAGAGGTAGCTGAGCACCTGAGGCGGCCAGAGACACGTCATCCCAGGGCTGATTGTGGGGTCCATTTTTGGGCCACCTGAGTGCCTGAGGGCTGAGTTGGGTGGGCAAAGCTGGAGGCAGCAGCTGTGCTGGGAGGGACCAGGGCCGTGCAGGATGGAGGCTCTGGGGAAACAGCAACACAATTCCAGGAAGGCTGCAAGAAGGAGCAGGGCCAGAGCCATGGCTTGAAGCACCCTTGGGGTGGTGAGCGCTCAGGATTGGAGTAGGAGAAGAGATGCAGCCCTGCTCAGTTGGGCGCCCAGGCCCAGGGCCCGGTCTGCGGGCTCTGGCACCCTCTCTCTGCTCCATCAGAGTGCAGAGCCCTCTGCGGGCCTGGCCTCCACTCCAGCAGGGCACTTCCTCTCCCAGTCTGACACCCAAGAGCTGTTGTCTGCGTGGACATTCCATGCCCTTCTCCCTGTGGCAAATATTCTGGCACCCTGGGGAGGAAATCCTTGTAACTCTCCACTCCCACCCCAGACAAGACCCCATGCACCAATTTCTTGGAGTCTTGGGGTGAAGGTGGAGAATGGGAGGCTGCAGGGAAGGAGGGTCCAGGCCAAGTCTTTTCTTCCAGAAGTTCCCCCACCAGTCTGTAACCTTGGCAGTGCCTCCAAGGAACATGCAATCCAAAACTACCTTCCCACTCTGATTAGGAGTTTCAGTTGCTGTCTGGAAGTTTCTGGGATGTCTAAATTGAGAGTTCATTGAAAATGGTTTTGAGCCCCTAAACACTTCCAGTTCTGCACGGACCATTGCTACTAGCAACTGCAAGCTCCACCTCCCCATTTCTGAGACGGGGTGGCCCTGAGATGGGGAGACTAGGAAACACTGAAGGTGAGCGGGCTGTGGGCTCAGTCTGGCCTCAGGAAGTTCGTGGCCCACAGCTCCCCTTGGCAGGGCCTGGCCCAGGTGCAGAAACTGAGGGGTTGGCAAGGCCCAAGAGAGGAAGCTCAGAGCCCTTGCAGCGAGGCTCTGTTCTCTCTGGCCAGCCTTTTGCCTTGCACAAGGGAGGGAGCAAGGAAGCGTGGACCGGAGTGGCACTGACGTGGCAGCTGTCACGGTGGCAATGAGGACAAGGTGACATGCAGCTGTCCTTGTGCATGCATGACTTGAGCATGCTGGTGACACGGGAGCTCTCAGACAGACAGACCATAGCTCTTGCCAGAGAAGAAGAGGAAGGCAGCTTGACCAGTGTGGCACGGTGGCTCCCAAGGCCATGGAGGGGCCACAGAGGTCCCGTGGGCAATACGGCAGGCAGACACATGCCCGTGGCCATGCTGGGAAGATCCGGGGCTCTCATCCGCAGCAAGAACCAATGACTCCCACCCATAGTGTCCTTCAAGACAAATGCATGGAATTGGCCCTGTCTTCTTAGTCTGATGCATGCACCAACTTTGCTGGTGGCATCTGGAAGCCCTGGAGCAGGTTAGTGTTTGAAAGGTCCCCCAGAGCCCCACCTTCCAAAGTGCAGGCTGGCCCAGCCTGCATGTCTCTTCTGCAGTCAGATCAGCCAGTGCCCCAGAGGAGGGTTTCCGCAGGGAACAGGAAGAGAAGGAGTGAGAGTGAGTGGGGCCGACTTCTCACTTGTGGCCCCTGAAGTGGCTATCTGGATGGATCTTGGGGGCCCCACAGGGCCTAGAACCTGTGGTTAGCAGGGAAGGATGAGGGAGGAAGAGGGGGTGCAGCAGTTAGTAACATTAGCTGAAGCCGAGACGGTCGTACCGATCTCACACAGGTCCCCTTGGTAGCTGGGAAGGCATAAGCATGTGAAAGAGTCGATGGCGTCCACGCAGGTGGCTCCATTCAGACAAGGGCTTGAGAGGCACTCGTCAATGTCTGCAAGAAACCAAGGGCCACCATTAGGACTCCTGCCGGCAACTCCAGCTCCACAATTGCACTGCAGCTTCTTTATGGGTGGCCAGCCCTGCTGCTCTCCAGAGCCCTGGATTTCCTAAGAACTGTTGCTGCTGCTGCTGCTGCCGCCATCTTGGAGAGCTGAGCCAAAGATCCAACAAGGGTTTTCTTGGATGTGTGTGGTTCTGGATGGGCAAGCTTGGAGCATGGGAGCCAGGTTTCCCAGTGGGTGAAGGGATCTGCTGCTTCTGAGGGCAAATGCCTACTGTGAGAGTGAGCTTGGAGTTCCTCCAGGACGTCTTCTCTTGTGAATATTTCAAGAGGCCTTGAGGTCTGAATTGGCTCTCAAACATGGTGGTGCGCAAGGACACTGGAATTCCAGTTCTTGAAGCGTGTTTAGAGCTCTTTCTTTTCCTAGCTTCTTCTGTAGTTATGAACCAAGGAAAGAGGACAAGGCCGTGCAGTACTAGAACAAACAAGCTAGAAGTGGTTCACAGAGTATAGGATCGTGAGAAAATGGCAGTGTGGGATATCCGCATGAGATTGTTAGATTTTTTTTTTTTTTTGGTTGCAGACACCTTCTTTGTCTTCAGTAAATTAGATTCTAGAGTATCTTATAAAGGTGAAGCCAACATTGTTATCTTGGGGGGAGGGACAGAGACCCAGCCAAATATTTCCCCATGTAATCTCCTTCCAGTTTAAGGCCTCAGAACATGGACATCTCCAATGAGTCATGATTTCTGGAAGGGCTGCATCCTGGCCAGTGGGAGACCAGTGTTTGAAGCCAGTGAGGCACTTAGTAAGTGGCCACCCACCAGCACCAGCCTGGGATACTGTCAGGTCCCCATCAGCCTCTGCTCCCCAGAAGACTCTTCTTTCCTTCTGTTCTTCTGGTCCAGGATGTTCTTTGTGATCCAACTTCTTTGTGGGACTTACATTGGTAAGTCATTGGCCTTTGCCTCAAATTTTCATCTGTTAGCCAAGGTGAGAACTGAAACTCCTAACCTGGTCTTTCTGCACTTTCAGAGAAGCCAGAGACCTAGAGGATCCTTCTACTCTCTTTGTATTCGTTCTCCAAAAACACCGGCTGGGTTACTTCCTCTGGGAACATTATAAAAGGTATTGTGAAGCTCCTCTTCCCAGGGGATTAATAAAATTCTGGCATGAAAGGGTTCCACTGGCTTATGGGGGCAGCGTGGTATGTACAGCTATGTTCATACAACCTTCAGGACCTGGCGTGTCTGTGGGTGGTCTCCATGTAGGCAGCTCCCTAAATATGTTCCAGGACTTAGTTCTTACCTCTCATAAGAACTGACTAGATCTTAACGTCAATCCTCTGATAAGAAGATAAAAGCACTTTCTTCTGGATCCTTTTCACTAGTGCATAGCCGATGTTATCTAGACCAGAGCTGGGTTTGTGCAATGGGAGGCCTGAAAATCTCAAGTCCTCAGGTATGTCTCTCTTCCCACGAAGTTCTTGACTTTATTTCACGGAGTGTACAACATGGGCTAGAAACCAACAGTTCCAAGTTTGAAACTGTTCCAAGCAAAACCAAAATGCATGGAGGAACGGACTGAAATCCCAGCATGCACTTGGATTCCCAGCATGCACCAGGATTCCCAGCAGCAGCAGTAGCAGCAATAGGTCAGGCCGGTGGGCGGAAGCTGGGGGAGGTTCTCCTGCTTCAGAAAAGCTACTGTTGTCTTTCGTCCACTAGCGTCATTATGGAAGATGGGAAGCACTGGGCAAGGGGGTATTAAGCAAATGTAGGCGCTAAAGCAGTTGTACAGAGCAGGGGACAGGAGTGGCCCATGGGGAGAAGAGCCAGACATCAACCCTGGGGCCTCTGGCCAACCCATGCGGGAGAGGGCGGGAGGGCGGAGGCCCCGAGGGAGGTCAGGCCAGGTAGCTTCCAGTGGTCCCAGAAGCTTATTTCACATCACTCGCCCCCACAAGGCGGCCTGAGGACTAGGACAGTTTTCCTTTGGTGTTTGGCCAGGGCACAGGATCTGAGAAGGCTGCAGGGACTGAAACTCAAGGAACCAGGTTCCCGGGCTCAGAAGCTGTTTTATGCAGGGCCCTGGATTCACAGATGAGGAGGAAAGGAAGGGCCATAATCCTGAAGACCAGAGAGCCTGTGAGTGGCTCTGGAGCAGCTTAGAGAGGGCTTCAACAGTAGGGAGAGGGCTGAGCATCCTGTGTGGGGCCTTCTCAGGCTTGTGGTGCATCCTCTCCCCTTCCACTGGCTGGAAGAGCCACTCTGCCCCTGATTTGCCCACCTCTTTCTGTGAAGGCAATTGGAACATTGCTTGTCTTCTGGAACCATGAGAAGAGTTGGGCTGGGCCCTGCTGTACTTTGGGTACCCCAGACAAGGTGACATCAGATGGAGGACAGGAAGGGCTTTGGGCAACAGGCAGACTGTATGAAAGAAGAGAGGAAAGAGAGGGAGCCAATATCTCCCCAAAATCTTCTCTGAGCCAGACACTATGTCTCACACACACTTATCCTCCCAGCGGCCCTATGGCATGGACGTCGCTGGGCCATTTTACAGATAAGAAAACAAATGAAGTGACCTGCCCATGCTGGTAAGTGGGGGAGACAGATTGGAGAAGGTGGAGGAGAGAATTAGACCATGAGGATGAAAGCTGGGCCTCTATTCCACATGGAGAGAGAGAGAGAGAGAGAGAGACACTGGAGTCCTGGATCTCAGCATCTCATTACCATTTCTGCTGCCCCAGCCAAGGGCTCACCAGTCATCACTAAGCAGGGACTTTGAGTCCTCTTCTCTCTACTCTAACCAAACGGGATGGTTTGTTCCTGAACAAGGTCCTCTAGTGATATCTCTAACTTAAGGGAGAAAATAACTGAGAACCCTGGTAAAGGTGAGGGTTCTGAGTTGGAGACCACAGGTCTCCACCCTGAAGGGGTCTTGTCCAGCTGTTGCCTGGGTCAGAGCCCAGGATTTCCAAGTTAGAGCTTATTTCGTTCATAGAAAAGGTTGAATGAAGTGACAGTAGGCGCTTTTACTCAAGTGATACCCAACCAAAGGGGTTGCCACTCGTAAATAGCATGGTATGAATGGTACCCCTCAAGTTGTTCTGTGTACAACCTGTGCAGCTGTATGTACTGACCCTGGACATGACTTTCCTGGACAAGGATAGGGGGAAAATCTCCTCAAGAAGCACAGAGACAATTTCTTAGCTCAGCAGATGCTCTGCACCCTGCAAAGACCTAGGATCAATCAGGATGAACAGAATTGAATACGTACACTCACTTTCTGGTGTATCACAATCGACAGAAGGATTACAAGAGCATATTTACCAGTTCCAATTTGCTTTAAAAACAAACATGATTAGATTAAAAGTATGTTATAGTTATTTATACTATCAAGTTGTTTATATTTTTAAAGTTTGATCTTGAATGTAACTTTAATATCCTGCTAAATTCAATTAGTTGCCTGCTAAAATCTGCCCATGGACTTCTTGGTTAAGTCAAGAAGGTGTAATTTGTATTTTCACTTGTAACCCTGTATTTTCACTTGCTTGGAAAGCACTTCCCCCCACCTCCCAGGGATAAGGTGTCACTGGAATTCAAACATCACCCCACTAGGGGGAGAGACAGAGTCAAGTCATAGATCAGAACCCCAAGTCCACAAAGTAAAAGATGTCAGTTAAACAGAAAAGAGGCTGATTAAATTTTAAGTTCATGCCCTTCTAACCAAGGATTTTAGAGAAATCCAGGCAATGCCAGTGATTCCTGGGAAATTGGATGTGAGATCTCTCAAATTTAGCTGCCCATTAGAATCACTGTGGTAGTTAATCTTTAGATTAAAAAGAATTACCACCAGCACCAGAGTCGTCCCCCCCCACCCCCCCCATCCCTACCCCCCGACCAAGTGAATCAGAATAGCTCAGGGCGGGGCCCAGGTGATTCTAAGGAGTAGCCAGGATTGAAGCCTCAGAATCAGAAATCTAATCCCCACAGGAAATACTGTATTAGCAATGGAGGTGGGGAGGATGCTTCTGCTTTTTAAGTGGATCCGAATAGGACGGTCCTGCTTTTCTTTTTTGGCCACGTTGCTAGGCATGCGGAATCTTAGTTCCCTGACCAGGGACCAAACCTGCGCCCCCTGCAGTGGGAAGCACAGAGTCTTAACCACTGGACCGCCAGGGAAGTCCCCAGTCCTGCTTTTAATTGCTAAAGAATCTAAGTATTCATTAAACATATTTATTTTGATGTAAAGAGTAGAGATTAATAATTTAGCAAGAACTTATTTGTGGAACGCTGACTAAACAAGATGACACTGATCTATACGGTCTTTTAACAACCTGTGGTTCCCAGTTCTAGAGCCAGATGACAGGTGGGTGATCTGTGGATACTGGACACCTTCTGCAGTCCTTTTGGAAGCACCAGATCTTGAGCCTTAATTGAACAGGAGCGACTTGGGACCCCACGGGTAGAGTCATGGACCCCAGATTTTGCATGTGGATGACTCTTACCACTTGCCCTTTAGAGATGACAAAGCTTTTTGTAATCAGTGGCTTGAGAGATGGGGAAGGGGAACTGGTCAGATGTACACAGATGGTCTTAATCCTCATGGCAGTGTTTCTCAGCTCTGACTGCACACTGGAGTCACTTGGGAGTTTAAAAAACCCCAGTGCTGGGCTTCCCTGGTGGCGCAGTGGTTGAGAGTCCGCCTGCTGATGCAGGGGACACGGGTTCATGCCCCAGTCTGGGAAGATCCCACACGCCGCGGAGCAGCTGGGCCCGTGAGCCATGGCCGCTGAGCCTGTGCGTCCGGAGCCTGTGCTCCGTGACGGGAGAGGCAATAACAGTGAGAGGCCCGCATACCGCAAATAAAAACCCAAAAACAAAAAACAAAAAAAACCCCCAGTGCCAAGGCCATTCCAATCAGAATCTGCGGGGATGAGACCCAGTGCCAAGGCCACAGAAACACTCCAATCAGAATCTGCGGGGGAGGGACCCAGGCATCAGAATTTTTTTGAAGCTGAGAACCGCTACCTTTGACCCTATTTACAAATGAGGTAGTGAGGGCTTGTCTGTGAGTGTCTAGTTGGACCAACTCCAATTCTACAGCTATTCTTCATTCTGGTTCCCCTGAGGTCTGGCTTCTAGCTCTTTAAGACCGACAACCGGTTGTTATGTTCAAGAGAAGGCTTCTTATTTAACCGAGTGTGTTAAACAGCAAATACCTCAGTTCTTGATTGGACTTGCTCAGTGAAGTTAAGCAAATCACTTAACCTCTCTGTGCTGCAGTTTCAAATGGGGATGATTACCAAGCTCTCAGAGCTGCCTAGGAAGAAACTGTGGGAAAGAAAGCCCTTTGGAAATATACACCATTAGAGAAAAGCTGTCCTTATAGCAGATAAGTTAAGGGCCATTGTCACCTACTTCTAATTTCAGAGGTGCCAGGACATGAGCCTTGCTGTGTGACTTCTGATACCAGCGTCACATTTTTGCTTCAAGCATCAGGTTGGGGAAGCAGTTGCTAAGAATGGAGAGAGGTGTCAGAAGATACCGAAAGAGGGCAAGGGGGTTCTGGTCCTGGTGGCTGTCCCCACCCCGGAAGTCCTGTCGGGCTCTGAGTCTGTTCCTCGCTGACCCAGGATGAGCTGGCTGACAGAGCTGAGCTCCACAACACTTCACCCAAGATGGGCCCCCTGCTGCTCTCCACCTGCACACCCAGACCCAGTGGGGGACGTGTCTGCACACCTGGCACGATGCCCTCCAGGGGCGCTGCTCACGGGACAGACAGAGCCACTCCCACTGCCGACTGAAGACTTTGTGTGCTGGAAAGCGCACAAGGTCTCCCCAAGTTTTCATAAGGGGCGGGCTCTCCCAGGACAGAGGCAGTGCTCTGCCTTCCCCTTGGGGGTGGATGACAGAGGGGTATGTCTATAGCTCCTGGGGTCACTGTGGCTCAGTGGAAACACTGTCCCCTCGGTAGAAAGGCCAGGACCTTCCTAGGAGAGCCTACCTTCTCTGGTCACGGAGGCCCATAGTGTTCTCAGTCACGGCCCCCCACACGTGGGCAGAGGCTGACCCCAAATCGGGAGACAGTGAATAGGTATTCACCTTAGTGCCTGTTTATATAAACATATATATTTCCTGTCTAAGTGCCAAGGATACAGCATCTTTATATTATGAGTATATAATGTATTATGAGGTGTTATTTTGCATATATATTAATGTCTATAAACACAGAATGCTTCTTTGTGTATGATGTAAAGGTATTTTGCATGTGTCCTAGGTATGAAGCCCTTTTAGGGAAGGCCTTGGGTCTCTGACGCCTGACCTCAGACAGGGCGGGGCTAAGGGCCTGGGAGCAGCGCAGAGAGCTAACCCAAGAATCTGAGCTTGGAGGGGACCGGGCGTTTCTTTTCTCAAGGGTGGTGATGTTCATGAGCTGAGATGTCCTCATGGCCACAGGCCTCAAGGTGCTCAGGGAGCGACAGGTAGATTCTAATCATCTTGTTTTCAGGACCACCTTCAATCAGAGGATCTCCCAGGCTCCTCACTCATCCCACAAGCTGCTTGGGCAAACAGGGGTCCCAGGGGGGTGGGTGCCCAGGGGTAGGGCACTGCTGGGTCACAGCTGACCTGGAGTGCCTTGAATCCTGACCTGGAGTTGCCTTGAATCACAGCTGACCTGGAGTGCCTTGAATCCTGGAGCTGGGAGTGACAAGCTCTGTCTGTGTCATCTCCTTCAGGGCCAGAAGGGGACCCAAACCCCGCCCAGACGCAAGCATGGAGGGGACCATAGGGTCTTTCCTGGAGGGCTCCACTCTGCATGACGCAAGACAGCCTCCATGGCGATTCCCTCCCGGGAGCTGTGGGGCATGACGGGGTCTCCTCAGCACACACCCTAGCTCAACATTTCTTTGAAGTCTCAAGTTTTATCTTCAAAATTCCAGCACGTTTTCATAAAACAATCATTGGCTTGACAAAAAAAACGAACTATTTCTCAGTTTAATTATTTGACTTTTTTTTCCTAAACCTCCATGTAGACCGGACGCTCTAGAAAGACGTGCCGTGTTTACCCTGTGCCTGCTACCCAGCACGTCACTGTGTACTCTCCTTCCCAGTGTGAGAAGCCTGAGCCCCAACTGACCTTGGTTGCCTCCTCCCAACCCCTCTGTCTGCACCCCCCATGGCCGACGAGGCTCTTACCTATGTCTCAGTGCTTGCCAGTGTGGCCAGGGGGACACAGGCATATGATGTGTCCCTCTGTCTCCCGGCAGGTCCCAGCACCACAGGGCTCCTTGGCACAGGTGGTGGGGTCTGCAACCCCCGGGGAGAGGCTGAGCATCAAGAATGTAGATGCCTGGGGTACAGCACAGCCTCTACGACCTCGAGGGTGGGGCCCGAGGCCCCAGAAGCCCACAAGGCTGGTTCTGGGTCAACACGCTTCTGAGGACCCTGTCCCTCCTGAGTCCCAGCATCTGGGAGTGGTTGGGGGCTCTCTGACCGGGGAAGGTCTCTCAGTACACAGGGGGAGGCAAGGGATCCCAACGCAAAAAGCAAAGGAAAATCATCGGCCTCCGGTGCCCAGTGCCAGGTTTGTGTCAAGGTGAGGCCATCACTACAGTGCACCCGCACGGGGTGAGGGTGGGGAGGCAGGGTCTAAAGGCAGGACGCAGCCAAAAGGACACTTCATAGTTCCTTGAACTGTGCAGGTTTTCACCCTGCACAAAGCAAATGCTGGGGGCATAAATGTCCTCAGCAGATTCATCCTCTCATCTCACACTCACTCCATGGGAAAGGGGCATAAGCAGAATTTCCAGCACTATCTAAATAGTGCCTCCCGTGCCAAGTACAGACAGCTGAATTCACATATAAATGTTTGTGTCATGTAACTCCACTGTAACAATAATCACGAATCTACAAGTGTGCACTGTGTGCAAAGTAGGACGCTTGTTCTCTACATGTTTATATCTTGCTTAATCTTTCTTGGTACTATTCCCGTGCTACAGATGACGCTCAGAGAGGTTAAGAAAATTGCTTGAGGCTGCACAGCTCATCTGTGCTCAGAACTTGAATCTACACGGCTACAGTCTGAACTACCCAAACCCATTTAAAGGAAAATAATCCCAACAATACCTGCCATGGTTGCCTCTGATTCATCTGTCCCTCCTGGAGAGTTTGGGATGGAAGCATCAGCTGGGGAGGTGGGTGTTTCGGCTGTTTGGGTCTCTTCTCCTGAGTGCACGGGGCTTGAGGACTCGATTTCTAGATGCGCCTCTGCAGGGCTCTGGGTCTGCTGAGTCCACTTGGATTCCAGGATGGTGGTGCTGATGACAACATCCAACCCCGAGGTGTGACCAGACAGGTCTCTGCTGATTTCAGTCCTGTCTCCAGAAGCCATGGGAGTGGCCGAAGGTGAGCCTGATGCCTCTGTGCCCACATCATAGGTGGTGGTTGACTCTCCGCTCACTTCCGGGGCAGCCGAGCCCTCCCTGGGGCCTTCCTGAAAGGCTGAGGTGCTACCTGTCACTCCCAGGCCTGAGGCTCCCTCCAGATCAGCTTCATGGAAGGTGGAGGTGGTTCCACTCAGATCAGGGGACCTGGAAGTGCCTCCGCTGGCCTCGGGGACAGCAGATGCTCCCACCTCAGCCTCAGGATAGGCAGACGTCTCGCTGCTGGATTCTGGGACTGATGCTGCTTCTACCCCAGACCCGGGGAACCTTGGTGCATCCCCAGATGCAGAGGTTTCTCCACTGGACTCAAAACGCTGGGGGGTGTATGTTACAGGGGGTCTTTGGCCCAGTTCCTGGGAAACAGTTGGTTCAGTAACACCCTCCACGAACTCAGAAATGATTAAAGTAACTTCTGGAAGTCCTGAGGCCTCCCCACTCGTGCTCGTGGGTGCAGAGGATTCTCCGCTTACATCAGTGGTGCCAGAAAAGTCCCCACTAAAATATGGAGTACTTGATGGCTCTCCACTGGGCTCTACCAGTCCAGACTGAAGTCCACTTAGGTCCAAAAGTCCTGAATGGTCTCCAGACATGTCTGGTGCTCCAGACGGGGCACCACTAAGTTCCAAAATGCCCGAAGGCCCTTCTCCTGCTTCTTGGGCTGTTGGAGCCTGGGTTACAGATTCCACCAAAGTTCTGTCTACAAGAGAGACAGTGGAGAAACCAGATGGAAGTCCACGGCCGTCATATGCTCCGGAGGGCTGGCTGCTCCCACTCTCAGCTCCAGAGGACTCTCCACTGACCTCAGCTACTCTGCTTGGCAGGCCACTGAATTCTGGAGGCTGGGGTGTAAACCCACTGGAGTCAATTACTCCAGAAGAGAGTCCACTGACATCCACTATCCCAGATGTGCCTGAGAGATCTGCCTTTCCTGAAGGGAGGCCACTGAGTTCTACGGACCCTAAACCTTCTTCTTCTTTAAATGTAGTTGGGGTCACTTCAACCAAACTGGTGTCCACGAATGTAATGCCAGAAGATTCACCACTGCCACTCATGGCACTGGAAACCAGGTCAGGGATTCTGGATGTTGTCCCACTGAACCCTGGTAACCCCGATGGCTGCCCACTGAGATCAGGGATCCCGGACGTTTCTCCACTCAGGTCGGTTATGCCAAATGGTGGACCACTGCCAGAAAGAACTCCAGAAGCTTCTCCACTGATTTCTGGTTGTCCGGAGGACAGTCCACTAAGCTCAGTCACACCAGATGTTTCCCCAGAAAACCCTGATGGCTGCCCACTGACCTCAAAAAGTCCAGATGTTCCCCCACTAATGTCAGGAAACCCTGATGGCTGTCCACTGACACCAAAGAGTCCAGATGTTTCCCCACTGATGTCAGGAGTCCCAGATGCCTGGCCACTGAGTTCAGCTCCTGAAGAGAGTCGGCTTGCTCCTCCACTAATGTCCAACTCACTGAAGGGCAGCCCAGATGTTTCTCCAGCACCACTGATGCCAATGGTTCCCCTTCCTTCTAGTTCACCTGCAGTGGTGGCTGTGACCACTTCCACCAATGTAGTATCCACTAGGGAGACAGTTGGGAACCCAGATGGAAGTCCACTGAAGTCAGGAAGGCCAGAAGATGGGCCACTTCCAAGGTCCACCCCGGAATACTCACCACTAAATCCAGAGGGAAGGCCACCTTCTTCTGGAGCTTGCCCACTTCCTAGGGTTCCAGAAGGTATTCTGCCAAGGTCCAAGACTCCAGAAGCTGACCCAATCAAGTCTTCTTTTCCAGTAGTCAACCCACTAAGATCCTCAGCTCCAGAAGCAGAGATCTCCAGACTTTCCCTTCCAGAAGGAAGTCCACTAAGGTCCCCTACTCCAGGAGCAGAGGTCTCTAGATGATCCTCACCTACAGAAGGAAGTCCACTGAGGTCCTCTACTCCAGAGACAGAGGTCTCTAGACCCTCTCCTCCAGAAGGAAGTCCACTGATGTCCCCTACTCCAGAGGCAGAGATCTCTAGACCCTCTCTTCCAGAAGGAAGTCCACTAAGGTCCTCTGCTCCAGAGGCAGAGGCTTCTGGACCTTCTCCAGAAGGAAGTCTGCTGAGATCCTCTATTCCAGAGGCAGAGGCTTCTGGACCTTCTCCAGAAGGAAGTCCACTAAGGTCCCCTACTCCAGAAGCAGAGGTCTCTAGATGATCCTCACCTACAGAAGAAAGTCCACTGAGGTCCCCTACTCCAGAGACAGAGCCCTCTGGGACCTCACCTCCAGAGGGCAACCTGTCAACTTTAGGAGTGGTGGTCCACGTAATTCTATCTTCATCTCCTGAAGCCAGTCCGCTTTCCACAGGCAGGCCTGAGCCCACTGTAGGGGTGAGCACACTGAAGTCAAGGTCTTCAGAGGGCAGCCCACTTGCAATTTCCCCTGAGGGCTGCCCACTGGAGTCTAGGTGTCCTGAAATTTCGCCACTGCCTGTGAAGTCACCACTGACTTCAGGCACCCCAGATACCTCCCCAGAGCCTGGCAGCTCAGTCCTGCTGGGCACTGGGGCTGAAAGTGTGGATGGCTCCTCTGAGGGGAACAGCTCCTCTGAGGGGAACGGTTTCTCTGAGGGGAACGGTTCCTCTGAGGGGAATAGCTCCTCTGACGGGAATGGTTCTTCTGAGGGCAACGGCTTTTCTGAGGGCAATGGCTCCTCTGAGGCTGAGGGCACTTCCGTTGTAGAAGGGCCTTCTGTGCTCTCCTCTGTTGCTGTGCTAGTGGGAAGCCATGTAGGAGGGACTCCTGGAGGAAAGGAAGAAGAAAGATGAGGTGTGGATTTAGTAACTCTGCCCCATTTTAAGCTCATGCAGAGAAGCTGAACTCCATTCCTTCCACAGTAAAACTTTTCTCTCAAGTGCTCAGAGATGTGTCCAGACATTTTCTAATGGAACCTTGCACAGCCTCTTGGGAAGGATGGGGACCAGGAAACTCCCCGCCACCCTCAGACTATGCTTTGTGAGACCCTAGGGGGTGCCATTCACACTAGTTACAGAAGGTGGGGGACTGGCTGGCACTGAAGACAGTCAAGGTCACTTTTCAAGTACTTCCACATTATTACCTCATTTATCTAAAACCATGATTTTTAAAGTGTGGTCTCCAGACCATCAGCACCAACATCACCTGGGAACTTGACAGAAAAGCAAATTCTCAGATCCTACCCCAGCTCCATTGACTTAGGAATTCTGGGGCGGGACATGGCACTATGTGTTTTTTTTTTTTTTTTTTCGCGGTACGCGGGCCTCTCACTGCTGTGGCCTCTCCCGTTGCGGAGCACAGGCTCCAGACGCGCGGGCTCAGCGGCCATGGCTCACAGGCCCAGCCGCTCTGCGGCATGTGGGATCTCCCAGGACCGGGGCGCGAACCTGTGTCCCCTGCAGTGGCAGGCAGACTCTCAACCACTGCGCCACCAGGGAAGCCCACACTATGCGTTTTAATAAGCTCTCCCTACCATGCTGATACTCCTTGAAAGTGGGAATTGTTAATCCGGACCCATCCCTCTGAGGCTGAGAGGGCCAGGTGATGTTTGCAAAAATACGTGAACTTTTTCAATTCTGAGAGCCCTATTACAGAGGACTTGGAAAATATAGAAAAAAAAGAAAAGAACAGAAAAGAAAACCCCACCATCCTAAATAATCATGGTTACATCATTTTCTTTCTGTCTTGTTTCCTTTGCCATTTAAAAATAACTAGCTGGGATTATACCTTGCATGTATTTTTGGGCTAATTTCCCAGGCAGAGAACATGAGCACAGAAGGTACTGGGTCCCAGTGGGCAGGTTTACAGCCTACTCTCACTTAAAGGAGAATCCTGGAGCGGGGGTGGGGAGTGCGATATAGCAGTGGTGACATGTAAGACGATTTTAAATGGATATATACACACACACACACATACATGTATTGGGTTGGCCAAAAGTTTGTTTGGGTTTTTCAGTAAGAGGCTATGGAAAAACCCGAATGAACTTTTTGGCCAACCCTATATATTTATATATATATATATATATATATATATATATATATATATACCACATATCAGAAAATAGACACTTACAGATATGATATAACGATTCTCTTTGAAATACATCTACATTTCTATTCAAAAGGAGGTCAATTTAAAGAAAAAGATACAGAGTTAATAGCAGTAGAGATGGTTCCCTGGTAAGGCTCAAATCAGCGAGGTGGTGGGGAACTGAAGAAATATTGGAAAACATTTCTATGGGGCCACTGGAGTCCCCTCCCATGGATAACTCCTGTTAGTGGCTGCCCGAGTCCTGTGCCAAGCCACACACTCATGCCAAAGAGGCCTTGGTTATTCTTGTCCTCGTGAAGGTCAAGGAAAGGGCCTCAAGCAGGTATGGCTGCTGGGTGAGGTCTTTGGGTTAGAATCCCACCTGCTCCACTGATGCACCTTTACCTTCTGGTTTTGCATTTCCAGTACCCAGAGGAGCACTTGGTGTGGCCAAATTGCTTGAGAACTGTGCACTGAATGACTGGATAAATTAGTGGGAAGCTTTGATATATTCCTTTCTTCAAATGCATGTACCCCTGGGCGAGTTGACTCTAAAAGGTGCACACAGGTTACTGTGCATTGCTCTAATTCAGCCTTACCCAAAGTGGGCCATGTTAAAAATGCTCCATGAAGGGGCTTCCCTGGTGGCACAGTGATTAAGAATCTACCTGCCAATGTAGGGGACACGGGTTCGAGCCCTGGTCCGGGCAGATCCCACATGCTGCATAGCAACTAAGCCCGTGCACCACAACTACTGAGCCTGCGTTCTAGAGCCCACGAGCCACAACTACTGAAGCCCGTGCACCTAGAGCCCGTGCTCTGCAACAAGAGAAGCCACTGCAATGAGAAGCCCTGAGAAGACCACACACTGCAACAAAGAGCAGCCCCCATTCGCCACAACTAGAGAAAGGCCACGTGCAGCAACGAAGACCCAACACAGCCTAAATAAATAAATAAATAAATAAATTACAAAAAATGAAAATGCTCCATGATAAAAAAAGACCCGCTGATCAGATTCATTTGGCACACACTGAATATATTGACCCGCTCTGCCTTACAGTGCATATTAGCATATCCAAGGCTCTGAGAAGGTCTGCAGTGGGGGAAATCTGTATCTTCCTGTAAGCCAGGATTTCCCAAACCTTATGGCTAGAAAACACTTTTTCCAATAGGGTTTGGGGGTCTTCCGATTTCATCCCATCAAATCCCATCTGATTTAATCATAACAGATGTTGCTCAGCAAGTTCTGACTGGGGACGTCTGGCCCAGAAGAGGGACACGGAAGGAGAAGTGGGGCAAGGAGACAGGTCACAGTCAGACTGCCACAGCCACCCCCTCCCAGGCCCTTTCCCCTCTACTGGAGCTCCCCCTGCAAGAGAGTTTTTAAGAGGTTAGAGAGTAGGGGTGTAAATGCAGGAGCACAGAGTGAGAGCCCTCTGATTGACACAGTGCTGGGCATTTGGGGTGCGTAGCTGGAAGACAGTGCGGAGAGACAGAGAGAGACAGAGAGGGAGAAAGAGAGAGACAGAGAGAGAGGGAAAGAGGTGTGTTTTATGAACAAAGCTGCCTTTTCTCTCCCTTGGGGTTGGTCCTAGAGGCCCGCTGAGGTGGCCAAAGTTGCCCACAGCGGCACGCTTAGCTAGTGTAAGGGCTGGGGAAACAGAGCACAAGTCCCAGGGGGAGACCACCCTGCCCTCCCCCCACCGGGGCACACCCTAGGCTGCCAGGCGTGTGACGCATTGGGACGTGGCCCGGAGCCTGAGCCACACAGACCTGGCAGTGGGGAAGTGCCCGCTGGCGTGTAGGCGGGCTCCCATTCCGTCTGGTTTTCTGGCTCAGTGGTGAAGTCTGGGATTGCAGTTGTCTCCTCCCCAACAGGGACAGCAGCCACGCTGGGCCCCACTTCAGTAGTGATCCAGTCTTCCACCTCAGGGCGCTCTGTGGGTGTGCTACCCTCCTCTTCTCCTGGAGAGGGCGCCGCTGGGATGCCTAAAGGGCATGTGGGTGGTGAGGGTTCCTTCTTACCAGTGACCCAATCCAGGCTGGCCCTTCTTGAGGGGAACTAGGGGATCCTGAGGTGGGCCAGGCCAGTGCACAAACCTTACTGGTCCTTGGCCTCCCACCACCCAACCCAGTCCAGTAGGATGGCTCTTGTCCTCAATTAATAAGAGCCGTTTGCATCAGCTATATCGATATGCACACACCATTGGCACTTTATTTCAGAGTGGTCTGGGGCACCTCTTCTGCAGAATCTATTATACCTGCCAGGCGTTGTTTAAAGGTGTTATGCATATAAAATCATTTTATCCCACAATGGCCATGTGAAACAGATACTGTTATCTCATTTACAGATAGGGAAACTAAGGCACAGAGGTAAGTGACTTCTCCAGTGTCAGTGGCTTCTAAGTGATAGATCTAGTCTTTGGACCCAAGTATCTGGTGCCAGACTCTCTGCTCTCAAGTACTGCAATGATGCTGCTTTTCTTGGGGACAGAAATTATATTCCAAGTGTGTCTGGATCAAAATCAGGAGAGTGCTATTTAAAATGCATGAAGCCATCCTGGCACTGATGGCTGAAGGCAGGATTCATTGACTGGGGGTAATTGTTCTGGTTTAGTGGGCTCGATTGGGAAGGAAGCCAAACTTCTTGGCAGTTATATAAGAGGCTGAGTTTACAGAGGGTTGGGCATGGATGGTGGAGATGCATGGGAGGAATTTACTGGGAGGCTAACTGGCTTGGCTTCTAATTCCCAGAGCATGGAGAAGGGTACTGGGACAAGAGCCTCATCAAATCCTCTGGGAGGGGATTGGCTTAGGCTGGCAGAGTGGGACTGAACTTTCTTTGAATTAGGTTTTAAAAGGGGACCTGAAAGTCTGGGAAACTTTGGGGTTCTCAGGGTTTTTTAAAATTAACTTTATTTTGAAATAATTACAGATTCATGGGCAGTTATAAATATACTGAGTTTTGATGTATAATATGTAAAATATGGCACAAGCCATTACCACAATCTACATTCTAGGCAGTGCATCTAGACCCACGGACCTTGTGAGAACTCATCCATTCAGAACCCAGCAAGGCCTTGGCCATGCCCACTGAGTTGTTTGATGACATCACTCTCAGAACTCTGGTAACATGGCATCGAGTACCCAGCATGGGTAAATTTAAAATGTGAATTTTTGGTGCTTGGTGAAGAATAATAATTTGACTAAACTCATCACAGAAATATTTAGAAGGTGAAAATTTGACAAAGGTGTACAAATTAAAACAGTATATGAATATATATGTGTGTGTGTTATTTACTTATAATAATAAAGGTAACATTTATCGAGCACTTACTATGTCCTAGGCACTATGCCAAGCATTCTGTGTGCACTACCCTTGTTAGTCCTTCCAGCAACTCTTTGAGGTAAAAACTATTGTATCACTATTTTATAGATGAAGCAGAGGAACAGAGAGGTTAAGTGACTTGCACAAGGTCACACAGCTACTAAGCAGCAGAGCCATGATTAAAATTCAGGTCTGCCTGATCTTAGAGCCCAAGTTCTTACTCACTTATCTCTATGTGTCTCTGGGAGCATTTTAGAAGGATGTGCTTGCCTTGGGGTCAAAGTCTAAGGTCATGCTATCTCCAGAGCTGCCCCTGCCCAGAAAAACTGACTTTTTCCTCTTTGCTGTGATGGATGGACGGAGGTCAGGGGGGATGAGCCGGGGGAGTCACCACCCCAGACAGAAGGGGTGCCAGAGGAGAGGTGAAGGCACATACCTCGGAAGCAGAAGGCGTGGTGCCGGGACAGCGGGTCCAGGAGGCCTGTCTGGTTGGGGTAGAGATAGACTGTTCTCACACCTGGCTTGTCCCCGCCGCAGGCAGGCCTTGGGGTGACGATGGGGTAGCGGAGGCTGCCGTCAGATAGCCAGCCAGCGTAGCACTTGTCCAGGCCGTGGCTCCAGGCAGCATAGAGCTGGCCCGTGGTGGCCAGTGTGGCGTTTTGGGTTTCACAGAACTCCTGTGCTTCCTGGAAGGTGAACTGCTCCGGGCGTGTGGCGAAGAACACCTCCCCTGGGGGCAGAGGCAGATGGCAGGTGTGACCCTCCACCCTCACGGCCAGAGCAGCCTCTGCTCACCCAGGGGCAGGGCAGCTGAAGTAAGATGAGTTGGTTTCTCACCATGGGAAGAACCTTCCCACCTTTCTGGATTCTCCAGTCACACTTAGACACCCTCTCCTCTGGCTAAGAGAAGAACTCCCTTGGGCACCCCGTGCTCCCCCTAACCACAGCACTTAGTCACTGAGCACTGAATGCTATGGACCTGCCAACCCACCCGCCCCACTGTCATCCCCACCCTGTGAGCTCATCGAGGGCAGGAGGTGGGGCCTGTAGCCCCTGTTGGGGGTTGGGGTCCCAATACCCAGAACAATACCCAGGTCTCTGTCTGATTTTGGGGAAGGAAGTTCACATTTACTGAAAACCTGCTTATACCAGGCACTTTTCATACACGTCTTATTTAATACTCAAAAAAGTCTGACATAAGCATAAATCAGCCATATTTTATAGATGGGGAAACTGAGGCCTAGGAGGTTAAGTAACTTGTCCAGTTCCCAAAACAAGTGAGTGGCAATGTTGAGATCTTTCTTGAATACGAGCATTTCCAAAATTGGGTTCACTGGAACGGTAATTTGGTGATTTTAATTGAAATGAAAAGAAATGAAATAAGACCAAACAAGGGTCTGTGTTTTTTGTTTTTTTGTGGTACACGGGCCTCTCACTGCTGTGGCCCCTCCCGTCGCGGAGCACAGGTTCCGGACGCGCAGGCCCAGCGGCCATGGCTCACGGGCCCAGCCGTTGTGCGGCATGTGGGATCCTCCTGGACCGGGGCACGAACCCGTGTGCCCTGCATTGGCAAGCGGACTCTCAACCACTGTGCCACCAGGGAAGCCCCAAGGGTCTGTGTTTAACTAAGCTTGGGCGATGCTTGGTTAAGCAGAGTTAAAGAGATATTTTTTACTGCAGGACTTGTCAGAGCCTTTGATTTGTTCATAGGCATTGGGATTCTCCATGAGGCAGAAGGTGTATGTAATACGTTTTGGTATAAGTAAATTAATTCATTTATCCTTAGAACTTATTGCTTTTTCAAGAAACCAACGCTCCCCCGCAATGCTGGGGAATCCACATGAACCATCTGGGAGGGAGAGGAGGGGCCTGACCTGAGAGACGGGCTGGGAAGCCCTTCTTTCTTAAACAGGATCCTTCCCCTGCTCCCCGCCCAGGTGGGAATGGGATTAGGTGGATGGTAATTCCCTCTTCTCTGTGTCACCCCATCAGCCCCCTGCCTGTCTAGAGACCAAAATGTGAGAACGTGGTCTGTACCATCGAGTCTGTCCACGTAGCAGTAGACATCGTAGGTTTCTGATGGTGGTCGCACGCCATAGGTCCGGACCCCCGGGCTGCTGTCCTTGTCACCCACACATGGGGTCCGTGGGCTCACAATGGGGTATCTGCAGAGGAGGATGGGAAGGGCGGATGAAGGCCTGTTCTGGGGCCTGGGGATGCAGGGCCTCAGAGTGTGGACGGCAGGTCACTTGGGGACTTGGGCAGGGTGTGTTTTCTGCTGTCCAGTGGGATTCAAACCAGGAAGGAACCTCTCAGGCAGCTCATTCCCTGTGTGGCTGGGGGAAGGGTCTGGGGGCCGCTGGGGGATTCCTGGCTTCAGAAGAAAGCCCACGGCATGGAAGGGCCAAGCTGGGGAAGACTGCGGGGCTTGACAAGGAGCTCTCTCTTTGTCTCTTGAGGTGAAATGACCAAGGAGTTAATGTCACCTAAGGCCCATCCCCACTGTCTCAGAATATGCCTTGATTCTGAGGGAGAAATTAAGGGATTAGCCAGAAACCACTAATTAATGGGCATGCAGTGTGGTGGGTGCCCGCTCTGGCTCCCCAAGCCTGACCTCTCATGGTTGGGTTTGGGTTAGGAGGGAAACCCAGCTAGTCTGTCACCTGACGGTCTGGTCCTGCAGCCAGCCAGCGTCACACTGCTCGTAGCCTGCTTCATAGGCGGCCTGGAGCTGTTTGGGCGAGGCGATGACGGCCCCGGTGCGCAGGCAGGCCTGCTGGGCCTCCTCAAAGGTCAGCGAGTAGCGGGAGGAGCCCGGGCGGTAGTGGAACACAACTCCTGGGTGGGGAGGAGAGGGAGAGAAGGAGAGACAGGTCAGGCTCAAGGCATGGACCAGATGCCACAATGCCAGTGACCATGGTGCCTGGTTCTCAAGGCTCTGCAGGTATGGAGGGAGCCCCGGCTCCTTGAGGAATGACCTCCCTTCATCCCCTCCTTCCTTTCCTACTCCCGATCTGATTCCTAGTCAAGCTAGTCCTCTCTGCTTGTTCAAACCACTCCTGAAAGCCACCCCCTTGAGAGTCTTCTAGGACTCTTCTGCCGTAAGTCTTCCCAACCCTCCTTTCTGGACTCCCCACTCCTAGGCTGCTCATTTTCCCCATTACTCTTGAAAACAAATGCATTTTCTCTTATTGTGGAAAGAATAAACAATCATTACAGAGCATTTGGAAAATATAGAGAAGGATAAGGAAGAAATCAAACAACCACTGCATTTCTTCCACTTGGCCCAGGGTCCAGGGTTCAGGGGATGGGTGGTTCTCCTGAAAGTGGCCACAAGAGTTTGTGTGGGTGCACCGGGTGTATTTCTGGGGAGTGAGCTCATAGCTTTTGCCAGATTCCCAAAGGGTCTGGGCTCCACACAGCTTATCCTGGAGCCCTTACTTACTCTGCCTCCCCCATTGCATTCAGCTGGACACACATTTGCTTTTGACACTCCCCTGGATGACTGGCCAGTTTATGTCACAGCTGTGGATCCCCAATCTGAGTCTGCCCCTGTTCTTGTCCTGTTCTGGGTTAGCTGTTCATGTGTCCATTGGCACCTTCCCATGTGGTGGCCGCGTGGAGACAGTGAGGGTCTCTCCAGCCCTGGGCCAACCCTGGGACTCAGCTACTGTTGGTGTTACTCCAAAACTTCTAAACAATTCTTCCTTCTCAACATACTGTATTAATCTGGGCAATTCAGGCTGAAATCTCACTTGGTGGTATCGTGGGTGTGATGGTGGATGGCAGTGTCCATTTGCCCCTCCTCCAGGAGGGGACACCACCAAGGTCCTTAAGGAGGCCACCCCAGTATGTCCTTCCTGATCATGGACTTGAGTCTGGGGACCAGCTGGGCTTTATGTGATGTGACATTCCAATCATCCAGACACTTATTAAGCACCTGAAACACCATCATCCCAGAACTGGGGTGGCAAACGTTTTCTGGAAAGGGCCAGACAGAACACATTTTAGGCTTCATGGGCTAAATGGTTTCTGCACAACTATTTAATCCTACCATGACAGCCTAAATGGCCACAGACAACATGTTACCAAATGGGTGTGGTTCTTTTTCCAATCAAATTTTATTTGTAGACATTAAAGTTTGAATTTTATATAATTTTCATTATATGTCACAAAATCTTCTTCTTCTTTTGACTTTTCCCCTCAAGTATTTAAAAAGGTTCTTAACTCTTAGTTCATGGGCCATATAAAAACAGAGGATGGGCTGGATTTGGTCCATGGGCCAGTTTGCTGACCCCTGTCCTGGAGGGTCAGTGCTGTGAGAGGCCCAGGGGTCACCCAGTGCAGCCGACCTCAAGCGGTTCTATTCTGTGGAAGTGCCTGATGGGGTTAGGAGGGTCCCTGGGAAAAAGAGCCCCCATTCTCCATCACACTTCACCTCCACCTGTTGATATATACCACCTATGACTTCATTGGAAGGAAATGCTTTGTGGCAAAAGAGCCGTAGACACACAAAAGAGCGATAGACACACAAAAGAGCATGGGTATCACTGGTCTGGCCCATCCCCCTTGTTTCACAAATGAGGAGAGTCAAGTCTGAGAGGAGGGAGGCTTGTCCCACGTCCCAGGTTAAGCTAAAGGTATAGAAGACCCAAAGGCCAAGCTCTTTCCACCTACCCTCGATGTAGCCCCCTGAGGGGCGGGCACTTACCCCCTGGCAGTCGTGGCTGCCCAGGGACCTCAGTTGCACCTGGGGCTGCGGTCACCTGCACGACGAGGTCCTCGCTGGTGAAGGCCGTCGGAGCGCCCAGGCCAGGTGTGGACTCCTCGGTAAAGGCCCAGGGCCGGGTAGCCTCTCCAGTCCTGTTCTCGGCCTCAGAGAAGGCGGTGGCCCCTACTTCGGGGGCAAAAGTGAAGGGCTCCTCGGGCTCCAGGGCAGTAGGGGTGACGTCAAAGACGGGTTTCACCGTGAGGATCACGTTGCCTCGGGCTTCACCCTCGGTGATGTTTCGTGGCAAAGGCAGCTCCACATCAGGCCAGGTCACCGTCTGGATGGTGATGTCCTCCTCACCACCCACCCCGAAGAAATCTTCTGGGATGTCCACAAAGTCTTCACCTGGGGCCGGGGGTTAAAGACAGGCATTAGTGCTCAGCCTGGGGCTGGCCTGGGGGAGCTGAGCAACGGACTGCCTCCTCATCTGCTAAGGAAGGAAAGCACCTACTGTGTGCTTGGTACCTGGCTAGGCCCATTGCAGGAGTCCTCAACGATTTGAGTATTTATTATAGGGGTGCCCACGATTTCCAGACTGTAAGAGAATGCAGTCACCAGAGCACAAGACTGACCAATCAGCTCACTGCTTGCAAAGCCATCTTGTTCCAACATCCCTTCCTGATTAATGCCAGCCAGTTGTCTCCTTACCTATCTTGTGAGTATCTGTTGACCATCTGATGTTATAACTAGCCAACCGGACAATGTAAATCCGCTACAATAAGAAATGGAAAAATCTTCCCAAGGATGCAGGGGCTCATGAAGTTGATGAAGGTGCCATGAGAGAACTGCCTGCCTCAGTCATGAGCAAATGGGGGTCTGGCAGAAACAAGCCATTTAGTAATTAACAAAGAGAGCAACCATGAGGATGCTAGAACTTCAAACAGGGTGGTAGGAATATTGAAAGGTTAAGAGAAGTTTTGGGGGAAATTCTAATTATTTTTGCACAAGTAACCCTCTTCATGTAAGATTAGGCTGTGGAAGTTAAACATGAAATGAGCTATGTTGTTGTGCTAGCACCAGTTTTGTCATAAAATTTACTCAACTCCAAATTATTCATTGTTTTTTTTCCCCTCCAATAATTAGCACTTAATTGTAAGTATAACCTAGACTGTGTAAAATATAAGATAAAAACATTTTTTAAAGTTTTAGTTTAGTTTTAGTTTTAAGGCTGGGTACGCTGCAGCCTTCAGTGCTTCTACCTTAGCTCCCCTAGGAACCCGTGAAAATAGGGGGTGCTAAGACAAGGGGTTCAGGTACCCAGTGGTCCTTTGGAGGGGGTAGAAACCAGCCCCCCATTCTAAGATCTCATCCTCTGGGCCCGAATTTCGGTGGCACGATCCCCTTTCCGGCCTCCAGCCCAAGCCCACCTGTGTAGCAGATGGCGTCGTAGCGGGATGAGGGGTCGGGGTATCCCGTCTGGTTGGCGTGCAGGTAGACAGTCCTCACGCCCAAGAGGTTGCCCCCGCAGTTGGGCCGGGCCTTGGAGATGGGGTAGCGCACGCTGCGGTCGGCCAGCCAGCCGGCACTGCACATGTCCATGCCACTCTGCCAGGCTAGGTAGAGCTGGCCCGTGGTGGCCAGCCGGGCGCCCAGCCGCCGGCACTCATTGGCTGCCTCTTGGAAGGTGAACTTCTCCGGGGATGTTGCATAAAAGACCTCGCCTGCGAAAGACACAGCCAGCAGGGTGAGGCGCTCCCTCCCACGCCTGCCCCATGTCCCCAGGGAGATCCATGTGGTTCCTTGGGGTTTGGCCTCTAACTTCTCAAAGCTCTGGTCCCACATGTCTGTATTTCAGATCCTGCCCTCCACTTCCTATGGGCTTTTGGGTGGGGTGATGTCAGTTTCCTAAAACAGGGACCAATAAAGAAGCTGCCAAAAAGACAAAGAAGTGAGGAAAGTGCAGAGCAAATGTGAGGCCCGGGAGGAAACTCCTGCCGGAAAGCATCTTCGCCCACACTTTTCTATGGAACTTCCTACCACAGGGGCATCTCTCCTATGAGTCAAGCATTGCCCACTGGAACAATCCTTTTTTTAAACTGATCTTTAAAAAAATATTTATTTATTCGGCTGCGTCAGGTCTTAGTTGCGGCACATGGGATCTTTGTTGAGGCATGTGGGATCTAGTTCCCTGACCGGGGATCGAACCCACAGCTCCTGCATTGGAGTGCAGAGTCTTAACCACCGGGCCACCAGGGAAGTCACTGGAGCACTCCTTTTTACAATTCCACATTCTGATGGGAAAAGCAGGCATCAGACTTTGACCCTAATAGCAGTGTTTCCCAAATTGGGGTCTCTAGGCCCTGAAGTGTCCATAAGGGCAATGGTGGGGGCCTGTGGGCTCTTTTTACTGTTTTTGAAAACGTAGCAAGGTTGTGCTGCAGGGAGGGATAGGGTGGTGGGCATCGCTCCCGGGGGTTGTTCTGTCTGTCCCTGCTCAGTGGCAGCTCTGGTTGGCCCTAATCAGTGTCTTTAATTAGCCCAAAGTGGGAACACAAATATTCGTTACTCAATCTACCGGCTTGGGCCCTGGGGTGAGAATGAGGAAAGGGGTCACGGTGGTGAGGAAGCTGGGGACGTTCCCTGCCTCACAGTGGCCATGTTGTCAGCCCTTCTCCTGCCTGGGCGCAGCCGTGATCTCGGGGTAGGGGTGGAGGTGCAGAGTTTGCAATGTCAAAATGGGTGAATCAGTGCTGATGCGGGAAGGGGTGCCATCCACTTGCCTGGGTAACTTGCTCAGCTCTGACCGTGATCAAACTTAACTCCCTTTACAAACCAGAGAAAGACTATAGGTTCCTTCTCACTGCCCCTGGTGCTCTCCAGAACTAGCCCATTGGAGTGGGCTGGATAGGGCTGGGGGCTGGCAGCACAAAAGCTGAGAGAGGGTGGCTGGGAAGCCAGCTCTCCTGGGAATGACATTTCTGATAGGCTCTCCCTGGAGTGGCCTGGGTGGGAGGGGGTCCTTTGTGAGGGTGACAAGGCTGAGCTGGGCTTTAATTGTGCAGTGGAGCTTGGGACAGCGATGGGCTGGTCAAGCAGCAGGGGTCCTGGCTGGGAAGAACAGTCGCAGGTGAGAGACCAGCTATAAATATTCTTGGGCCCAGTGATGGCCCAGTTTGCAGGTACCTGGGTCCACTGAGGCCCTCCCCCAACGTGGAGAGTGAGGGGGCCAGACACTTCCTTCCTTAACCCTTCCCTCCCCCACCCACGCTGGGCATGATGAGGCTGGGGGCCAGGGAGGGGGGCGGGGCAGGGGCGGGGAGGAAGTGGGTGTTGAGCAAAGCCCTGCCCAGGAGGAGGCCCCTGTGATCCTGAGGGTCAGCAGGATGAAAGGACTGGGGAGCCGGCTCTTGGGAGGTGGGGGGCGGTGGCCTCACCCTCCATCTCCTCTGCGAAGCAGTACACGTCATAGGTTTCATTGGTGTCACGGATGCCGTAGGTTCTTACACCGGGAAACTCATCCTTGTCCCCATAGCAGGCTTCCCTTGGAGTGTGGATGGGGTACCTGCCAGGAACCCAAAGTAGGGATGTGACAGTCAGGGGATGGAGGGGGCCAGTGGCCCGTGCCCTTGTATCCTCCTCCCTTGTGGGAGGAAACGGTGACTTACTGATGTGTTTGCTGAGATCTGCCTAGATCTGTGGGCTACTTGTTTCTACAGCTTTTTCCCCAGCTTTATTAAGATATATGTTTTCACTGTTACTGGTGATTAAAGGCGGATCCCTTTACTGAATATTTATTGGTACCAAACATGTTCTATCAGGAGCTTGCAAATCTTTTCTGTAAAAGGGCACATAGTAAATATTTTAGGTCTTACAGGCCATAGGGTCTTCATTGTGACCTTGCCATTGTAGTGTGAATGAAGAAACCACAGACAAAATAACAGGAGTGGCTGTGTTCCCATAAAACTTTGTTTACAGAAACAGGGGGTGGGTTGGATTTGACCCATGAGCCGTAGTTTGCAGACCCTTGCTCTGTATCATTTGAGTCTCACATCAACCAAATGAGGTGCTATTACAACTCTATTTTAAACTGGAAGAAACTGGGGCCCAGAGACGTTAAGCAATTTGTTCCAGGTCACACAGCTTCCAAGTATCAGAGTTGGGATTTGAGCCCAGCTCTTTCTGAGGCTGAGGTGTGGGCTCTTGCACTATGCTAGGCTGTTGTCTTATCTTGCTTTAAAAAAAAATGGCTAATGGGTTTTGTGTTCTAAGATCTTTTGCCTACCCCAAGATTACAAAGGTATTTCCCTTTGTTTTCTTCTTGTGGCTTTGTGGTTCTGGCTTTTGCATTTAGAGCTCTGATCCATCCCCAAAGAATTGTCTCATCTTGCTTTTACAGGCTTGATCACACAACTGCAGTCCCTTGAAGGCAGGGCTCTGACTGTCCTGCTGCACAACCTATTCCTCAGCAGCTGTGCTCAGGGAAAAATGCACCAAGAAGCTTAATTTACGTATGTCTTGCCTTATTAAAGACAAACTGAATGTAAAGTGGTTTACAAAAATGTATAAACAACAAAGTTTTAAAAAGATGTAAGTGAAGAAATCATGGCAAAGGGAAAAATGAGTAGGAAAAATAATCATGTGTAACTTGCATGGAGAAAATGCTCACGGAGCGCAAAGTTGCTAGTGGCCACTCACTCCACCGCAGGACAGAAGACCAAGGATTTGGGACAGGTCATCGGGGCCTGACCTAGAACTGGTCAAGGCATCCCTTCAGCCCCAGCTGAGGTTGGGCTCTGTGTCTGGCTGGCACCAGCTCAGTACTGTTCAACGTTCCAGCCCATCACCCACCCTACTCCTACGGTAGCCTGGGGATCACCTGACAGTCTGATCTGCCAGCCAGCCGGCGTCGCACTGGTGGAAGCCGTCCTCATAGGCAGCCTGCAGCTGCTCGGGCGTGGCGATGATGGCGCTGTTCTGCAGGCAGGCCCGCTGCGCCCTGTCGAAGTCCAGGGTGTAGCGTGTGGAGATGGCTCTGTAATGGAACACGATGCCTGCAAGACACGAGACGGCAAGAGAGCAGGTCAGGCACAGCCTCCCGTCACCCAGGCCCTTGCAGAATTAGGGCAGGAGTCAAGGGGATGTAGAGCCATCTGGTCGGGCCCCTAGCTGATGGGTGGCTCCTGTCTCCACATTTGCATGTGGTCCTTCTGCCTTTCCTGGAACACCTCCGGTAATGGGGAGCTCACTACCTCACAAGGCATCATTTTGGAAACCTGTGATAATTCTGATAATCAGAAAGTTCTTTGACTTGAACTAAAATCTGTCTCCTTATAATTTTTTCTTGCCATTCCAGGTCCCTATATTTGCTTTGCAGAAAGAGACACTTAGAGCTCCATGCACCCTCAGCCCAGGGGCATCCCAGTGGGAATCCTGTTTAAGGCACAGGCAGGAGTGTATCGTCTTTGGGAGAGTCACCCAGCAGAAAAAATCTGGTGCTGACTGAAGTCCTAGAGCCAACCAAGGACAACCATATTCCTTGGTCCATCGAGAGCAAGGGAACCAGGGTGTCCTCATCCCTTTCTTTGGCTTCTGGAACTGGAGATGGGGGAGGGAAAAGACACCTGGGTAGAGAGTCAGGAGACTGCTCTGGCTCACTTCCAGGGAAACTTCATTCAGGCGAGTCACCTAACCTCAGTTTGCTTGTCTGCAAAATGGGGATGATCACAAGGCAACTGAATCACAGGATTGATGGGAAGAATAGACTGTCATTTTCATGCGACTGTGGCCCTGAAGAATTTAATTCATTTAAATTCCAGAGAGAGTGATGTTACCAGCTCTGTGTTACAGGGCAAGCAACTGAAGTTAAGTAACTTGACTGAGGTGCAAACCATCAGGGTGAGGAGCTGGGATTTGAAAGCCAGACAGCCTGGCCCGAGAGAGGATGCCATTCTGGTTCTTCCTGCAGGTGAAGCAGGGCCCCTGTGGGAGGAGGCTCTCACCTTTCACCACGACCTCCACGGTGGCCTTGCTGTCCTCGATGCCGTGCATCACCTCGCAGCGATAGGTCCCAGAGTCATTGGAGCGCAGGTTTTGGATTTCCAGGGTGGCGTCGCTGGGGATGGCCGGGTAGTTGGGCAGCGTGACCCTGTCTCGGTAGGCACTGTTAACCCGCACCTGCCCTTCAGTCGCCACCAGCAGCACCAGCTCCTTCTCCTTGGAAATGTAGCTCCACTTGATTCTTGGGGCAAGGGGGGCGGTGGAGGGGGCGGTGGTCACGGGGTGCATGGGGTCGATGAAGTAGCAAGGGATGGTGAGGGAGCTCCCCAGGAGGACCCGCAGCGGGGACGGTTCAGGGATGCTGACACTCAGCGAGTTGTCAGGGTCTGTGCGGGAGACACGGGGGTGGGAGACAGACCTGTTAGTGCCCAGAGAGGACCACCCAGCCTCCCTGTCAGTGCTTCTGGAAATGACAAAGTCCCACGAGTGTGCTGGTGTCTATCCTGCGCCATATGGAATTCCCTTTCCAGAGCAGCTTTCTCAAGACCTCTGGTCTCTGTGCCTCAAGACAGGAACTATGGAGCCAGAAAGGGCTGCAGAGGAGGGCAGGGGAAGCTTCAGAGGGGAGACCACCTCTCTGTTTCTCAAACTGGCGTACCCAAAGCGATGCCAAGCCATAGGATAAACAGAACCCATCTTCCTGGAATGACAGCTTGACTCAAAAATTGGTAAAAAATTATCTGGGGATAGAAAAAATTAGGGAGGAAAAAATATCCACACAACTTTTTAAGCTAAGATATAAAAATATCCAATACTTAAGGAGTATAGCGAGGCCTGCTATAAGGAGGTCTGCTTCAGGCTCCATCCTGACCTTGCAGAAGGGTGAATCATGCTCTCCTGCTGTTGGGGGATCGGGAGCCTATAGCTGGAGAAGCATCAGAGGGGATCAGACGATTAAGTCTGCAAAGGGTCAGACTGGGGTGGGGCGGGATATGATTAGACCCCACAAAAACACATGGAGAGCATTGATAGGGAAGATGCAGCCTGTCTGCCAAATCCTGTTAGAAGTCAAAGATCTTCCTGGAATTGGAAAGAAGGTGCCTTTGAAAAAATAGCACCTTTCATGGAGATTCATACACTTATTGAATCTTTTTTTCCAGGAGAACCTAGAGGTTGAAAATAAAAATGTTTCAGGTATTTGTGGGTGGCAGATACATAACAAGGCAGGGAAAGGGGAGCCAGAAATGTTTGGGGTGAACTCTAACCTTTTGATGTCCTGGCCGGTCACCACCAGGCCCTTCACAGAAACCTCCCTCTGATACTCAACCCTAGCACGTGACACAGTGTGGTTTTAGTGGCGGTGGTTCTCTGGGGACAGCTGGAAGTGACAGCAGCGCCTGGCTCTACAGTTTTGAAAGCTCTCAACCAACCCTCGTGAACTGGGTGGTCTGTGTGGGCAAACCACCCCAGGTTATAGCCAGGGGTCCCAGAGCAAGAGTACAGATGGAGACCCATGGACCATATGTCTAAATATTTAAAAGCTATAAATCAAGCCAACAGATTGTTAAGTAAAACATGTTCTATCCTCTTATTTGACAGTGATACTTTTCAAAATGAAAAGCCAGATTCAAATTTAGAATTCTTGGATTCCTTAGAGTTTTGCATTGAGATATGTTGGCCAAGCTGGAGGAGGGGAAATCAGGGCCCCTTCTCTTCCCACCACAGCTCTGCACTTTGAGGGGTCTGTGTGTACCCCAGTCCTCACATCCCAGCCCTGTCTACACTCAGACAGCCACCCCTTCACCTCTCAGACTGGAGGCATGGTTCCTCCATGGGAGGATGGACTCAGAGGAACGAACCATGAAGCCCTGGAAGTGACTTGGGTCCAGCTGGACAGGGAATTCTGGGTGTTCTGGGTACCCAGAGGGAGCATAGATCTGAGCGGACACATCTCACTGGCCCTACAGATTCCTCATTCTTTAGGGAGCTTTGGGGCTGGAGGAGGGTAAGAGGGGCCTCTAGAGTGATGGCCCAGAGTAAGCACCAGGACTGGCAGGACTAGGCTCGGTTCCCCCATCCTCAGAGTCCAGTCCTCAGTGCCTGCTAGGGAGATGAGACATGAGTGGGAATGTCCTCACCTGAAACTTCTACTGAGATGGCTGCTGCGATGACTCTCAGAGTCAGAAACACGAAGAGTAAAGTGGTCATAGTTCACCTGGAAGAGAGGAGTTATTCGGAGGTTCAGATACAGTGAGGTTGAGGGTCATGTGTCACATGACAAGTGTGATAAACTCCTGGCCTGTGGATCTGAAATTGCATCTGGATAAAGAGGCTATACTGTATAAGCACAGGGAACTCTGCTCAGTACTCTGTAATGACCTATATGGGAAAAGAATCTAAAAAAAGAGTGGATATATGTATGTGTATAACTGATTCATTTTGCTGTACAGCAGAAATAACGCAACATTGTAAATCAACTATACTCCAATAAAAATGAAAAAAAAAAAGGTAAGGAAGCTGCATGTGACTCGAGAGATATCTTCTCCAAGAGTCCCCTCCTCACAAAACCTTCACGGATTTCTCAGTTTAATTACTGGTGTGAGGCTGGAAACCTCCTCCTACCTTTTCTAGGGAACCTCTCATCTTCTGACCAACAAAGGCTCATCCTAAAGGATCCCTGCAATGGTTGATTTTATGTCAACTTGACTGGGCTCCAATATTTGGTCAAACGTTATTCTGGGTGGGTCTATGAGGGTGTTTGGGGATGAGATTAACATTTTTTTAAAAGATTTTTCTTTTTTTTTGATGTGGACCATTTTTTAGTCTTTACTGAATTTGTTACGATATTGCTTCTGCTTTTTATGTTTTGGTTTTTTGGCTGTGAGGCATGTGGGATCTTAGCTCCCCAACCGGGGATCAAACCCACACCCCCTGCATTGGAGGGTGAAGTCTTAACCACTGGACTGCGAGGGAAGTCCCAAGGATGAGATTAACTTTTAAATTGGCAGACTGAGTAAAGCAGATTGCCCAGCTAATGGGGGTGAGCCTCACCCAATCAGTTGAAGGCCTGAGTCAAACAAAACGGCTGAACCTCCCCCGAATAAGAGATAATTTCTCCTGCCTGATGACCTTCAAACTGCCTTCAGACTCGAACTGAAACATTGGTTCTTCCTGGGTCTCAAGGCTTCAGACTCAGGCTGGAACAACACCCTAGCTCTCCTGGGTCTCTAGCTTGCCAAAAACCTCAGTAATCATGTGAGCCAATTCCTTAGAATAAATCTCTTTCTATATGTATACACACGTCCAAATGGTTCTATTTCTCTGGAGAACCCTGACTAACACAATTCCCCAGGCCCAGAAAAGTGACATGAGTTACCCAACCTCCCTGATGAAATCTGGACCTGCCACCAATTTCAAATTCAGGAATCTTGTGTGTTTTAGGATGGAGGATGCTCCAAGATTTGGGGCACAATTCAGGGGCCTGGTTCAAGTCAGGGGAAGGATGCTCACCCAGAGAGCTCTGTGGGATGGACAGATTAATAATTTAGGAGAGAAATGAGAGCCCAGGATCCCTGGAGCCCTCTTGCTGGCCCAAACAATGACTTCATGTGAATTACAGAAACAAACTTTCCTTATTGCCGTCTGCTGGAAAACTGTCACGCTAAGTATACTAATCTTTGAAGGGCATCCCCTGCATTACTGGGATCCTGACTCCAAGTGGGCAAGTGCAGGTAGACCCCAAGAAAACCCATCTGAAGTTCCAAGAGATCAACCAGAGCGGTGGTTCTCAGCTTTGGCTGCACATTGAGATCACCTGGGCTTCAGCCTGGTCCTTAGACATTTTAAAAGCTCCCCAGAAGGTTCTAACGTGCAGCCAGGATGTGGGCAGTCACACTGCCGACACCTGTGACTTGCACCCCATGACACGTGCCCGAGGATGTTTACTGAGCTGTTCTGTTGGATGGACCTGCATTGGCACCTTCCCTGCCCTCCTCTCAGTCTGTGAGCGTTTAGTCTTGGTTTAATGAGTGTTTGCATGCTCCGCCGGAAGGAGGGAGGAAGCCTGGAACTAAAGACAAGAAGGGAGCTTTCAGAGGCTGAGAGTAATGCCCAACTGAGGCTGCAGCCAGTGTCCCTGACCTCAACTCTGTCAGCGTCTGATGGCCCAGCAGGCGTCGCTATTGGCTCAGTCACCATCAGCTGGGGCCGGATGGATGTGAGGATGAGGGCCTCCCGTGGTCCCCATCTCTGGAATCTGTGTGGGAGGGGCGGGCAGGGCCCAGGACTCTGGGGACCCTCTTGGGTGACCCCAGTCTGTCATTTGAGTGATCTTTCCACTGCTATCCTTCATTCATTCCACATACATTGGGCACCTGAGGGATGAAGGGCTGTCTGTACGGGTGCTGCTGGGGCCACAGAGATGGAGCCATGAGGCACAAAATGAGTGGGAAGTCTGGGAAATCCCAAAGGCTTAAGAAGCAGCCCTTGCTTCTCCTCAGGGATGTTTCTCCTTAGAGGCTGTCTTCAAAAAGAAAAATCTCTGGGGCTCCAGGTTCTGGCTCTCTCAGGTCCAGTGTGATCTGTCATGACCAGGAAATATTCCCCCGGAGGCTAAAACAGTCAGGTGTCTCCTCCACTGTGAGGAGGGGGCTAGACTTGCGGGCCCCCCTCTTCCCAGAGCCTCAGGGAAACCGTGTCCAGACACAAGGCTGCCTGTTCTTCTTCCCTCAGGAAGACCCTTCACGGGGAAGTTCTGTGTATGTTTTCGGAGTTGTGCTTCTTTCCTCACTCTCTGAACAAGCCTGACATTGTCCGGGAGGCAATGGTTCTCTGTGGGGCTTGGGCCCGCTCTGTTTTTCTCCCTGGCCTCGGCCAGGAATGAAGAGGGCAGGGAGTGGGCATGGGGGAGGCGGGGTGTGGGCAGAGAAACTAATTTTATTTCTTCTTCTTTTTTTTTAAGACAAACTTTGGGATAGAAATATCGCAATAAATATGCTCTTGTGTTTGCGTGTGTTTTCTCAGCTGTAAAGAAAATAGGGAGAAATTCCATTCTGTCTGGATTCCAAGTGTCTCCAGGACTCACTGAGCCTTTATGTGATGAGATGGACTTTGCCAGTCCGTCAACAGGGAGGCCTTTCTCCATGGGAGGCAGAGTTAGTTGTGGCGAGGGGATTGGGTAGCTGGGACTGAGGAAGGGGGAAGGGGGCATCTGAAATGGAGGGAAGGAGGAGCCTGGAGAGTGGGAAGTGGATGCTGGGTGAAGGCAGGGGTGTGTGAGTGGAGCTTCTGTGGGAGCCATGTGTGTGAGGTTGGGTTCATCATCAAGGAATCGGCTTTTTTAGGAGAGAATTATTAGGAGGCTTGATGGGAGAAAGTAAGCTTGCTAGTGCTTTGAACCTGAGCTGAGGCTGCGTGTGTGCGTGTGTGTGTGTGTGTATGTGAGAGAGAGAGAGAGAGAGAGAGAGAGAGAGAGAGAGAGAGAGAGAGACCCATAGCTGAACACAGGAAAACCCACCTCCTCTTCAGCTAGACTCTGTCCCACGGTTGCCAGCCCTGCTGGGCCTTTGACCTTTATTCCATCAGATTATGGGATTGAATGGGCAGCTTGCCTGCTTGCCCTGAATTCCTATTCCAGCAACGTGCAGTGGAGACCCCCAGACCTGGGTCCCAGTCCTAACTCGGCCACCTCCTGCTCTAATAACACAGGACCCACCTCCACCGCTGTTTCAGAGACCGAGTAGGATAAGGTGCCAGGCAGGCCCCGCTTCTGGAGGGTGGGGGCTGTGTCTCTGGCTTGGTACCCAGCCCAGGGTCTGGCACTCAGCAGGCATCCACCAGCGCCACTCTCTTCCCACCTCCCTGGCGTCAGGCCCGGGTGAGCCCCTCAGAACGTGGGGACTGGAGAGGGTTTAGCGGTTACAGGGTGGCTTCTTGCCCTGGGATGAGGGTTGGACTAGATGACTTTCTATAAAGAATAAAACTGCGTTTGCTTCAAAAACAACATCACCACCCTACCAAACTTTGGAAAATAAGAAACTAGAGAAAATAAATCACCATAATCCTCAATCCTAATCCAACCATTATTCGTGTTTTGATAGTTTTCCTTCTGGTCTTTTTCCTTAGGCATCTACTTGCGTTTCATGGAGTTGTAATCCTTTTTGCATCCTATTTGCTTCTTCCACATAGCACAGTGGACCAAATGACTGCTTTTGGTTCCTTCAGAACTGATGGCTTTGGGGTTTTGCAATCATGACCTCACTGCCGGAAATCCTTTCTATGTGGCCGGGACAGGTGGTCTTCAGCCTCTAATCGAACAGGAAGTGCTCATTCCTTCACGGGGTGACCCACCCATGGCTGGACAGCTCCAATTGTGCTCAATATATTTCAAGATGGAGTCAGGGTGACCCACCCCTATTACAATTTCCACCCATGAGTTCTACCCTCAGGGACCACACTAAACAAGCCCACTCCTCTTTTATGGGACTCATGCCAGATCTTCAGGGGTCTAATCTGCTCTCCCATCTGCTGTTCTCCTATGGAGACATTCCTAGTCCCTTCAAATGTTCCTCATGTGGCTTCTCCTCCCTCCCTGGAGCCACAGAAAGTCAAAGCTGGGATAGACTTTAGTGAACATCAAGTCCAACTCTTCCATTTTACAGGTGAAGAAACCGAGGCCAAAGGAGGTAAGTGATTTGCTCAAGGCCACACAGTAAGTTGGAGATGGAGCCAGGACCAGCGTTCTGGTCCCGAGTTCTCAGGACTGGCTGTCTTAATGCCAGGTTTGTGAGCTCCACAAGGCGGCGACTGTGTCTGCTTGCTCCTCACTGTCTCCCTGGTCCCCAGCAGAGTATCCAGCAGAGAGAGAGGGCAATTAGGAAATATCTACCAAATGAATGAATGAATGAATGAACAAATGGAGGCCCAAGAACCTTAGAAGTCACCTCCTTCAACCCCAGGCCTCTGAGGGAGGATGCTTGGGCTGGAGGCCCACATCTGTTGAGCACCCATGAGGGACACGGGCCTTTGAGGTAGACCATTTTGCAGTCAATAAATCTCAGCTAGAGACATATATTGCTTGCTTGTGATGCGCACAGCAGTAATGATTAATGCTAGTGCATCAGTACAGTGTGTGACAGTGTGTGACTTTGGGAAGGTCATAGTCCAGGTACAGCCCAGGAGTGTCACCCCCCCCCCAGGGTCTTCCCTTCCCAGGGCTCCAGGGAGAGCCAGTGCTTGAAATTGGTCATGATGGGAGTATCTACACCATGGAAATCAGGAAACACTATGAACAAGGGCTTTTCTTTTTCTTCTTTCCTTTTCTGAGAGTGGGCTTACCAGCACACTCCTGGAAGTCACTAACACTAAATAAAGAAGGCAGCCGGCAGAAGGGTAATGAGCACTTCTCCTTTTCTAATGAAGCCTTATTCTTCCTTCGTTTTGCTGTCCTGCATGAGTTCTGAAGCTGACCCTGAAACCAAGGCCAGTTTGCCAGCCTGAGGGCAGGGTGGGGTCACAGTCATCTCCATGTCATATTCCCAGGCCCAGCCTGACAGCTACATTAGTGTGGACTCAGCAAATGTTTGCTGGTTAAGTGAATGTATCCACTCCCCCTTCCCTGACCCCGCAGGGCCCCCGTGTCCTCCGTGAAGTCTCATCAGGCCCTGCCCCTCACTTCTGCTCTCCCAACTGTGACTGCTTGTACAGCCACTTTAGCACTTATTTTTCTCTATTGTTTTACATACGTTAGCTTGGCCTCATCATGCAGACTGTGACCTCCTTAAAGTTAAAATCAAGCCTTAAGTGAAAAAAAAAAAAAGTCCTCCTGTGTTAATTCACACAGTGCGGGTCGGGTGGGGAGTGGGTTGGGGGTCGGGAACAACAAAAAATGGTATTTGACACCTACTTGTTAAACGAATGGGTGGATGCTGGAATTTAGTAGACGGGTTGACCAGTAAGATTTGTCAGTACCCAAGAAGCTCTGTGTCTGTGACTTAAGTCCTGAGGAGAGATTCAAGAGGACCAAGGTTAGCCATTCCCCTAGCCACCAGCCTCCAGCACATCATTTATTTGCAGGCTAACTTCCCAGTGGTGCCTCTTCTCTTACCACTCATGGATCCATGCATCTCAAGTGGTGGCATATGCACTTGAGATTGGAGTTTTAAACCCAGCATAGGGGAAGTGGTAGGGCTCCCACACCAAGGACACATCTGGCCAGAGTGACCCCAACTGCAGCTGCTAATTTTCCACATATTCTAAATAGACATGGTGGGGGGTGGTGTGCAAAAGGGGAGCCAGGAAACTGATTCCAGGAGAACATATACAAGCCCTCAGTTTTCCTAACTGCAAACTGGAATCAGAATGCAAGCTTCACCCCAGGAACACTGTGAAGGTAATTTTCATGGATGCTAATACTGTTTTTGTATTTCCTCCTCTTTCTCTTCTCTCCCTTTTCCATATTCTCTCTCCATCTATATCTTTTCCCATATAGTTGATTTCCTTATTCCTATTGTGTTACTTGCTTGGTCATCACCAAAGCAAAGTAAATTCTGCAAATGTTTTCCTGCTTTCTGAGCAATTAAGTGGGTCCTCTGAAAAAGGCTGCTGGCAGTGGGTGGGGGGCTGTAGATCGACCTTTCAAGCCCATAGTTTTGTCTAGGATTGGCCTCAAGCAGCACTGTGCTTAGACAGAAGGGCACAATGAGGTGGGGAGGAAGGGTTTTCCTCTGAGTTGCTTATAGCCTAGCAGATGGAGACAAACCTATACCCAGAGATAGCAGACATCAGTGAGCGGGCATTGGATCCTAACCTTGACCCTGCCTAGAATGACTGTATGACCCCGAGCGTCAGTTTTTCCATCTTTGACATGGGACAGAGTGGGAAAATTGGCCCTGGAGTTCTCTGAGATTCTAAATGCCAGCTCCACACAGTTCAGAATAGAGACTCATTTGATATGGGGTCAGAGTGAGTCACATCTCACAGTCACATCACAGTCTCCCCCATGGTTAAGAACCAGATCATCTGTTACTTGCCCCTGCACCAAGAACAGCATTATCTGGGAAAGTTCAAGCCCACTTGGAAAGATGTCCCTTGTGCCCTCAATGTGCTGGGGAAGAAGTGAGGGGCAGCAGGATGCAAAGAGGGGAGCTGTGAGGTTGTGGGGGTCCTGTCTAAGTCTCAGAGGAATTAGGGGAGGCTCTAAGGAGAGGAGCAAGGCTCAAGTGGTGGAATTGGGAGAAAAAATAAAGAAATCAAGAAATGACACAGGTCCATACCTGGTATCTCTGCAAATGTGGCCATGGGCTTATCTCCCAGCAGTGCCCTTGGCTTGGGTCTGGCCCTGCACTTTCCCATCCTTCCTTTTGCTCACACAGTTTGTTCTTTCCAGAAGACTCTACATCTGTAGAACAGCTCTACATCTGACCTAATCAGCCTTATCTGAACGCAGTGCAAATGCTACCTCCTGGGAACTTCCAGGTGCCCTGGCCTGAAACCATCTCCTTTCCGCCCATGTTCTTGTCATTCCTTGCTGTTACCACCAATTAATTAATGAATACATCCCAGCTTGTGACTTCTTTCCCACCGCTGGTTTAAACTACCAGGCCAAGCACTTATGGGGGTGTGTGGGTGGCTGGGTGGCTGGGTGGAATGGCTTGGGTGGAGGGCAGGGCTGTGTAGTGAGAAGATGGCTGTGGAGTCACATAGATGCTGTTAACTCACAGTCCTGATACTTATATGGGAACATAAAATCTTGGCCCAATTATTTAAGCCCTTGAAGGATTGGTTTCCTTACTTCTAAAGTGCTGATCAAATAGGATCTATCGCATAGGGCTTTCGTGGGGATTAAATGAGAGACACTGTGTGGCTCTCAGTAAATTTTGTCTCCTTTCCTACTTGTCCAACTGAATCCTCCCTCACTGAGGAAGGAGAAGAGAACAGCTGCATCATGTACACCCATCACGGCATTCAGTCTAGCATAGCCGCACTGAGCACCTGCCGTGGTCGCCGAGGACAGGGCTCTGCATGTAGTAGCTCCACAACCAACACGTGCTGACTTGATAAGAAGTTACACCCAAATACAGTTTATGCCTCTATCTAATTTAAATGATGGCCCATGAGGATGGGCTTTTGATCTGCAATGATAACAAACCATGGGACCCCCTCCCCCACCAACTTGGTTAACCTAGGCTCATTCCTGCATTCGCACCAAGCCTGGGCACAGGATGTGGGTTCAAGTAAAATTCTGGACTGTAAGTAAGATCCTAATGCTGCTGGGGTCGTATCCAGTGACACAAGACCTGTCACTCTCAGAGCTTCTCCGTGTTCACTGACTGAGGGCAGCCCTCCCGGTTCCACCCTCCAGCAACAGTGAGTATCTTACAGTCAGAATCAGCTTATACAGTGGTTTCAGGGACCATCTGAAGACTACCTTTATGAAGGGCTTACTATGTGCCAGGAACTATACTCTGATCATAATGGTACATAACGCCATGCTTAAAAAAACCTTTCAAAGATTGGTTTTGTTATCCTCACTTTACAGATTGTGAGATGACTGCTCAGAGAGGTTAAGCAACTTGCCAAAAGTCACACAGATAGTAAGTGGCTGAACTTGGCTTGGAACCCATGTCTTATGGCTATAAATTCCATGTTTCTTCTCAACATTCCCAGCCCCTCTACATTCATTAGTTTTACTCATTCATTCCACTCTTCAGTCAACAAACATATTTAAATTAAGGGGAAGATAGGGGATGTTCTCATTGAATTTCAGATCCAGAGGGTTTTAGGGATTGGTAGAGCGTAAAATGAGTCCCTAATTAGTTCATCAGAGGGAAATCCACATTTACTCCAGCTCTGCCCAGGACTACAGAGCACCTGGAATATGGGCAGGGCTGGGGGGATCTTGACAAAGATTAACACAGGGTCCAATCTGGATAAGGTGAATTCCCAAGTGAGAGTCCTAACCCACTCTTGGACCTTCCATCAGCAGGGAGGTCCCCAGCCAGAGCTTTGAGTCCTGTCTTTCCCTCTGTGCCTAGAAGTCCAATGGAGGAATGGCCCCTGCAGCCCAACATGGCAGCTCTTCCCCAAAGTCCTTCAGGCAAATTGCCTGAGGGGGGTCCAAAAAAAGATGGCCACTGCACAAATCCAATTCTGCTCTGCTGGGCTGCAGGCAGCCCTTGTTAACTTCTTTCCAGGGGTCTTCAGGGCTGGTTTTTAAAAGAGCTCCAATCAAGTCATTCTTGATTGAATGCGCCATGTCTCAGCCAGTGTCTGCAAAGGCATGAACATCACTTGCTCATGAATAATTGGCCTCCTGTCAGCCAACTCACCAGAAAAGTCAGTAGAGCCCTCCCTTGGGCTGGGTGTTCTGGACCTTTCTAATGTCCCGCCCTGCCACGTGAGGACCCTTGCCTCCACCAGCTAGAAGAACTGGCCAACCCCTCGCAGGGAGAGGCGACTCAAGGGAAGGAAGCCCTTTCTGAATTTCAGCTTCAGACATCAGCCCAATGAGCTATTTCTGCCAACGTCAATCTGTGGCCAAACTCCCTGTCCTTACCAAGGGCCAGGAGGATGCTCGTCCCACAACAAAAACAGCACTGGCCTTGGTTTGCTGAAGGTCTATGTAGGTTTGAAGGTAAAGGCCCTCCCTGCGGAGGTGGGTGATGTGCACAATGGGAAATTGGAAGGAGTAGACCCTGGTTCAGGGCACAGAGCACATAAAAGACTCTAGAAAACATCAATTTCTCCTCTCTCTGGCCTTTCTGTCATGATTCCCTTCACCCACCAATAAAGGTCCTTGCTAGTAATAACTGATCTATTGTGACAAGAGATATTCTGTTCTTCATCTTCTCTCTGGGGTCTACTTTGAACCCCATGCAATTTCCTCAAATGGCCTCTTCTCAGTTTCCAGGGAGACAATATGGTTTGGGAGAAGGTGGGTACCTTAAAAATACAACCTGAATTCATACCGTTGATTCATCACTTGCTATCTGGGTGAGCTTGGGGAAGTCTCTTGGCAGCTCTGGTCAGAATATCCATGGATGAGGCCTCTGGAAATGGCTAATTTCCAGTTAGGAGGAGAGGCAGGGAATGATGATTCCCATGACAAATTGCTCTAAACTTCTAATTTCCTTTAAATTATCAAACAGAAGTCTTTATGTCCCCTGAGTAGTCTGGTCCTGTCGGGTGGTGTGGCAGGAGGAGATAGAGGAAGGGAGCTTGTATCACACTGGAACCTTGAATGAGTCAGGGATGCTGAGCTCAGGTCAGGAGGGACAGCTAAAGCAAAAGGGATCTTGGCCTGGGCTTCCCTGGTGGTGCAGTGGTTGAGAGTCTGCCTGCCGACGCAGGGGACACGGGTTTGTGCCCCGGCCAGGGAAGATCCCACATGCTGCGGAGCGGCTGGACCCGTGAGCCATGGCCGCTGAGCCTGCGCGTCTGGAGCCTGTGCTCCGCAATGGGAGAGGCCACAACAGTGAGAGGCCCGTGTACCACAAAAAAAAAAAAAAAAAAAAAAAAGGGATCTTGAACTATATTTCATGGCAGAACAGGATGAATGTCCTTAGAATGAAGTCCAGCCCGTCCCCATGGCCTGTAAGTATGCTACATGATATGCCCTCGCTCCTGCACACACCTCATCCTACCTCTATTCCCAGCCACATTCTAGCTGTTTCTTTTCTTTTTTTTTTTTGCCGTACGCGGGCCTCTCACTGTTGTGGCCTCTCCCGTTGCGGAGCACAGACTCCGGACGCGCAGGCTCAGCGGCCATGGCTCACGGGCCCAGGGCATGTGGGATCTTCCCAGACCAGGGCACGAACCCGTGTCCCCTGCATCGGCAGGCGGACTCTCAACCACTGCGCCACCAGGGAAGCCCCTAGCTGTTTCTTGAACATAAAAACTTGTTTCCCTCTAAGGGCTTTTGTACCTGCACTTCCTTCTTCCTGGTACACTTTTCTGGATCTTTCACTAGTTGGCCACTCTTCATCATTTCAGCCTCAGTTCAAAGGTCCCTTCCCTGACCACCTTGTTCCCTCAACCCTACCCAGTGCCTCCCTGTCATGTCACCCCATTATTGTTTATTTATATCATTATCATTATTAGAAATTATTGCCATTTTCTGTTTGTTTGTTTATTGTCTGTTTCCCCTCCTAGAATATACACTCCATGAGGGCAGGGACTTTTGTCTGCTTCACTTACTACTCTACACACTTCAGGTGCCTGGAACAGTGCCTGTCACATAGCAGGTGTTCAACAAATATTTGCTGAATAAATGAATGAATGGTGCTTCATGAATGGGCAATGTTCTTTCTGGATGAAGTTCTGGAATGGAAGGAGTGTTAAGCTTAAGACTGATCATAACTGTTGCAAGTGATTTCAAAGCATTCTTGCCTCCACAGTCCTGGAATATGTTAGAAGCTCTAGGAGGAAGGGTAACTCCAAATGCGGCTAACAGGGGTAGCCTAGAGCATGCCATGGCCCCTGGGAAGATTCATCCACCCTCCTCTCCTGTTAAGAGAGGACCAGGAGTGGTCAGGATGGGCCCAGGGACCACCAAGCAGGGAGTAGTGGGTGACCCAGGAGATAGCATCCAGGGACAAAACAGAACTCAGAGTCATGCTGGCAGCCTGATGAAGGCTGCTTTTCTAAGGTGCCGGGAGTGAATCAAGTCCAGAGCTGGGAAGGAAGGCCAGCCATGATGGAACTTCCTAGGGTGGGAGGGAAGCAGCCAAACCTGGCCCCGAAGCCTATGACTGGACCAGGGTGGGCACCAGAGGGAAGAATTCAGCTCAGCACCACCAACCTTTCCCCGTTATTCCCACCTCTCCCCACTCCCAATTGCAATTTCCTTGTAAAACCAGTTTAAAGTGGAGAGTGGTACACAGCAAGATTAATGGATTCTGATTCACTCACCCGGGGACTGAGCTTTGCCCTGCTCTCTTTGTGGAAAAAAACCTGGTACTTGGGACATGCCCCTTCCTGTTCTCAGCCTTCCGTTCCAGCCTGGGCACTTTGGAGGTTTTCTCTGCATTAATTTCAGACGTTGTGTAAATATCAGGCCTGGGAGTTTGGAAGAGTATCCTTCAGCCCAAACTTTCCATCAGGCACAAACACCTTTCTTGGGGCAGGAATTTGGGCCGAGAACTGAGTTCCCTCAACTTGGCGCTGATCACCAACCTGGCAGGACAGAATGCTCCTTCCTGCAGAAGTTTGGGAAGGGGCTAGGGGACCAAGCATGACTCCTTGGTGGCCTCTCTGGGTAGAAACTGAGCCCAGGTTTCAAAAATGATCTTCAGTAATGGTTTCTAGAAGCCGAGGGTCCTTGCCAGAAAGGGCCACCAGGCATTTGGGGTTACAGCCAAATTCCTGAACAAAGCCGAGGGCCAGGTGCCTGAGATGCCGCTGAAAGGAAACAAGGGGCAACTAGCCCAACCTCTTAAACTCTAGGGGCGGATGCACGTTCTTGGAGTTTAGTCCTGGGGTCTAGTCATTTGGAATCAAACCTCATTCTTTTGACTCTAGTTTGCATGCCCTGATTCCAGGACTGGGAAGACTTCATAGAGAACATCCACTTAGCTCCTTTTGTGTCATGCTTCTCTTTGAGAGCCAATGGGAGCTGTGGACCTGGCTCCCAGAAGGTAATCTCTAAGCCCTTATTTAGCTGGGGGCCTTAGGCCATGCTGGATAGTCTATGCTAACAGTGTGATTTACGGTGGGGGTCTTGGGTCATGTGATATCAACGTGACCTCTGGAGGGGCTGGAAACTAAGGTCAGCCATGTGCATGGTCAGCCATGTCTATATGACCAACCTCCAGTGAAAACCTTGGACAGCCAGGCTCAAGTGATCTTTCCTGGCTGGCAACACTCTGTGCATACTGTAACCCATTGTTGCTGGGAGAAGTAAGCATTGTCCACAAAATGCCCTGGGCGAGCACATCTGGATGCTCATGCCCGGTCTCTTTGGGACCCTGTCCTGTGTGCCTCTTCCTTTTGCTGATTTTGATCTGTATTCGTCTGCTGTAATAAACCGTAACTTGTGAGCACAGCAGCTTTGCTGAGTTCTTTGAGTCCTTCTAGTGAATTACTGGACCAAGAGGAGGTCTTGGAGACCTCCTGAAACTGCACCTTTCTGCTACATCAGGTTAGTTTGTCCTGCCCAGGGTGGTTCAGTGTGGGTTGAGTGGACAAGACAGTGGACAAGCCCTCTTCTTCCCACAGCCGTCCGTCAGTGACACTGCTTTCCCTTCTTGGTGCATGTGCTCTGAAGAGCCGAGCATTCTTTTTTTGGCCCTCATGTGGAAGGAATAATTGCCTTTCATCTGGAAAAGTTCCAAGGACTTCTTGGCCCTCCTCCCTCTCTCGTTTCCTCTGTCAAACACCCACCATGTGGAAAACTCTGCGGCAGGTGATGAGGGGGATTTAAGGAAGGACCAGTGTGAATCCACCCCTGGGGCTCACTGTGGGAGATGGGAGATAAGATATGGGAATAAATCCTACAATACAAGGGGGGAGCCTCTCTCAATGAGAGGGCTCCAGAAGCTGCGATACAGAAATCACTCCTGTTGGGAGGACCTGAGAGAGCTTTGAAGAAGAGGTGGCTTTTGAGCTGAGCCTTGAAAGATGAGGACACTCTGGGCATGTGGAGGTAGGGAGAGGGCATTCTAGGAGGAAGGGACCACATGAACAAAGGCATGGCGAAAGGAGTGGATCCAACTGGTGAAGGATCAAATAAAGTTAGAAACAAAGTTGGGCCAGATTCTGAGGAGCCTCCAGTTTGGCTTTATTCTGTAGGTGATGGGGGGCTCTCGGGGGTTTGGGGAATGACCCGATCTAAGGTGTGTGTCAGGAGAAAATCACAGCCCCCACTATCTCTGCTGGCTGATCCTTGCTCTGTGAAGTTCCCATGGTGATCAGGTTCACCTCCTCCATTACAGCAGGAGCACATGCTCCTAGAGCATTTGTCTGCCTCTGCAGGGAAATTTCACCCACTGGGCTTGCCCATCCTTGGGCCTCCCTCGCCCACGAGCACCTACCATAACTACTTCCTCTAAAAATGGCTGTCTGTTGAAGGTTGAGCCCAGGCCGGGCACGGTGCGCAGCAGCAGTGTGAACAAACAAATCATGTCATTCAAGGCTCACAGTCATCCTGGGAGGGGCACCGTTACTAGTCCCATTTTTAGAAAGGAGGATACCGAGGCTCAGCGTGGGTAAATGACTTACCGTAAATCCCACAGCCAAGGAGTGGCCGAGCCAGAATTCAAATCCAGATTAGTCTGACTCCAAAACCAGTGCTCCTAGCCAATTCTCTGCTTCCCATGCCCGTGCCAGGGATGGGGGCAGGTGCTGAGGATGCAGCCTGTCACGAGTTTGTTCTTGTCACCCAAAGACCTTTGACAATCTGTGGCCTCAGCTTAAAAGCACGATTCAAAGAACGGACATTGGTCGTGTGCCTCCTACACGGGGAGGCTTCGCATTTTGACTCGAAGCACCAAGGCGCCTCGGTGCTGTAGAATAAGACCTCACAAGAGGCAGAGAGCTTGCTCTCTGAGCCCCTCACAGACTTCTCTGACTCTTGACTTGTTCGAGAATAGTCGGCGAAGAGGTGCAAACATCGGCGAGATGATGTTGCCCCCACCCCGCTCCCGTTTCCTCCCTTTCCAGCTGTCCCTGGCGTGTCCCCAGTTCTCTGCCAGCTGTTCCTGGCTGTGTAACTGTGCCCTGCAAGGCTGTCAGGATTATGGTGCCCAACAGCCTCCCGACAGGATGCCAGAGCAGCGAGCTTCATGAAAGCGCCTTCTAGGGATTCATGCCATCTGCTGCCTCCCAGTCAGGGTTTCTTCAACAACATTGTCCTCACAAGAAAGTTACCTTTCCCTTTTTAACAAATGGATCTCCTTTTTTAAAAAGCTGTGATAAATACACATAACATAACATTTACCATCTTAACTATTTTCAAGTTCACATATTTTATAGTTCAGTGGCATTAAGTGCATTCACATTGTTTTTTGTTTGTTTGTTTGTTTGTTTTTTTGCAGTACGCAGGCCTCTCACTGCTGTGGCCTCTCCTGTTGCGGAGCACAGGCTCAGCGGCCATGGCTCATGGGCCCAGCCACTCCGCAGCATGTGGGATCTTCCTGGACCGGGGCACGAACCCGTGTCCTCTGCATCGGCAGGAGGACTCCCAACCACTGCGCCGCCAGGGAAGCCCTGTTTCTTAACCATCACCACTATCCATCTTTAGAACACCTTTCATCCTGCAAAACTGAAATTCTGTACCCATTAAACAATAACTCCCATTTCCCCTCCTCCCCTCTCCCCCAGCCCCTGGCTACCACATTCTACTTTCTGTCTCTATGAACTGGACTACTGTCTTTCCTTTTGAGGAGGCAAATATATATCCGTAACTGGAAACATCTAGAGATCTTTGCATGCTATTTCTATTGGACAGGTTCCATGTTTTTCTGGACTGTTTTTTATATCCAAGGAGGCCTTCACGTAATCAGGGCTCTCCCGGGTACCGCCTGGCCTCCAGCATCCTGGGACGCCTTCACATACCCCAGAGAGGAGCTGCATCTTCATGGGGTTGGGCTCTAAAGCCGCACACAAGATGGAAACCAGGTATAATCAAAACTCACCCTGAAAATCTCTTAGGAAGGTGTCATGGTGGAGCCCCCCACATTCTCTCCTAAAGAGTTGAACACAATCATCTTTCTTCCATTACTGGGTGGGACTGTTGTTTATCTGAGCAGCAGATGAATTGCTTGTTAGGAGGGCCATGCTGTATGAGAAATACATGTCATTAAACCCTAGATACACGTGTGGTGCCTCAAAATGCTCTCACTCAGAGAAATGAGGGAACAAAGGCCAACTCTGGGAGCAGCAAATTTGAGCCCCTTGTCTCTGGCTCACTGGGAACACAGACCCATCAGCGGAATGCCTGCAGAGTTTCTTACTAAAGCATGGTCTCTCCCAGTGACCACCACTGCACTGTAGCTGAGCCTCCAACCCAGGATAGCCTGATGCCAATTTCCCTTGATGGAAAAATTCACTCACAGCTCCACAGTCAGCTGTATGAGGGCAAGGAACTAGGGCTCTCTGCATCACATGACGAGCACACATCACTTTCTCCGACCTAGCTTGTGGGCTTTCCGGAAAGTCAGGGAAAACTTTTAATTTCTCCTTTTGTATTCCCTACTGTGTCCAATAGAGAGCCTGGCATGTAGAATAGTCCAATTATGGAAAACTGTTTACTGATTTGGAAACATGTTCACCCTATATCATAAAGCTCAAAAAGCAAGTTGCAAAATAATATGTAGAATGCAATTCCATTCTGTTCTTACGTATACCTATTCACAGAAAAAAGACCAGAAAAATATATAGAAATTTAACTCTGGTCATTGTTGGGGGAGAGTTTACAGTAGATTTTAATTTTGAGCATTTTTATTTCCTAAACTTTCTATGTTGTTCTCTTATTTTTTAAAGGAAACATGTTTCTAAAAATAAAATTTTATATCCTTTAAAAAAATCTAGGGGCTTCCCTGGTGGCGCAGTGGTTGAGAATCTGCCTGCCAATGCAGAGGACACAGGTTCGAGCCCGGGTATGGGAAGATCTCACATGCCGCGAAGCAACTAGGCCCGTGAGCCACAACTACTGAGCCTGCACGTCTGGAGCCTGTGCTCCGCAACAAGAGAGGCCCTGATAGTGAGAGGCCCATGCACCGCAATGAAGAGTGGCCCCCACTTGCCGCAACTAGAGAAACCCATTGCACAGAAATGAAGACCCAACACAGCCAAAAAAATAAATAAATAAATAAAAAGCTGAGCTTACGTCCTTCTAAAAAAAAAAAAAAAAAAAGAATCTACACTCAGGACAATCGCAGTAGAAAATAAGGTCCAGTCCTGGCCGTTAGGAGAACTGGAGTTTGTGGGTCAAAGCCAATGGACTCCCCAGTGACCAAGGTGACAGCCAATTAGGGTTGGTGTGGGGAGGTAGGGAGGAGTGTCTCAGGGAGGAAGGGAGGAGGGAGAAAGTTGTCTATGTGTTAGAAGTCTTGGAAACCTGCTGGGAAACAGAATTTTCTTCTGTCACAGTGAGTGTTCAACAGACTTTGGGCCCAAGGTCTTTCCAGCTCATGGCTCCCTCTCCTAAAGGTGGCCCTGACTCTGAGCCAAGGAGTCCCCATGAAGTTCAAGGGCATGGTGTGCAGGAATAAACAGGGCTTTACACACACCCCCTGAAGGACAGGCCCCAGACTGGGTAACAAGCCCTGGTGCTTCTCTTTCTTATGCTAGATGTCAGAGTCTGGTCTGGGAAGTTCATCTTCTCTCAGGGCACAGTGCACAGAATAGCCAGGAAACCATGAACTTTATAATCAGAGAGTCATGAGTGCAAGTCCTGGCCCTACCACTTAACAACTTTGCCTCAGTTTCGCTATCTATAAAATAGGGATAATTAGACCTACTTCAAAGAGCTTCCTGCTGACGCAGCATGAAGTGTGTGTACATGGAGAGTCTGGTTCAGGTCATAGGCGGGCATTTATATCCTTTGTACTCAACTTGCTCAGTCTCTAGTTAGCTTACACGCACTGACCTATTGGAAGATATATCATTTATTTAATCTGCCTTCCCTGATAGGAATTCCTTTATATCTTACAAATGAAGCGTAGATCTAAAATATAACAGCAAGTCAATAAAGGATGCCATAGGCTGAATTTTGTCTCTCCCCCACCCCAAAAGATTTGTTGAAGCTCTAACCCCCAGTACCTGTGAATGTGACCTTATCTAGAAATAGAATCTTTGCAGATATAATCAAGTTAAGATGAGGTCATTACAATGGTACAGTAGGCTTGCTGCAGTTTCCAGGTGTGTCGGGAGACTTGTGCTAGCTTCAAGGTGGCAGGGAACATAAGGCTCTTGTTGCATCCCTCAGGTCCCTTCCTGCTCCAAGCTTGTATGACTACCTTAAGAGCATAAGTGGGCAGGAGAGCAACTGAGGAACTTCAGTTTGGGCAAGAGGAGGCAGTCACATGATCAGCCAACCCACTGCTACAAAACGTCAGGTTCTGAGACACCAGGAACGGGTCCGGGGATATTCATGATGAACAGCTTCGAGAGTGTTTCAAGTGCACTTGCTCTGTGCTACTTACCTTGGTTTAGCTATGTTATCTTGCTTTATCCTCCCAATAAACTTATAAGGGGAGAGTGATTATACCCAATTTGCAGATAAGGAGACTGAGGCATGCAAGACTAATCAACTCTGGCAAGGTCACACTGCTGGCGAATTGGCCAAACTGGGCCTGGAGCCCTTTGACCTGACTCCACCCCTGGAAGACAGTGGCCTGATGGATTTCTTGGTGAGTCCAAGTGCTAGATGTCATCAGGAAGGGAACTGGGAATAAAATGTAGGTGACAATGTGCTGGACACTCCACCACAAAAGAAAGACAAGGTGGAGCTGGAGTTCAAGGAAGGCCCAGAGTGGGCGGGGCCTGAGAGGACAGGTGCAGAGCTGATCGGGGGTAATGTTGCTTAGTGTGGACAGTGAAGGTGCAGAAGAGCTGCCCACTGAGGTCTTCAGAATCATGAAGACGTTGAGCTCTGAGGCCAAGGAAACCTCGTCTTGTTCTCTATCCTCTCCCCAGTGCCTGGCCTACCTCCTACCATGTCATGGGTAGTGCTGGGACCCTGCAGCTTGAAAGATGTACAGGAAATGAGATGAAAGATAGCCCATGGTCCATGTTGGGTGGCCCAATGATAGAATTTGAAGCTCCAAAGGTGGTAGAACCTAAAAATGTAAATTTATTTCTAGAAGCAGCTGCTCCCCAAGACATTCGATTCATCATGAACTGCTAAGGAAAGCTTGGAAGGGGAGTGGCCAGTCCTCTCCTCAGCTGGGTCCCGCTGATGGCAGAACATCAGCTGGCCCAGGTGACTATGCAGAGTCCCTGGGCCCTGGCCAGGGTGGGATGGGGCTACTAAGGTGGCTGGGCCAGTGGGGCCTGTTCTTAGACAGCTGCCACGTTCCGGAGATAGAGCATTGGGAGCTGGGAGACTGGGCCCTTGTTCCAGCTCTGACAGCCACACCTCTAGCCAGGACATACTCTTTTCTAGGTCCCAGCTTTTATATCTATGACAAGAGAAAGATGCACCACAAGATGGCTTTCAAAAGACATAAAATCAGAGTTGTTCTCATAGAACCTGACACAGACCCTCACAATCACTGCCCCTCTCAACTCACTTCTGTGGCCCCTGAGGGGTGTCAGAGACATCCGCCCCCATGCCGACTCCTTGTGGAGCATGGTTTGAAAAGCACTGGATTGAAGTCACTCAGCAGACTTTGACTGGGCACCTACTGCATGCTAAGCATTTTCTAGGTGTTGGAGACAGAAGACAATCAAGACAGACAGGGCTCCTGTCCCATGCAGCTTTTGTTCTTGGAGGGGCTGGGAAGGGGGCAGACAACCACCAAGGGAAACAACCAAGCAGCAACTTTTAGATAGTGATAAGCTACAGAGAAAATGCAACAACGGATTGCTGGGGACGTTGGGGTAGAAGTGTTCATCTTCTTGAAATTGGGTGGCCAACTTAAAGGCTTCACCGAGGAGGTGACATTTGGACCTGAATGACCAGAATGAACCAGCTATGCAAAGTGATGTGGGAAGGGCATCCTGGCAGGGGAGACCATGTGGGCAAAGGCCCTGAGGTGGGAACGAAGTGGGAGGCCAGTGGCTGGAGGGTGGTGGGTGAGGGGAGAGTGAATCGTGGATGCTGAGACGGCAGGGAAACAGTACCTGAGGGCCCTGGGCCAAAGAAGGGGATTGGGCTTTATTCTTAGTGTGAGAGGACCACATCTCTATGGCCTTCTAAGAGCCTCTGCAATCCCCAGAAGGCTGAGGCAGGCGTGATTGCTGCCTGCATCTAAGGGTAGGTCATCCCACAGGGTACTTGCAGTGACTGAGGAGTAGTCCAGACTAGTTGCCAGTTTCCAGCCATCGAAGTTGCCTGAGCCTTATTTGGTGTATATAAGAGTCTTGCTGACCCCCGTGGGTAAAGCCCAGGCACCCCCAGGCACTGAGAGGGCAGAGGGAGCTCCTGAGAGACAAGCGATGGAGGCCGAGGTGGGTCGAGGGGGCAGTAGGAGGCCAAGGCTCTGAGTCAGTGCTAGGAGCTTCCTTGACTAACAAAGCTACTCCAATCCCCAACCCGGCTACATAGCAGTCCTCTCCCTCAGGGATGGGTTTGAAGACAATCTACGCAATCAGGTTCCCTCACACCAGGGGGACCCTGTCTCTTAAAACATCACCAAAGCGAGTTACAGCAGAAGCCACTGCAGGCTGGGCTTAGGAAGCAAGTAGGAATCCCAGAATGAGGCTGCCCTAAGGGGAATTAAGGGCTGAGGAAAGGGCTGAAGAAGCCCCCTGGCTGGGCTGTGTGGCCCTGGGTGGGGGTGATGCCCACCGATGGAGTGGTGAGGACAGGGGACAGAGACAGGTAGGTAGACAGGGTACCTCTTTGCTCAGCTCTGGGGCTGCCATTCCCCCCCGGGGATGCTACTCACTGAGACTTCTGGGAGACTGGTGCCCCCTGGAGTCAGACAGCCAGTAGAGCACACAGGGTTAGGCCTGCAGCCGATGGGGTAGGAGGCAGGGCAGTCAGGTCTGGAGAGAGAAAGTGTTCAGATGCAGGACTCAGCCAAGGAGCCAGGGCCCCACCCTCCGGAAAACCACACTGAATGTTCTACCTCTCTCCCCATTTTTCTTTTAAATCCAGGAAAAAAAAGGAACTAAAATGAGCTTCCAACATGACCACCCTTTAAACGGAAGGTAGCAGGTAGGAGAGGTTGGGTCCAGCCTTGCCCTGGGGGTGGAGAGGGCTTGTTGGGTCAGTGACTGCATTTGAACTTTAGGGTTTTAAGCTCTACTTGCTGGGGTCTCCCTTGTCCCGGCTTGGCCCTGGGGCGCTGGTGCAGCAGCCTCATTCCTGCTGCAGCATCAGACCTGGCTGACTGCCTAGATCAGCATCTCTAGACTGAGTCCCTCACTCTGCTCTAGGGAAGAAGAGTTCTCTGGTCACATTCAATGTGAGGAACTTGATGGAGATTTCCAATGCCCCTTAGCATATTGAGAAGTCCTGCAAGAAAGGGCACTTTTTATTCTGTTTAACCCTTAGGGATGAGATCCTTTTTACATGCAATGCTACTGACATCCCTGGAAGGAATGTTCTACTTTGGGGAACCCTGGCCTAGCTTTTTCTGCCCCTTGGGACAAAGGTACTTTACTCCAGGGTCAAGGACAATTGTGTTAAGGAAGAAGGGCCCCTGTCTCAGGCAGCAGAGGGGAGGCAGGCTTCCACTTTCTCACTCCCCTAGAGGACGAAGGTGAGGCCAGAGGCTGTAGTTCTGTCTGCAGGGAAGGGAGGACAAGTCACCTTGAGAGGCAGGGCTAGAGGGAGGGGCTTAGAACCAAACGGAACAAGAGGAACTGTTTTGGGCTTTAAACTAGGGGTTCAGAATCAGGACTGCATTAGAATCACCTGGGGAGATTTTGAAAAATGCAGATTACTAACCTGCCCCCCACTATCAACAATCTGTGGGGGCACATGAGGCCTGGGAATCCTTGTTTCTCAAAAGCTCCTTAAATGTTTCTGATTCTAGGGACAGAGGTTACCTCTGGTGACAGCCTTCCAGGCCCCTTTTTCAGTGCCTCGTAAAACTGGCAAACATCTGCTACATCCCTGAGTCATCCTAAAATCCAGGTGTTCCCCTGAACCATCTGAATAAGCATGTCAAAGTGAGGGGGTTTGGTCGGGAGGAGGAAGGAGCACCCTTGATGGGGAAGGGAAGTAGCGGAGGGAAGGTCAGGGAAGATCCAGGGTTTGTTGGGGAAAATACCCCTGCATATGACCCAGGGTGGTGGCCAGGACAAGGAAGCCCAGGTTTCTTGAGAGAGACGGGAGTCTGGGCTCCTCCCTTGCCTTGGACATTTCTCTTCTAAAGGGTTTTCTTCCCAAAAGCAACCCTGGGGCCAGGAAGGACCCTGGAAGGACAGAGTCAGAAGGTGGCCCAAGGGTGGGCAATGGGTGGTCCCAGGACAAAATGTGTCCACAGTTGGATGGGATGGCACAGTGTTTATGTGACCTAGCAACTCCTATTACTGGTTTGGACGTGACATATGATGTGGAGGGAGGAGCCTCAGAAGCCTGGTTAATGCCGTGGCTCTGCCAAGAGCAGCCCGTGCCCTCCCAGTCCAAGGCCCTCCCCTCTCTGGGACTCAGTCTCTTCACCTGCATGATGAAGGAGCCAGGTGATTTAAATGTCTCCTTAGTCCCCCCTGTGCTCTAATGCTTCATGATTCTGAGAAGGCTCAGGGAAGTTTGCTGATTTCCCAAATCCACCCATTTGGCTAGTGGCTTTCAGTTAGGCCTTAATTTGTTGTGATTTCAACTCCATGTGGTTGAGTAATGGTTCCATTTTAAAGAAAGGAAAATGGAGGTATTCAATGACGTGCCTGCACTGAGATAAGTCTCCAGGTTCCTGATCCTGATTTGGTCCTCTATTCAGCAGCTTCCTCAGTTCTGATGTCCCATTCCTACCTCCCTCCCCCCATGGTGATCCTGCTCTTGGGACTGTCACAGCTCAATGGCTCAAAGGCTGTACCTGCAGTTCCCTCTAGAGGGCGCTGCTGCCTGGTGCGGTAACCTGACCCTAGCAGGCACTGGGAACCAGAGGTCCTGGCTTCTGGCTTTCTTGGGATAGAGTGGCAAAGTGGAGGATGCCTGTTTGGGTGTTGCTGGCACTTTCCTTGTCAAGAATTGAGAGGAATTTATAGTGCAGTGGTCCACTGGTTTGTTCATTCATTCATTCAGACTGTGCCCAGCACTGGTTTGGGCACAATGCACACCAGATACAAAACAGTCCTGCTTGGGCTTCACAGGCACCCCTTCACAGGCACCCCTTCCTGGACAGTAATTTCTCACTGGATCTCGACCTATGAGGGCAGGGCTTAGTATATCCATTTTACAGATAAGGAACCTGAGGCTCAGAGAGGTGAAACAATTTCCCCACATCACACAGCCAGTCAGTGCCCAGTTCATGTGAGTCCAAGTCAGTGCTCTTCCCCCTGCACACACTGGAGGATGCATACATTGGGCTTCTTGCTGCAGCTAACCGTTCTCCCATCTTCTCACCCCTTGCTGGGAGCTGTGTGTGTGAAGAGGTGCTGACCCTGCACCCCCAGAAGCAGAAGGCATTATTGTGGCAACCGTGTCCCAAACAGCAACCTTCTTTGACCTCATGATCACATGTCCGTACCTGCTGATACTGTAACTTTCCATAGTGGGACCTTTAAAAACCTCAGATAATCATAACAGCTGCTATTTTATTGTAGGTCTACTCTGTGTCAAATCCTTTATTTGCTTCATCTTGAATTCTCTCAGCTGTCTCACAAGCCCAGTTTCACAGGTGCAGAAACTGAGGCTCAGAGAAGATGACTTGTCTAAGTGCTCATAGTTCGGATTTCAACCTGTATCTGGGCCACCAGAGTCCAAGTTCTCTCTACTTTACCTCTGTGCCCCTGGCTCTTTTTTCATTTGTTGTCTCCTCTTTATTGCCTGCCAAACTCTCCCTTCTTGCCCTCCTACCCCCAGCTTACCTTCCTGCTGTTACACACAGTTGGGCATGGCCTGACCCAATGACTAAGTGAAGATCTGGAGCAGAGTTTCTTAGTCTTGGCACTAGGGACATTTGGGGCTGTATAATTCTCTCTTGTTGAGGAGAAGGCACTGTCCTGTGCATTGTAAATGTTTAGCAGCATCCCTGGTCTCTACCCACTAGATGCCAGTAGTATCGCTCCTCTCCCACGGTGACAACAAAAATTGTCTACAGACACGACCAAATGTTCCCTGGGGGGCAAAATAGCTCCCCAGTTGAGAACCACTGCTTTATAGAAATGAGGGGTCAGGGTCAAGTTGATTATAACCTGTCTTCCCCTTTAGACCATGAGTGGCTGGAGGGCAGGAAGAGTGAATTGTTTTATTCACTGCTGTGTTACCCACACCTAGTGCTGTGCCTGGCATGTGACAAGTGCTGCTGAAAGAAGAATGAATGAATGAATGAATGAATGAGTAGTTTCCACGGGCATGGTATGTTTCAGGATGAGGGCCTGAAGGCCTAGGTTCCCTTCCAGATCCTCACTGACCTGCACTGGGCTGGCCTGGAGCACAATACCTTTTCCTCTCTAGGCCTTGGTCCCCTTTGCCATCTCTTAAATAAGGGTCCTCACTGGCCCTGAAGCCCTGGACATCTGTGGCCTGGGAACTGCCATGTTCCACCTCAGAGGCCCGGAGTCCAGGGGTTGAGGAGAGGGGCTGTCTCCCAGGCTGGACATTAAGATCTGCCCAGTCTTGAGTTTCTCCTTCCTACTCTTGCTCCCCAAGTCAAATCAATTACAGAGAGACGGGGAGTACCCCCCTCCCGCCCCAAGACCATATGCAGCAGAGGTGGCTAATTTTTTGGGTGTGTGTCTTAAAAGGAAAAACATGTAACCTCAAAGGTAACCAAATATCCAAATCACGGTGCCCAGCATCACACACCCCAAATCCACCTATTCATGAGTTTAACAAAAAGCTTCTTTAGGATACACTGTAAGGCCATTGAGAGGGAGAAAAGTCGCCTCTTACACGCCCAGGCCAGCCCACAGGGCCGCCCTCCCAGCACACACATACACACACTCACACACACACACACACACATACTCAGCCGCTTACAACAAGGCTCTGAGTTTTTAAAAGTAAACTCTACCGTTTCCGTTCTTGCCCTGGATTCAACTTTTGAAAAAAGGAACCGTTTTACCGTTTTCCCTACAAATTCCTGTCTCTCTGGTCCTCCCTTTGCCTCAATCCCTCTCCCTCCCTCTACCCCTACCCTTGCCCACCCCCAGCAACCCATCCTCTTCAGTCACCACTCCAGCTCCCACCGTGCCCAGGGGCCCAGACCCCCTGACAGGGATGGGGCTGTTCTGTTAGGTCAGGGGAAGGAGAGCAGCCTCCCCAGGGGAGATGCCACACGGACAGCCCAACCTTTGCCCCCTGGAACAGGGCTTTCTTAAGGAAGGAGGGTGGTAGTAAAGCTCCCATCAGGACCCAAAGCATGGCCCACAGGCAGCCTGGTGACAGCAGGAGAGGACGGCTCCCAGCTCCCATTTCAAGATGTGTTCCCATCCACAGACCCCCTTTACCAGGGCAGTCCATTAGCCCTGTCCCTTCTTCTGCTCCACTTGTAAGCAGGCTTGTCCTCTTCCTTGAACTTGCCCTTCACTCCCACCTCCAGCTTCCATCCCTCGCTGCCTCTACTCCCCTGATACTTAAAGGTTTTGTTTCTATAGGGGCAGCAAGGATGCCCCAGCGCTCGCCAGCTAGAGCCACGAGGCAGGAATTTCTCAGAGACAGAAATATCATCAGGATCAGAGTCTTCCAAATTCTTTTGATCACAACCCGCAGTAAGAAATACATTATACAAATACCAAATTTGTGTCTATTTGTGTGTATACATATATATTATCCACATATATACACTTATGTAGACCTGCATAAGTATATATCAGAAAGAAAAGTTTCCAGAAGCAATACTTACCTTTATGACATGGGAAGCACTATGAGATTATTCTTTCCTATTTCATTAAACCTCCACGAAATTAGTTTCAAAACCAGCAGCTGGACCACTCCTGTTCTAGATGTGGGAGTGGACTAAAAATGACACTCGGAACAGGGTCCTGCGGGCTTCCCCTGGCTCAGCTGAGGTCTTCCTAGTATCCAACAAGAAGGGCCTTGGGGGGATCAGGTTCTAGCAGGGATCATTTAAAAAAATCCACACCCAAAGTTGGACACACCGTCTTTTACTAAGACAGAACTGGGACCCCAAAGGGGCCTAGAAACCACTAGAGGAGAGGAATTCAGGTTTGTGGTACCTGCTGAGAGCCAAACAAGGCACCCACACTGGGTCTTTTAATTCTCATAAAAATCCCCAATCGGAGGTTTTCATCCCCTTTTTAGAGAAGAGGAAACTGAGTTTCCTTTGTCAAGGAAACCTTGCTTGACAAAGTCATGTAGCTAGTAGTTGGCCGAGCCGGGATTTGAACCTGGGTCTGCCTTGGCCGGCAGGCTGCCTGCCCACCCACATGGCTCTTTCCCACCAGCTCAGCAGGTGAGCTCTCTCTTGGACTCCCTCTCAGACTGGGGAGTCTGACAGGCCATTCTGGGTCTGTGAGGATGGAGGGTGCCCCATCTTGGCAGGCGGGGGTACAGGCTGCCTGGGATAGGAGTGTGTGTGTGAGAGGGTGACAGGCGCAAAATGTGTACCTGGGTGTGAGGAAAGGCATGGGGACAGGTGTGGCTCACACCAGACAGCGCAGGAGCTCACCCCTCAAGCGCACAGACTTCCTCCAAAGAAGTAATAATATATGTTGTTTTCCCCTCTGGATTCTTTGCTCTTGTGTTGATCAGAGGGGCTTTCAAATAATAAAGGAAGAATGCCAATTTAAGTATGATTTTCACTGAAAATTCTAGGAAGGAAAAACTTCTACTTAAGATTAAAATCAGTAATAATAATAATATGGAACAGCTTTGAGTACTTGTCCAGTGGCAGGCACTGTGCTAAGAGCTTTGCTTGGGTCACATCACAGCTTCTGTTTATTGAGGACCCACTATGGGCCAGCACTGAGCACAGAGCCTGGCACCTAGGTGGTGCTTAGCAGATGTCAGAGAATGAATGAATGAATATACCAGGCATTTAGCTAGAAACTGCACAGAAATACATCGAATTTAAACACAACTTGATGTAACCTGAGGAACTGCAGCATTTCTCTGAGAGAGATTTTCTTCCTTTTGATAATTCCTCCATCCAAAACTTCTTAAACTGGAGAGATCTTTTGTTCTGTAATTTTTTCTTTCAGGTTAGAAGCGTCTCCCCAACCCCACACTCTCACCCCTAACAAGCTTTTGGGTTTTCTCCCCCATTGCTTTTCCATTCCTGAGTAGTCTCTTCCTGGCTCAGTGACTGACAGGCCAACACGCCAACATGGATCTTCACAGAGCCTCCTAAGCCCCTTTGCCCCTTCTCCCTGGCAGCCCAGAAGACAAGGAAGAGAGAGGAGGATTTGATCCCAGACCTCCGGACCCTTCAATCAGTACTCGTGATCAACTATGGCCTCAGAAAACCTAGATTCTAGTCCTACCCCTACCCCTAAGTCACAGTGCAACCTTTAGTGAATGATCACACCTTTCTAGGTTCACTTTCACTTATCATGAGATGAGATGAGTGTGTTTCAGACTGTCAGCTACCCGCCCACCGCAGCATCCAGGAACCAAAGTGCCACACTAACCCAATTCAGCTTTGCATCTTCCTCCCTTCCCTCCTTGTAGCCAGCCACCACCACCCCCCCCCACCCCAGCAGAACTGGAATTTACACATCAATCAAAATGCAGAGACCTGGGCTCCTTAGTGGTGAAATCCTAGAAAAACCCCATCAGAACCCCGCTATGACTGCAAGGAGGAGAATGATGAAGAGGTTTGGGTTGGATCTTGTCCCCCAGTAGGAGATGACTCCCACCCCTACAGTTTGCTGTAGCCTAGAATGTGGCTTTCATTGGCATTGACAACTGCCTACCCAACCCCAGGGGTAGAAAGGGTTCCTGCTCCACCATCACTGGCTTCTTCTGCAGAGGGATCCAGAGATGGAAAGGCAACCCATGGCCATGTGTCCTCCCCTCCCCTCCTTTTCCTTGAGAAATGCCCCTTCTTGGTGGCATGTTCAGAGCGCTGCTCTTGTCTCCCTTGCTGGCAGCTCAGAAGCCCTGTCCCAGGCTCTGCCAATTCCTCCTGGCTTTCCCCCACCCCTCCAGGTGCCCAGTGGCCAAGGAAGTGGGACCAAAGGGTTCTCTCAGCCTCTACTTAGGCACCTGCTGGGTATCTGACACACTGCCGTGTCATTTCCTTTATTCCTCAGCCACTCTGCTGCTGAAGAGGCCTCCTCCTTCCCCACTGACAGAGGGCAGGCCAAGGCTCAGGAAGATGAAGCAACTCCCCCAGCTCAAAAATAGCACAGCGGGATTTGGACCCACAGTTTCCTGACTCTGGAGCTGCTACTCTGTCCACTATGGATTCTCCCAAACCCTGGGGCTTGAAAAGTGGGTCCCTTAATTCTGGGGACCAGGAGACAAGAGCCCCTCCTCACGTGTCCCTTCGCCCCATTCACTCTGAGTCTGCAACAGCCAGAAAGTTTGCTCAAGTCCACTGCGGACGCAGCCGGTGGATGTCGGGGCCCCCAGCACACACCTCCCAGGGGGGTGGGGGAGACGGAGGCAGCACAGCCTCCAGCACAGAGGGGGCAGCCACAGCACCGCTCCCGACTCGCCAGGCGCCCTGGGAGAGCCTCTCTCTGGAGGGCAGGAGACGGTTACCTTGAAGAGTTGGGCTCCCTTCTCCAAGAACTTCAGTCCCATACACTTGGCGAGGCAGCGGGGTCTCCTGGGGCCAGGAAGCCCGGGTCTCGCCGCGCAGAGGCGGAGACGCTCTGGGAGGGCGCTGCGCACCCCTCCTCCTGCCGGCGTCCTGTCCGCAGGTCCCCTCAGGCGGTGGCCGCAGCGGCAGCGTCTGGGTTGCGGAGTCCCAGCCGGCCTAGGGAAGGGACACTGAAAGGCGCCCGGAGCCCCCTGGCACCCGTGTCAGATGCCGGCCGGCGAGGGTGCTGAGAGAGAGACTTGAGCAGCGCCGCGCGCGTCCTCAGCTCTGAGAGCCCCCTCTGGAGCAGCGGGAAGGTAGGTGGGCGGGCGGGCACGGCGCGCGGTGACACATACATAGGGGAGGGCGGGGGAGGGGAAGGCCCAGGAGCGGGGCGGGAGGGGGCGAGCGCGAAGGGAAACCCCACCCCCGGGGGACCCGAGGGGCGGCCAACAAAGGGAGGGGAAGGCAGAGGCGTCTGGAGCGCGCTGGTCCCCAGCTCCGGACCGGCGCGCGGCTAGGGAAGCCGCCGGGCGCGCAGGGCGCGAGAGGAGCGCTCCCCGCCGCGGCGCGGCCCCGGCGGCCCCGGCGCCCGCCGGGGGACGGCGGCGCGGGAAGGGCTGGAGCGCCCGCGTCTGCAATGCGGTCGGCCTCTCCTCAGCCGGAGGGGCCCGGGAGGGCCGTACCCTCACTGGTAGCCCCTGCGGGCCCGGCTCTGCAGCCGCCGCGGCCGGACAGGGCTCCCCGGTGCCCGCGCGGGGGTCTGCAGCTGACGCCCCTCAAGATGCGATCGGGAGGGGCGTGGCCCCCTGCTCCCAGGCCACAATTCGGAAGGACCCTCCTGAAGAGCTGGCTGAAAGTTTTCGGGGATGGGGTGCGGCGACATGGCAGGGGAGTGCGGAGCGGGGCTGGTGGTGGCGGTGGGGAGGAAGTTAGGGGAGAGCTGGGAGGCGTGCTGGGGCTGGGAGCCTCAAGACCAAAGGCTGAGGGTTTTCAAAATCTAGGAGAGACCAAGGACATCTCAAATGAAGCAGGAATTCTCCAGTAGCTGCAGAGACCACCCTCCTTAATTCTGTTTCCACGCAAAAGAATAAAAGAACTAACAGGTTTTGAAGACCTTCTGAGCTGGTTGTTTAATACACATTAAAGTCTCATTTAATTTTCTCAAAGAGCCCAATGAGGTAAATAAATACACGTAAATATTACAACTAATCTCCCCTTGCAAAGGAAAAAAAAAAAGATGTGAAAACTGAGGCTCAGAGGGTAATGGAGTTACCAGTCAAGGTGGGGTTTGAATTCAAACCCAAGGTCATACTCTCTGCTGCTACACAAGCTGCTGGTTCAACCTTAGCACTTTGGGGGACCCAGGCTGGCTGGTGGCCTTCAGGGTCCTTATGGAGGAAGCTGCTGGTGATTGACACTAAGATTTAGTGGCCTTGGTCAGTGTGGTAGAAGCCGCTAGACCCCTCATTGGGCGGGGACTGAATGGAGAAAGACAAGAAGTGGGATCTTTGTGGGCTGCCCATTACAGAGATAACAGACCCAGCTTTTCCTTGGCTAAAAGGAGTCGGAGTGCCTCACTTTCCCCAGTGTGAGTCCTCTGGAATTGTGTGGGTATTTTACTGGCCATCTCTTCTGCGGGGCAGGACTGGCCCTGGCCCAGCACATTCTCTGGAGCTGGCCCCCAACCCTTCCCTGCACAGGACAGTGAAGCCTAGGGAGGGTGTGGTGCCCACTCCACCCGCTGGTCCGGGGAGCTGGGGTTAAGGTGTTCCAATGGTTGGCGATTCTGGCTTCACCAGTGTTCTACCTGAGTCTGTTGGCTTCTCCGAGTCAGGTCTCTAAGTTGCAGAGCACTTTGGGCACTGCTGACAGGACAGTGACCAGAACCCCTTAGGTGGAAACAGCAACTTTCAAAGAAATGGGATGAAATCTTATTAGTTACTGGCCCTAATGTTGGGACCAGGGGAAATGACCCTTCTAGAAAAAAAAAAACTTTCAAATTCCCACAGGAGGGTCATGAATGCTCATGTCAGTATTCATTCATCAGATGCTCTTGGTGAGAACAAACCGCACCCTCATCTGTGAAATGGGGCCATATCTGACATATATCCCAGGACACGTGGGGTTAGTGAAGGGCAATTCAATTCAAGGACAAATATTAATTAGGTAATTAATCTTTGTAATGAAGGGAATGAATGTATATTGATCATCTAGTTTGTAACGAAACTAAGAAGCATATAATAGGCACCTTTTGTGTACCAGACACTGCTTGATACCACGGCCTGGCAGGTGGCTCTTATTACCATTTTACACACTAAGAAGCTGAGACTAAGAGGCCTCCCAGGTAGTGAATGAGTGCAGGTTGGCATGACTCCACACTGCCTACCTTTACAGGCTGCAGAAAACCCAGCATAATGGGAAAGCATTTGGATGCTTTAAAGACCGTGTTGAGAGAATCAAAGGACACGAGTGTCTGAAAGCCCTTGGTGGCATATGGACGTTCCCCTATTCAATGCAGGAGTCTACACAAGGGAACTCCTTGTGTAGTATTTCTGATCCTGGTTATCTCTCCTCTGCTCAAATACTTTGTAGCTGCCCACTGCCTTTTCCAGGCTGCCTGACCTGGTCTGCTGTCACAGGCAGGTTCTAACCTCTCACTGCTCAGAGTAGTCTACAGACTAGCACAGTCAGCTGGGAGCTTGTTGGAAATGCAGACACTCATGCCCACCCCAGACTCAGAATCTGCATTTTAATGAGACCCCCCAGGTGTTTCCTATACCTGCTGATGTTTGAGAGGCACTGTGCTGGCATTGTTCAGCAGGTTTACTCATTACAGAACAAGAGAATCTCTGAGCTAGGAAGGGCTCTTAGAGAAGGTTGAGGACAACTTTTTCTGGGTCTTCACTCAGCCTGGGACTGAGTTCTAGGGCAAGGCACTGGAGACATCCCTCCTAGGAGGCCATGGCTCCATAACCCAGTAATTATGGCTGTGTGTCACATCACCCCAAAACTTACTGGCTTAAGACTCATTTACTATCCCTCATGGTTTCTATGGGTCAGGAATTTGGGAGAAGCTCGCCCAGGCAGTTCCGGCTTGGGCTGTCTCATGGGGTTGCAGTCAGATGTCAGCTGCAGGCCCATCATCTGAAGGCTAGACCCAGGCATGAGGATCCAGGTCAAAGGTGGCTTACTCACATGGCTGGCGAGTCGGTGTTTGCTCTTGGCTGGAGGCCTCAGATCTTCTCCATACAGGGCCTGCTGGTGGAGCTGCCTCATGGCATGACACCTGGCTTCCACCACAGTGAGTGATACAAGAGCACAAGGGGAAGCCACAATGCTTTTATGTCCTAGCTTTGGAAGTCACACATGGTCATGTCCACTGTAGTCTATTGGTCACATAAGGCCAACCCTGTATTAGTGTAGGAAGGGACATACAAGGGTGTGAATACCAGGGCATGGGGATCGCCGAGAGGCATCTTGGAGGCTGGCTTCTACCCTCCATTAAACTGACTGTTAGAAGATGGCCAGTGTCCCAGTCCATCTAATTGTATCATCATGTTATTGTCCCTTACATGGTGATACCATGTAAATGCCTCACTAAGTCCAAGTGTAAGGTGTTTTCAGAATTCCTCTGAAGCATCTTTCCAATACCCCTGTATGAGTAAGGGGTCTAGCCTGTTCTCTGGGACAACACATCTGTCTCAATTTCTGCAGGACAGGCTTCATTTAGCCCAAGGGGGTTTTCATATCATCCCTCTATGTCTCTCCACACAGCAGAATGCCCTCAGGTCCTTCAACTATTTCCCAAAGGAGTTTCCTTCTGGCTTCCTCACTCTCTGGAAACTCCTGTTTGTGGATGCCCCTCAAATGTGTAATTCCCAGCATTGGATGCCCAAGCTCAGCTGTGGACTGACCAGGGAAGAGCCAAGACAACCTTTCCCTCTCACCGTTAGGGCATTCTGCTCCTACTGGCACCACCAAAGATTGGTGAGTCTTTGAGCTTATGCTTTTTGTTGATATTGAAACTTGTAGACAGTTGAAACCATCAAACTTGTTTTCATGCTGGCCACCACGAAAGGGCTTCCTGTGTATCTCAAGCAACAAAACAGGGTCGAGGAGGGGAAGGTTCCCTGTATGTTCAAGAGCATTGGATGTGAATCCCATGTCTGGCACAGAGATCTTGGGCAAGTTTTGTAAGCTCTCTGGGTCTTGGTGTTCTCATCTGAAAAATGGAGCTACCTCATGGAATTGTTGTGAGAATTAGAATGAGCTAGGATGTCAGCACCTAGCAAATGATCTGGCTCAAGGTGCAAGGTAGTTAGTTTTCTTCCCTGCTGCCCTTCTTTGCAGTTTGATGTCCCTGAATAAGTGCATTCTCTTCTGTATGCTGGTTTCTGGGTTTATAAAAGAAGCTAAAAATACTCACCTCATAGGAGTGTGGCAATGATTAATACTATACGTAATGTGTGTAGAAAACGCTGTGATCCTTTCTGGAAGTAAAGGGCCATAGAAACATGATAGAGAAAAGCGTTCTTATTGCAGAACTGGGCCGGGGAGTGGAGTCTTCTGAGAACTAGTGGAACATTTGAAAAGTGCCGTTTTATTTCTTTAACACCGTGCGAGTGACAAACTCAGAGGGAAGTGGGGTGTTACCGTGTTGGTTTCTACCATCATAGTCATCATCATCGTCACCAATTACAAAAACACTTTTCAAGCAGGTCTGGGGTAAGAAGAGGTGTAGAAGGATGCTTCCCTAGGTAACTCCAGGCCCCAAAGCTCTTGAAAGCCTCCCCATCTTTCCTTTTCCCCACCCTGCATCCTATGGGGCACCTCCCACACCCGGGCCTGAGCTGAGCTGGCTCTTCTCTGCTCTTCCCTTTATTCCAGCCATCAGAGTCTTTGGGGACTGACCGCCCAGCCCTTGTCACACTGGGCTGGATGTTTTCATTTTCTTTCACTGGTAAACATTGTGTCATTCTGGAAAATTTTTCCTAGATTTTTACACATAATAGTACAGATACAAAATATGTATAAAATGAACAAATATGGTACCCCACAAACAAATGCTTGCTAGAAATGAAATATAAGAGGAACAGACAGCAACTCCATAGTTTGGAAATGATCTGCTAAGACACAGGCATGACTTTCTCCCACAAAACTTGGTACTCATTTGATATACGGTGCTGGAGAAGAGTCACCTTGACATTTTGGTTGTTTCTCCTGATCTATTTGGTTTTTTAATGTGTATGCCTTCAAGAGGAGAAAACCAGAATATATAAGAAAACTCAGAATATGAGAAAAAGTCTTATTTAAGTAGATTACCTTTTATTAGGACATTTACTTGTTAGCATTTTAATCATGAAAGAGTCATAAAAATAGGCATTAAAAATGCTGGAGGGTTCTCTGACTGGTCTCAAAAATCCCAAGTTTAAAAAAATGCGATTTCAGTTTCTTCATGGGCTAGCGCAGCCTCATCATCGTGATAATATTTATTGGTTTGTTTGTTATTTATAATATTTAATATTTATTATTGTGGTAAAATATAAGTAACATAAAATTCATCATTTTAACAGTTTTAAGTGTTTAGTTCAGCATCCATCCCCACTATCCATCCCCAGAACTCTTTCATCTTCACAAACTGAAACTCTGTACCCATTAAATAGTAAACTCCCCATGCCCTCTCTCCTTCCAGCGCCTGGCAACCACCACTCTACTTTCTGTCTCTGGGTTTAACTACTCTAGGTACCTCATATAACTGTAATCACACAGTATTAGTCCTTTATTGACAGCTTGTTCATTTAGCCTAATGTCTTTAAGGTTCATCCATGTTGTAGCAGGCGTCAGAATTTTCTTTATTTCCCAGTACTATGTACTGGGTACTTACCCTACGCTAGGCCCTGTGCTAAGTGCTTTGTTAAACCTCACAATGATCCTGTGAGGTCTTGTTGCCTCCATTTCACTGATGAAGAAACTGAGGACAGGGAAGTTTAGTAAGCTGCTCAAGTTCATGTAATTGCTAAATGGTAGAACCAGGCATCTAATCTAGGCCACCTGGCTTCAGAGCTCTCCTACTTAAAGAAAATGTCAATATCAGTCAATTATTGAGCACCTATGTGCTTGGTACCAGGCTAGGCATTGTACCATTTCCCCCCCTCCCTTTCTTTCTTTTGATATATAATTTACATAGAATAAAGTACATCTTAAGTATGCACTTTATTCTATGTAATTTTTTTACAGCGACAAACACCACTGTAATCACAACCAAATCAGGATGTAGAACATTTTCAGCTCTTTAGAAGGTTCCCTTGTGCGTGTTCTAGTGAGTACACCTTCTCCTGCCCGCTTCCCCCCTCGGCCCCTGCCCCAGGAAGATCACTGTTCTAACATCACTGACAGACCAGTTTTGTCTATTTTTTACTTGATAGAAATGGGATCTTCACATGAGTACTCTTTTTTTTTTTTTTTTGCGGTACGTGGGCCTCTCACCGCTGTGGGCTCTCCCGTTGCAGAGCACAGGCTCCGGACGTGCAGGCCCAGCAGCCACGGCTCACGGGCCCAGCCACTCCGTGGCATGTGGGATCTCCCCAGACCGGGGCACGAATCCGCGTCCACTGCATCGGCAGGCGGACCCTCAACCACTACGCCACCAGGGAAACCCGAGTACTCTTTTTTGTCAGGCTTCTTTCACTCAAACCAGAGGCAAACTGGAGAGGGTGTGGCCCACCCAAAGGGACAGCCACTAGCCAGCTCCAACTAAATGTTGCCATTCAGGAGTTCAGGCTCAATGTTGCTGGGTCATGTAGTAGTAGTAATAGTAGTTATTATTGTTGTTTTCCTTGAGAAGCCAAATATCTAGATTTTTATGGAATATCAAATTATGATTAATTTGAAAAGTTGTAGTACATGTCAAAACACTGAAGGATAAGCAAAATTCATCTATGAGTGGTTGGATGAATACTATGGTGATGGCAGTGAGAATGGACAGGAAAGGACATCTGAAAGGAAGAATCAGAGACACTGGCTCTTGAGGGAGAGAGAGAGAAGCGAGAATGAAGAATGGCCTTGGGACTTCCCTGGTGGTCCAGTGGTTAAGACTCCATGGGGAACTTAAAAAAAAAAAAGAAAAAAAAAAAAGGAATGGCCTCAACCTCCTGAAGCTGAATGACTGGGAATGGGGAGTCCCTGTCAAGAGCCGGGCACTCTGGAAGGGCAGCTGTCTTGGGGAGAAAAGACAGGGAGTCCCCTTTGTAGCCAAGTTGGGTTTTCCGAGGTGGAGGGAGGTGGCCAGCAGGCGGAGAGGAATGTGGGGCTGGGGCTTGGAGAAATGCTTGGCCTGAGATTCCACACGTCTGCTTTTAATATAAGACCAGGGAACATTAAATTCCAGTCGACAAATGCTAAAATATACTTTAATATCATACTGTAACTAATTAAGGGAGAGAGTAGAAGGGCAGAAAAGAGGGAGGAAGAGGCTGCTGGAGAGAAATGCAAGGATGTGCAGAAACAGGAAAGGAATGCCAGAGACCCTGACGCACCAAGGAAAAGCGATGCATGTAAGGGGGTTCTAGAGAAAAAGAAATGTGGACAAGTATCAAGCGGTGAGCTTCCATCAGCCGTAGACAAAACTAGGGTTTGACTGCATGACAGCTGCGTCTTGTGGCTATTAGGACCTTGTAGCTAATGAATTTTTAAATTCATTTTTTGAATGACTATTGCATTTTTGCAGCTATAAGCACAAATACAATATGAATCTGATGCTTCGTGGCACTTACTCCTAGGCCCAAATAAATGAGATCAACAGCTATGACCTTCTTATATACACTGGCCAGATCTCACCATGGAACCATGGCATCAAGTCCACCTTAGATCCCAGATCAAGTCAGAAGTCTAGCCCTGCAGCAGTCACCCCAGCCTTCCTGAGGATCCCTGGCTTAATAAGGGCATGTATAGCTCAGGCTAGAAGTTCTCCACAGAGTTGTGTCAGAGCCAGTTTAACCTTTGAGAGATGAAGAAAAGAGACATGGTAAAATTCATTCAGCTTAGGGGTAGTGTCGTTTAATTGTTGTTCTTTCTTGCCTCCCATCTTCCACAATTGAAGGAATAGGACCATTGAGTCCCACTATTGTGCCTACAGAGTAAAATGGTCGACCAGGTCCTAAGTTGCATGTGTGTGTGTCTGTGTGTGTGGGTGTGTATGTGTGTGTGTGTCAAAGGCATAGTAGCCATACAGCTACCAAAGGGACACTTACAATTGAATTCAAAAACAGAAAATTGACATATGAGAGTGACTTAAAGCCATAACAAGCAAATATGTATATATAAGAAAATTAATACTCAGTAAAACTCCCTGATTGAGAGGTGATAAATGACAGATGCAGAGGAGAGAATGGTTAGCATTGAGTGGGGTGAATCAGGGAAGACTAAGAGGGCAAGGAAAGTCTATGAATATCTGGGGGATAAATAAATAGAAATTACAGTGGAGGGGCAGAGGGCCTCCTCCCCAAGTACCCTCAGTCTGCAAATCAGTTGTTGCCTGTGCCCAGGTGAGCTGGGTCCCACTGCCTGTCCAAATCTCACACCCGTAAATTTTCTCCCCATCACTGGCCCCTCTGCATGCCTTAGTTGGAAACGTGGCTTTTCCAGAGTCAAAAGCCAGAGCACAAGGCCCCTATTCACCCCGCTGGGTTTGAAATTCTCCTCCGAAATTCCTTTAACTGCAAACGCCTTCTCCCAAGTACACTGTGCATCTTTTCAAATTTCAGACATAAACAGCTGTGTAGCCCCACCTGGCAACCCCCTCTCACCCTCCTGATAAAAATAGAAGGGACTGAGGTGGGGAAAGCCGTGGGCACAGTGGGGTTTTGTGGATCAGCTGTTTGCACGAGTGTCCCTGACCCCTCTGCCTATTTTGGGAAGGGGTTTCTCTCGGGGAAGCTTAGAGCTGGATTCTTGGGGGATTTGTCATCCCTGGCACCTTGGCCCCTTCCATTCTGGGCCCAAGACACATCTCTGTGGTTGTGTGTTTAACTCTGTGTCCCAGGGAGAAACACCTTTACCTGTGGTTATTGGCTTGGGTGTCAACTCTGGTGACTGTGGGGGATGGAAAAAGTGGTGGCAAGAAGTGCGGGGAAGCAGCTCGTTTGCAGAAGCCACTGGTGTGAAAATTGTCACCAGGCCCCCAAGGCAGGCACCGTGACCCCACGAGCAGGTGAAGGGCTTTAGAGGTAACAAGCTCTTACCTTGTACACTTGGTTCCTCTGTATGGGACAGGGGTGAATGAGCAGTGCAGGGCGAACTGGCAAGTTCCATGAGATTGGCCTTATGTGAACTGTTCTAGGTCCAACTGTACCGTTTACCAACGATATGACTTTGAACCTCAGTTTCCTCCTTAGTAAAAGAGGAATTTCAATATTCCCGTAGAAAGATGCAGATGGGATCCTGCTGCTTCTCTGCTTACAACCATCCAGTGGTTTCTGCTTGCATTCAGGACACCACTGCCAACAGAGCTTGAGCAACCTGGCCCTGCCTCTCTCACCTCATCTCCGCACGAGTCACCTTACTCTTCCCCTCTGTGTTTTGGCTCCATTTCATCTTCAGATTGTACTTTATTATTTTTTTTTATAGATTTATTTTTGGCTACGTTGGGTCTTCGTTGCTGCACGTGAGCTTTCTCTAGTTGCGGTGAGCAGGGGCTCCTCGTCGTTGCCGTGTGCGGGCTTCTCATTGCGGTGGCTTCTCTCGTTGCCAAGCACAGGCTCTAGGCACGCGGGCTTCAGTAGTTGTGACGCGTGGGCTCAGTAGTTGTGGCGCACGGGCTTAGTTGCTCCACAGCATGTGGGATCTTCCCAGACCAGGGCTTGAACCCATGTCCCCTGTATTGGTAGGCAGGTTCTTAACTACTGCGCCACCAAGGAAGTCCCTCAGATTGTACTTTAAATATCAGAGAGGCCTTGCCTGACCACCCAACTTCTCTGCCTCCCCCAGTTTCTATTACGGCATCTCATTCCTTCCCTTCCTGGGCTAGACCACGCCTTGCTGGTGTGTATCTTGAGCTGTTTACTTGTGTAGTGTCCACCGCCCTGTCTCACCAGACTCTGAGCTTCAGGAGGGTAGGGACAAATATCGTCAGCTCCCATCTCAGTGTGGGGCATTGCAGCCTCCCAATCGATATTTGTTGAATGAATGAGTAGGTCTAGTTTGCTCTCCTTTGTATCTGCTGTGTCTGGCACATTTAGAGAATCTAGAAGTGAATCATAGTAACTCACATGCGTTGAGCACTCTGTGTTAGGCACTGTTCTAAGCGTTTTGTGTCTAGTAACTCATTTAGTAACCATAGTAATCTTACTGTTTGTTAATGGCCCTGTCTTACAAAAAAGAAACTGAGGCCCGGAGAGGTCAAGCCCCTTGCTAGTGAATGGCAGAGCAGAGATTCAATGCCAGACAATTAGGTCCCAGAGATTGTGCCTTTAACCTCTCACCATCCTGCTTGAATGAGAAGTGAGTGAAGGAGAGCAACTAGCTCATTGCAGGGGCTCATAAACATTCAATTATCCTTTCCCCCTCCCTGTCCACTTGGTTGAAAGGGTCAAATTAGAGCTATATAAGACAGTAAAGATGTGTAAGGTATAAAATCTCTAAGGGTGTGTAGGGTGAGGCCTCTGTACCGATCAGTCAGCCTCTATCAGCCAGGAGAACTTCCTGGGCATGGTGGGGTTAGGAGAAGTCTAAATGACAGGAGAGAAGGGTGATGACAGGCCAAGGCCATGGGCTGAGGCTTGAGCTGGCAAAGGTGGGGAGCAAAAATGACTAGAAGCTACAAATCGCATGAGATAGCAAGTTAGACAATTGCTGGGAGAAGAGGAGGACCGCTAAGATGCATTAGGACGTGAAGCTGAAGATGGTGACCCAGCAGGGCCGTCAAGTCAGGACCCACAGATGGGAGTTCTCCTTTTCCAAGATGAAAACACAGAAGATGTAAAGTTAGTTTTTCTTTAGTCAAACCTGGCAAGAAGTGTTCGAGCGCCGTAGTCTGATGTCAGACGTCAGTTCATATGTCATGGTTCGACTTCTGGCATTTGCTTGGCAGCCTAAAGTTTGCCACCTGTAGCTGCCTAACCCTGACTCTAACACTGTACCAGAATCTACCAAATCCGGAAGAGTTGGCATCTTTGACTCAGAGAAGATTATAGATTTGGAGTCTTCAAGCTGGGCAGGATTATGTGGAATCCTTACTCTTTCATTGTATTAGGACTGAGGTGTTGACTTGGACCCCAAATTAAAAGTGGATGATGGGGAAGCAAAGCAGCATGGGTCACTGGGAAGAGTGATACTGAACTTGTTCTGTGCTGGTTGGCCTTTGGCCCATGTTTCAGTCAGGATAGGCTGGGTTATGCTTCAGTAACAACAGTCCCCAAATCTCAGTGAGTTGAAATAACAAAGATTTAGTTCTTGCCCACGTCCACTGTGGATAGTTGGGAGCTTTGCACCAGGTCATTATCCTCCAGGTCAGGCTGATGGAGCAGCCAGCATCTGAAACATTGCAGGTTTCCATGGCAGAGGGGGGAAGAGAGCCCTGGAATGTTGTATATCAGTAGTTAAATGCTCCAGCCCAGAACTGGCACACGTCACTTCTGGTTACAACTTACTGGCTAGAACTAGTCAGGTGATCCCATCCAGCTACTGTGGGAGAGGAAGTGTAATCCTATGTGCCAGGTGGATGAAACGCTGGAATATTGTGAAAGGCATGGTTACTGTCTCTAGTCAGTATCTCAGTGGTCGAATAAGGTTTGGGTTCCACCTGGCTATTTTGGTCCCTGGGATCCCTTCTTTAGGGGTCAGAATATCTCCCAGAGTAGGTAAGGGTGATATGATGCATGGGGGGCTGGGGGTGCAGCCTGGATGGCCCCATTATTGGATCCTTCTTGCCAGAACAGCCTTCATACTCTGGCAAGGGTCTTGGACATTTGGTGGAACCCAATTTAGTGCCCATTTGCCTGTGGTCTAGACCCACTCTTCTGGAAAGAAAGGAGGGCAGCCTCCTCCTTGTGTTCCTTACCTGGGCATTTGGGACCTGGAGGCCCCACTTAAGATGTGTTCAAGTCTTTGACACAAGATGGTGGGTTCAGTGTGCTTGCCAGGGTGAGGGCTCCTCTTCACTCTAGGATTGTTAGCTCTGCAGAAGGCCCCTTTCCTTCCCTGTGGCTTTCTTCCTTTTCTTCTGGGACCAGATCTTGGAGGCCACTGGGCTCTCCAAAAGGTGGAGGCATCAATGGAGTTGGTTGTGGTCTTGCCGGCTATTTCCATTTGGGGACCTCTTGCAGGCTTACCTGCTCAGCTGGTCAGTGAGGAGCTCTGATGACACCTAAAAATGATACAAACAAGGAATGATTATAAGAAAAGAATGGAGCATCTTGTGCGGTGACAGCAAGGATGCAGGGAGGCATAGCTGGAGCCACAGGGCTCCGCTTTCCTAGTCGTGGCTTGGCCCTGGCTCCAGGAAGCCTGCCCTTCCTCACTCAGCAAAGGAGGGAGAAGCTTCCTGGCTTATTGGGACAAGGGGAGGATATAGGCTAAGGGATTCCAAGCTGTCTCCTTAGGCAAGGCACACAGAACAAAATCCAAGGGTTTGTGCTGGGACTAAGGCCTGAGAAGCCTCAAATTGCTTCATTTTTGGTCCAGGGAAGCCATGGGGCCTTGGCCTGGGTCCATCCGTGAGAATCTAGGAGTTGAAATACTGTGGCCTAGGAAGAACCAGGAATGGGGAGTGGAGGTGGGGATCAAGAGCCAGGTCATAGAAGGCCTAACCATCCATAGCACCCCTGCGCTATGTAAGATAGGGCTCACCTGGAGGCAGGTAAAGGCTTCATGAGGAACCAGAGCTAGAGAAGATGCAGGAAGGGACCAATGATTCAAGTCAAAGAAGTAGAACCCTGGGAACATGAATGCCTGGCTGGAGCTGTGGATTGGAACCTGGGGTGGAGGAGTCAAGAGAAGGGACAACCAGGCAGCTTGTCTACAACAGGGGCCTTATTGAAGGTCATGTCTTGTCGTTGGGGCTTTGTTGGTGACGAATCTAGAGAAGGCACTGGCATGACTGGCACATGGCATAGCGTGGGCAAAAGACAGGAGGCAGAATAGAATGCCTGGAGAGGCCACCCTGAGTAAGCTTGACTCGAAGTGGGAAGGGGCCAAGAAGATTCAGGACACACTAAGGGGTTCTGAGCAAGAGGAAACTGGCATTGATATTTCTGCATGTAAAAACCCTGCCCCATTGTCAGGGCCCAGCTCAAATGCTACCCCATCTAGAGAGTTCTACCATAATCTAGGGTCAAAATATACCTTCTTCTATGATTCTATATCTGTCAGTTCTTGTCATAGGTGCCTTGTGCTCGAGTTAGTTACGGCTGTCTCTCCCAACAGCCTGATCTCTCTGTGGACAGGACCCCACCTCAGGGGCTCAGCACCTGGCTCTCAGGTATCTGAGAAGCCAAGGGGAAGGCAGCAGGATGTGGTGGGTCCTTTCCCCATCTTCCAGAGTGCTGCTTCTCCAGGGACGTTCCAGGACCACCTGCCTTCCAGGTACTTAGGCTGTTTGTTTAGAATTCACCCCAGACTTGCCAAATCTGACTTTCCAAGGTTGGCCCCCCAAATCTTCACTTTTTTGCTTTCTTTTAAAATTACTGTTGGGACTTCCCTGGCTGTCTAGTGGTTAAGACTTTGCCTTCCAGTGCAGGGAGTGTGGGTTCGATCCCTGGTCAGGGAGCTAAGATCCCACATGCCTCGTGGCCAAAAAACCAAAACACAAAACAGAAGCAGTATTGTAATAAATTCAGTGAAGACTTTAAAAATGGTCCACATCAAAAAAAATTAATGTTAATGAAGCATAATTTATGCATAACAAAATGTACCCATTGTAATAAAGTTTGATGAGTTTTGGTAAATTTACACAGTCATGTAACCATCATTTCCATCATGATATAGAGCATTTATTTCACACCAGAAAGTTCTCTTTTGCTCCTTTGCAGTCAATCAACTACCCCACTTGGCTCCAGGTGACCACTTCTATTTGTTTCTAGAGATTTGTTCCAGAATTTCATATAAATGGAAACTTGTGATGTGGTAGGTTGAATGGTAGTCCCAAAGATGTGTCCTAATCCTTGGAACCTGTAAATGTTACCTTATTTGGAAAAAGTGTCTCTGCACATGGGATTAAGTTAATGATTTTGAGATGAGGAAATATTTCTGGATTATCTGGGTGGGTCCTAAGTGCCATCACAAATGTTTTTATAAGAGAGAAGTAGAGGGAGATTGAATACCACACACACACTGGGGGAAATCAGTGTGAAGACGGAGGCAAAGATTAGAGTGATGTGGCCATAAGCCAAGGAATACTGGCAACCACCAGAAGCTGGAAGAGGCAAGGAATGGAATCTCTCCCAGAGCCTCCGAAGGGAGTGCAGCCATGCTGACATCTCGATTTCAGTCTTCTGGCATTCAGAACTCTGAGAGAATAAATTTCTGTTGTTTTAAGCCACCAAGGTTGTGGTAATTTTTCACAGCAGCTTTAGGAAATTAATGCATGTAGTACGCAATTTTTTGTGTCTGATTTCTTTTGTTCAGCTTGATTTTAATATTCCTCCATGATATTTGTGTTCATAGTTCATTTTTCTTATTTCTAGTAGTATTTCACTGTATGGATATTCCACAATTTGTTTATTCATTTTGCCTATTGATGAATATTTGAATTGTTTCTAGATTCAGAGTATTATGAATAAAGCTGTTATGAACAAGTTTCTGTGTGTGTGTGTGTATGTGTGTATACATGTATTTTATTTCTCTTGGGTAAATATCAAGGGGTGGAATTGTTGGGTTATACTATATGTTTAACTTAATAGGAAACTATCAAGTTCTTTCCCAAAGTGGTTGTACTATTTTGGATTCCCATGAACAATGTACAAGAGTTCCAGTTACTTCACGTTCCCACCAACACTTGATTTTGTCAGTCTTTTATTTATTATATATGTATATGTAATAAATAAAAATATATAATTCAACTTTAATTAAAAAGTTATGATCTATATATTATATATAATCTATAATAAATATACATATTTATGCTAGAGTTAGTTATAGGTTATATTTAATAAATATATATGTACTATATATAATAAATATACTGGATATATGTAGTACACACATAAATTCCAAAAAACACTTACTTGTTAAAAAAATGCTTCTTTTTATCCAAAAAAAAAAAAGTTTAAAAGTTCATGATAAGTGATGTACAAAGGTGATACTTTAATATTACCGGAAGATTGAAAATACTAGTAGTTTTAACTATAGAAATATCTAAATATGAATGATATTTAGTGTAAAGTGTAGATATTTAGTGAAGTGTAAAGTTGTAGACTTGAAATCTTTCATTTTTATTTTCTTAAATTTTGTGTTAAAAACCAACATAATTCTTCAAATGTTATTTCACAAATGTTATGGTCAAAAAATATGGAACGCTTCCCAAATTTGCATGCCATCCTTTCATAGGGGCTGTGCTAATCTCTGTATCATTCCAATTTTAGTACATCAGTCTTTTAAATTTTAGTTATTTAAATGAATGTATAGAGGTACTTCACTGTGGTTTCAATTTGCATCTCCCTAAATAAGCATTTTTTGGTGTGCTTATTGGTCATTTGTATATTTTTCTGAAATGCGTGTGCAAATCTTTTGCCCATTGTGTGTGTAGGAGGTGTTGTTTAATTTCTTAGTGAAGAGTTCTCACTGAACTTTACAAGTCCTTTGTTGAATATAAATATTGCAAATATTTTCTCCCAGTCTATGGCTTTCCTTTTCATTTCTTTGACAGTGAATTTCAAAGAGTGGAAGCCTTTAATTTTGATTAAGTTCAGATTTCCAGTTTTTTCCCTGTATAGTTAGTGTTTTTTGCGTCCCACCTAAGAAATCTTTGCCTACCAAGGTCAGAAAGATATTCTCCTGTTTTCTTCCAGAAGTTTTATAGTTTTAACTTTTATGTTTAGGTCTGTGATACATCTTGAGTTATTTTTTGTGTGATGTGAGGTAACAGCTAAGATTAACTTTTTTTCTTACAGATATTCAGATTTTTCAGCACCATTTGTTGAAAAGACTAGTTTATCCCTGTTGAATTACTTTGGCCCTTTTGTTGAAAATCAGCTTGTAGGTTGTTTACCCATTCATCCATGGACGGATCATGTGTTTTTGAAGCTACTTGATGATATTACTTTTTAGATTTCTTTTCCCAAATGGTTTGTGGTTCAAATCTGCATTTTTACCGAGCACCTTTGGTGATTCTTGTACTGGCTAAAGTATGAGACCCTTGGGTCATAGGGCATTGGTTCCTAATCAGGAATAGAAATGATAATCACCCAGTGCCAGGGCTCCACCTTCAAAGGGCCTGATTTAGCAGGTCTAGAGTAAGCCCCCAGAAGAAAACTTCCCCAACTAAGAGCTATTGATTCTTTGCTTAAGAACGATGGATACATCCTCTCCTTTTCATTCATGTGTTCCTTAGACACATAACGACTGGCTCTTCTGCTGGGCTCTGAGGTGCCTCAGTGAACAAGGTTTGTTTGAACAAGCAAACAGGCCAGTGCAGCCCCTTGTGTGCAGATGGGTCCGACAGAGCCTTGTGGGAAGAGTGGGTGAATCTGGTGGTCCTGGGTGCCACTGTGGATGCTGCAGTTTGGGGATACAGGGAGCCTCTCTTTGTCCTGCAAAGACCCCCACGAGGCCTAGCTATACCCCCGTGCTGGTTAGAGTCTGAGCGTGAATTCCTTCTTGAGGTTAAGACTGCATGTCACGTTCCCTACACTTGTGAACTTTCTGGCTTTGTCTTGGGATGGCTATGTCACGCTGTCTCCAAGTGCTCTGTCCCTAGTGGAAAGTTTTGGTCTCTGGAGGTGCTGAGAGAAGGCAGCTCTGTTGGGTCTGGTGGATTCTGTGACTGCTGAGCTGTCCACATAACTTGGTCTCGGTCCACCCTGCCCTGTTTGTTTGCTGTCTGGGTCGCTTCTTCTAGTAGGGTTGACTGTCCCTCTTGCCCAATTTCACACCAGACCTGAAGCCATTTGGCCTTTCTTCCCCCCCCTCCTCCACCTGATCAGTGCTTCTGGGCACGTTGTCCAGCCTGATTGCTCAAAATGTGCAAACCCAGCTCAATAGACAGGGCATCCAGGCCCTGGAGGCATTAATCAAGCTCAGCTTTACATGGTTTTCTTTCTGGTCTGGGCTAGAGCCCTGCAGTTCTGTAAGGAGAGGGGAGCCTGTTTGCTGTTCCATAGAATGGTCCAGAAACTCCAGCAACTGGCTGTTGCCCTGGAAGTGGAGGTAGCCTGGGCGCTGGGGCACAGATGCTTTAGCTCTGAAATTGGTCAGAAGCAGTGGTTCTCAGCCCTGGTTGTACACGAGTATCACCTGGAGAACTTTGAAAGCTCCTGAAGCCCAGGCTCTATCCCAGAGCAATTCAGCCAGGATCTCTGGAGGTGGGATCGGGGGTTACAGTATCTGTAAAGTTCCCCAGGTGATTCCAACACACTGCTAAGTGTGAGAGCAGCTGCTGTATCTAAAATGACAACACTATTGAGACGAGGTGAGGCAGAGTTGGGGGGTCTGGAGCCAGCCTTAGTCGACATGCCTCCCTGGATGAAATATGACACAGTCTATTTTGTTTTGATTAAAATTATAGGGGTATCACCCCACTTTCTTTTTTTTTTTTGCAGTACGCGGGCCCCTCACTGTTGTGGCCTCTCCCGCTGCGGAGCACAGGCTCCAGACGCGCAGGCTCAGCGGCCATGGCTCACGGGCCCAGCCGCTCCGCGGCATGCGGGACCCTCCCGGACCCGGGCACGAACCCTTGTCCCCTGCATCGGCAGGCGGACTCCCAACCACTGCGCCACCAGGGAAGCCCCCCCACTTTCTTTTATAAAAAAGTATTTTATTTATTTTTGGCTGTGTTGGGTCTTAGTTGCGATGTGTGGGATCTTTCGTTGTGGCTCGAGGGCTTCTCTCTAGTTGTGGTGTGTGGGCTCCAGGGCGTGTGGGCTCTGTAGTTGTGGTGCACCGGCCTAGTTGCCCCGCAGCATGTGGGATCTTAGTTCCCTGACCAGGGATCGAACCCGTGTCCTCTGCATTGGAAGGCGGATTCTTTACCACTGGACCACCAGGGAAGTCCCTCACCCCATTTTCTTTAAATTTCTATTTCAGCTGTAACTGATGCTCTTCCAGTGTCCACCCTAAGATCACCTTTTGGGTGCAAAACATACTCCCTCAGGCTGGGGAACAGGCTGCAAAGGGCATAGGCTTTGTTTGGCTCTGTGTTTTCAGTCCTTTGCATGCTGCCATCATACCGCAGATTGGTGATTAGTGGCAGAGCAGGGCAGTGACTCAGGAGAGCTGGTTGGTCTAGGGGCTTTAGGCTTATTCTTTAGGCTTCTCCTGTCTCACCTCACGACTCAGCCCTGATTCTCATCTTGGGCTTGTTATCCCCACAAACCCCCAATCCAAGCATCCTGCTTTCCTACTATGATGGCTTCTCCTTCCGGCCACCTTTGGCCCCCATCCTGCTACATCCTCAGTGGGATCTCGCCTTTCTTCTAGTCTTCACCCTCTCCTTCTCTCTTACTCAACCTATCATTTCAGTAACTCTTTTGCCAGCCCCCTACACTCCTGCACCCATCCTGTATTTTATAGAGAAAATTGAAGCTGTAGATTAAGATTCTGCAACTTCCAAACCCAGCAGTGTCCTCACTCATCCTTCCCCCAACCTTCCTGTTGCCATAGTGGAACCTCCTTCCCCCTCTCTGAGGCCTGTCCTCCAGCTCACCTTGGAGACCCCATGCATCCCCCAACCCCTCTATCTTCTCAGGACCTCCCATTGGTGATCCCTTCTCTCTTTTGTATTTTCAACCACTGGCTTTCACCTCCATCAGTCTACTGAAACAGCTTTGGCTGATGTTACCTTTGAACTCCCATGTAACCAAATCTGTTGGATTTTTTCTCTGTTTGACTGACCTCCTGACCTGCCAACAGCAGGAGGCACAGCTGACCACTCCCTTCTTCAGGTCCCCCCTCCCTGCTCTCTCCTGACTTCCTTCTACCTCTCTGCTCACTCCTCCTCAGTCTTATTTGTAGACTCATTCTTTTCTCACAAGCCATTAAATGTAGACATTCCCCAAGCTGGGTCCTAGGTGCCGTTATCCTTCTGTTCAAAGCCAGTTACAAACTGTCCAAAATTCATTCTTTTGCTTGTGGATGTCCAGCTTTCCTAGTACCATTTGTTGAAGCGACTGTCCTGTTTTCATTGAATGGCCTCCACTGCATGGCACTCTTGTTGAAAATCATTTGACCATATATTCAAGGGCTTATTTCTGGGGTCTCTATTCCATTCCATTAGTCTATATGTCTATCTTTATGACAGTGCCACACCGTTTTGCTTATTATAGCTGTGTCATAGGTTCCTCTTTGTCACTTTAAAAAACATTTAGTTTTTGTTTTTTCACAGATGTATGTGTGTGTCTGTGTGTGAATACAGCTTAAAGAGTCAATTATACTTTAAGGCTTATTACTCTACCTCTCAAATCAGACCCTGCCTCTCTTTGTTTTCTGTTCCCTGGAGGCAACCACTTCAATTCTTTTATCTTTTTCATTTGGAATTCATCTCTATATCCTTAAGTAATATGAACATAGTAATACTTCTTGTTTTTAGGTTCCAGGCATTATATATTGACTTCTCATTGTGTTGGAAATGAAGATTTAGCTCTCTTTCACCACCATCTCCCAAAATGTGTACACTTTCTGTCCCCATCATCCTCCTGGTAGAGTTAAATCATAATTTTGGACAAATCAGTAAAAGCATTACTATGAGAGTGGAAATGTGCTTCACAGCTCAGCCATGTAGAATACTGTCATATATTTTCTTTTCTTACAGAACTTCTTGTTTTCCCTTGACTTAAGAATATTTTTATTTGTTTGCTACATTTTCTATGTATGTATCATTCATTCAACCCTAGAGGGTGCCTGGGAGCTCCCTTAGCAAAACTCTGCTGAACATGAGGAAGCCTGTAATTTGGGGATGGGTCATATATCCCTGAACAGGACACCTTCCTTTGCTAGCAAGAGGCTTGTCCACTGAGAGGCGATTGGAGTTTCCTTCTATATATGAGGTGCTGGGCTAGGGTGACAGGGATGGATGTGACAGTATTTTGCACACCAGGTACTTACACTTGAGTAAGAGAGATGGTATTGAGGCAGTCATTCCAGTTTGAGGCAAACTTTGATGAGAAGAACAAGAGCAACTGCAAATTTGAGAGAGGACAGGTTAGGAACAATTATTTCTAAGTAGAAGATTCAGGGAAGGTTTTAGCAGGGAGGGGGTATTTAAGCTGAATTAAGATTTCAATGGGAAAGGTTAGTGGTGCAGAGAGAATGACATTTAGGTGCAGGGAAAAGGAGAAAGCAAATGTACAGAGATTGGAAAGTGTACTGTGGGTTCAGGGAAAGATGGGAGGCTTGGTGTGGCTATGATGGGGGATGCGTGGGGTTGCATCAGACAAAGGAGAGCTAATTCTGTGTTTGGGCATCTCTGTGCTAGGACTGGGTTCAGTCTTTTATAGGCACCAAACTAGTAGCTCTCAAAATGTTATCACCTGGGAATTTGTTAGAAATGAAAATTCTTGAGCCCCACTCAGACTCATGGAATCAAAAACTCTGGGAGCGGGACCCAGCAATCTGTGTTTTAACAAGCCCTCTAGATGGTTCTGATGCATGCTAATGATTGAGAACCATTACCCCATCCAATTTGATGCTTACAACAACGCCATAGCCGGGCACTCATTATCCCCATTGTACAGATGGGGAAGCTGTCTCAGAGTGAGAAGGTAACTTACACAAGGTCCAGAGGGGTGCTGGAGCCGGCTTGCACTGGCTCTTGAGAGCAAATTATAAGCATGTCTTCCCAACTCTAAATTTAGTGATGTCATATTGGTAGTTTGAAACTGGCCATAGTGGAAGTATTAACACCATGGAAACTGGCAAATGCCACAAATCAGGGTGTCAAGCCCACCCCGAGAGCCAGTTGTTAAACATTCACCGGCATAGCACTCTCAGGGCACTCAGTTGGTAAGTGGTTGGTAGGCCTGGGTCTTGAACCCTGACAGCCTGGCTCCTAAGTGCATGCTCTTAACCACTAGGTTAAACTTATTCTGAAAGTCTGGAAAGATGGTCTGGGGCCACAATGTGGAAATCTTTTAAGTGCATGGTAAAAATTTGGGCTTTATTCTGTACACACTGGATTTTTCAGAATTTTGAATGGGTAAGTGATAGGATTGTATGTTTAGGCAGGAGAACTAAATTGTTGGCTGTGGCTTTTCACTTTGCAAATATGGTGAAAAGATGGGATTGAGGGGGTGTTGTATGGAAAGTCAAAATACATAGTTACACTCCATAGAGAAGGGCCTCCACAGCCAGGGGGTTGCCCATTCACAGAAGAGGTCATGCAGCACTGCAGAGCAGATGCCTCGTGCCTCACAAAGCCTTCTTGTTCTACAGGAGAAAGGTCCCCTGTCTCTCACTCCAACCGTCTGCCACAGCGTGTACTGGCCTTAATGCAGCCCTGCTGGCCAGAGGTGTCTCAGGAGTCCCTGGTACAGGTCATCATTCACTCTGCAGCCACTGTAGCAGACCAAGTGGTCACTTACCCACATTCACTCCTCCTTCCTCAGGGAACCTCGAGGGTTTTCAGGCCCCCTTCACATCAAGGCAGCCATGTGCCTCTGGGAAGGATGGACAGCCCTTGGATCCCAGAGGGTGAATCCTGATTGGGTTTAAACCAGCAGTTCTCAGGACTGTTAAAAATTGAGGACTCTTAACGAGGTTTTGTTTATGTGTTACATCAATTGATTTTACCAGATTAGAAATTAAAGCTGAGAATTTAAAAATTATTTATTAATTCATTTAAAAAATAACAGTAGAGGACTTCCCTGGTGGCGCAGTGGTTAAGAATCTGCCTGCCAATGCAGGGGACATGGGTTCGAGCCCTGGTCCGGGAAGATCCCACATGCCGCGGAGCAACTAAGCCCGTGTGCCACAACTGTTAAGCCTGTGCTCTAGAGCCGGTGAACCACAACTACTGAGCCCACGTGCCACAACTCCTGAAGCCCATGTGCCTAGAGCCCGTGCTCCGCAACAAGAGAAGCCACCGCAATGAGAAGCCCACACACCGCAACGAAGAGTAGCCCCTGCTTGCCGCAACTGGAGAGAGCCTGCGCGCAGCAACGAAGACCCAACTGAACCAAAAATAAATAAATAAATTGATAAAAACGAACAACAAAGAAATCCACACTCTGTTATTAAAAAAACAACAACAGTAGACCCATTACATGTTAACATATTTTTTATGACAAATTAGTATATTTTCTAACACAAAAATATTTCATGGGACTATCTAGTTGTAAAAGAGAGGAGTATTCATGTATTGTATAGTTGAAACTTGCTAAGAGAGTAAATCTTACCACACACACAAAAGATAGCTGTGTGAGTTAATGGATGTGCTAATTAGCTTGGTTGTGATAATCATTTCACGATGTAACACCTGTATCAAAATATCATGTTGTACAACCTAAATGTATACAATTTTTATCTGTCAGTCATACCTCAATAAGGCTGGGGGAGAAAGGAAAGAAAGAAAATAGGAGTATTTGAATAGCTCTTTCATATAATTGGATATTTTTCTTTGATATTACACCAAAACTCAACGAGAGGTAGTTTTGAAAAAGTTAGTTGTAATTTGCTATCTGAAAGGAGGTCGAAGAACTTTTCATACCCTGTCGCAGGAAAATCTATTTGTGTACCTTGTGCTTTGGGTGGATCGTCTACCCATCTGTGATATTTGGAAAATACTGGTTTACTGAGTATGCACATACTCCAAATGTTGACACATTTTGTTATACAGCGTAAAAAATAAAATCATATTTGTTAACATCACCACCAAAAAGCTTTTATTGGGAAGCTGCCAAAGTCATGATGTCAGACACAAGTTTTCCAAAATCTGAATTTTCGTTTGAAAGCTTGAATTTCGTCATTGGCCACAAACACTGTCAGTTGTTTTCCTTGAAATGACAGGCTCACTTTGTTCATTTTTGAGAAAATGTCTGCCAAATAAACACGTTTGAATAACTATAGTTTGGCAATTGTTGTTCCACGTAAAAATAATATTCTCTGAAAAAAGTGGCTACAACTTTTAGTTTACAACTCAATTGTACAAATGCTTTTTCTCTAGACAACCATTTTCATACATCAGACATGCCGTTTGCTTTTATGCTTTATGCATAATTTTCATTTCATCACAGGATATTAAAATATCATGTTAAAAAAGACGTGTTTAGGTGTTGAGATTTAATAAAATTAATAATTCTTACTGCTTCATCAAGGACATCCTAAAGTGAAACTGGCTTTTCTTTTAACTGGGAGCGCATGATACCAAAGTATACAATGATACTACTGTTTGCCACTGCTTGGGTGCTAAGACCTAAGCAGTTTAACCCACCACTGCTTTTGCTTTACCAGTGCAAATGTCAACATGGTTGATAACCCTTAAGATAAACCATAAGATTCCAAAAAAGTTCTTCAACACTGAATATTTCAGTACCACTCGTCTGTTGCCGAGCATTCACATAAAAGATCTTCTTTGATGATTAGCTAGTGCTGATCTTGAACAAATACAAACAAAGCAGCTGACACAGGCACCCCTGTGCATTTGTCCATTTATAAGACAAATGTACAATTCTGCCAACGAGAGATCAATTCAGTCTTCATGTTGACAAGTAAATTGTTAATTCAACAAGTTGTCGTATCACTGGGAAATGGCAGTGCTGTGATTTTTTATTTTTATTTTTTTACTGAGTTTTCATTTGGTAGGTATTCAACAGTGTCCACTGGACAAGACTTTTCTTAGTCTTTCAATTAATGCAATTTGATGACTTATTCTGTCAGATGCTTCTGTGGCTTTTTCACTTCTAGTTGGAAGAGCTGTAACAAACCATTTCTGGCTTTTTAAGAGCTCATAACGTCTACGTTTGAAATATTTAATTCCTTTTTCTTTAAACTCTGGTTTTAAAATGATGCCACAACTCAAATGGCCCCATCAGGGCTGGAACAGGGGTGAGACAAGTGAGAGCTGAGGGCACAGGGTAAAAGGAGGTGCCCAAACTGCCTCCCTGCCCTTGCAGGAGCCTGAGAGCGAGTGCCTCCTGACATCCTGCATCCTGGGAACCTCACTAGCCTCCCCCTAGAACTGGCTCTGGGCACCATAACACCATTCAGAAATGTTCTGTTGCATAAGGCACAATGAGGCAAATAATTAATTTCTATAAAGCTGAGGGAGAGATTGCTTTCATCCTATTTTTGCTTCTTGTTCACGGTTCCTCCCAATTTCTTTGGAGTAGATTCCTCCTATCAGTAGTCAGCCAACTCTCTGACATATCACTTTCATCTTCTTCAGGATCTTTAGATTTAGTGATGGGTTGAGAAAGTGAGTCTTCTAAGCACCCCTTTTAAAGCTAATGATTGACTCTTAAATGTAAGAAAATATATATTATAAATAAATTTATAAATTTCAGAATAAAATATTTTTAAATTCTAAAGTAAGAGTTTGAGATCCAATTTAAAAATTAAGAAAAAATTTTGAACATTTAGCGAATAGTATTTCAAAACGAGCAACAAATTGTACTTCTTACATTTCTGTGTAGGTGCAGAAGAAACTTTGGGATATCAAAATAAAGTTTTGTTGGATGATAATTAGGTCACAAAATATAGCAGGTATAACTAAAAATAGCCAATAAAAGCACAGTAGAAGTACTGAGAACAAACTGAGTTAATCTCTGAAAATACATGTATTGATATTTATGCCCTAAGCTTACTTTTCTTAGAAAATTCTAGAAAACAGAGCAATACACAAGTATACATTTCATGAACTGTCTGACATCATATATCATTATATATCATGTAGCCTCTGGGAAAATCTACTATATACTCAGGAAAGGATGAACATGAACAAGACCTGTGAAGTCTTATATTATTTTGAAAATTGTTTTAATTATTTTGTTTTTTTATAATTTTAATTATTATTATTATGAAAATTGTTTTAATCTTACAGACCCATTTAAAGGGGTCCCACATGCCACAGAGCAACTAAGCCCGTGTGCCACAACTACTGAGCCTGTGCTCTAGAGCCCTTGAGCCACAACTCCTGAGCCCGCGTGCCATAACTACTGAAGCCTGCATGCCACAACTACTGAGCCCACATGCCACAGCTACTGAAGCCCGCACACCTAGACCCCGTGCTCTGCAACAAGAGAAGACGCTGCAATGAGAGGCCTGAGCACCACAACAAAGACCCAATGCAGCCAGAAATAAGAATAAAAATAAAATAATTTTTAAAAAAGGATCACATTTGAAGAACCGCTGGTCTAAGATAATGTTAGTCCCCTTGCCAGTGATTGGTTTAGGCATAGTTATGTGACATAATTCTGGCCAGTGAAACATGAAGAGAATTCTGCTGGGTGGTTTCTGGGAAGGTTTCCTAGTCCTTAAGAGAGAAATGCAAGAGATAATCTCTTCCTCTACTGGACAGTATTGGGATTGGATGTAATGCCTGGAACTGTTGCAGACATTTCATGCCTTTGAATTTTGCTGATTCGTATCTTCCTTTCACACTCCATATAGAATATGTCAGAAAATTCCATTAGCTCTACTGTTAAAATATATCCAGCATCTGACCTTCTTCTACCACCTCCACACTCCCCACTCCAGTCCAAGAAAGTCTTTTTTTTTTTTACCTCCTTCAGGATAAGTCTTTTAAAAAGAAATCCAGATCATGTCACTCTTCTAGTCAAAACCTTTTTTTTTTTTTTTTTTGCGGTACGCGGGCCTCTCACTGTTGTGGCCTCTTCCGCTGCAGAGCACAGGCTCTGGACGCGCAGGCTCAGCGGTCATGGCTCACGGGCCCAGCCGCTCCGCGGCATGTGGGATCCTCCCGGACCGGGGCACGAACCCGCGTCCCCTGCATCGGTAGGCGGACTCTCAACCACTGTGCTGCCAGGGAAGCCCTGATCAAAACCTTTTGATGGCTATCCTTCTCTCAGGATAAAGGCCCAAGTCCTTACTATGACCACAAGGATGTACCTGATCTGGCTCTCCAAAAACCCCACCCTGCTGCCCTGTCCCTTCCTTACTCATTCCATCTTCCCTGGTTGCCTTCTGTTCCTCAAACAAGCCAAGCATGCTCTTGTCCCAAGGCCTTTGCCTAGTGCTCTTCTAGATGTCTGCATGGCTTAGTTCTAACTAATGCTCCCTTAGTTCTTTTAGGCATTTGCACAGAGACACCTTCCCATTACCCCCAGCCCCACCTGGGACTTCCTACCCCTTTTATCCTGCTTAATTTTTTTCCATGGCATTTTCATCTTTGACATATTACGTGGGAATCTGTTTGTTGCCTATTTCCCCCCACCATAATGCAAGTTCCATGAGGCCTTTGCTTTGTTCAGCACTGTAACCTCATCACCTAGAAAAGTACTTGGTACTTAGTAGTGATCGTTAAATAAGATTTCCAGAAAGATAGAAAAAAGTGTATGGAAAAGAGGAAATAGTGACTAAGAATTTCATAGAATTGAAAGAAATAAATTGAATTTTAAAAGTTCATAGAGTATTAAAATGGAGCACATTGACTCAAGACAAACAAATACTCAAGTTAGAGGCATTACAGAGAAGTCTCAGAACACCAAATACAGGAGAAAATTCTGAAAGTTTACTTTCAGAAAAAGCAGAAGAAAAAGCAGATCATGTACAAATATAAGAATTATACTGACGTCAGATTTCTCATCAGGAAGCAATGAGGCATGGGAAAGAAGGACTTGTAAATAACTTACTAAGATTTGTCATTCTCTAAAAATAAAATTTTAAATAAAGGGATAAAAATTGTTTGTGACAATCAAGGACCAATTCTGGGTGATACCAGTGTGGCAGGGTGGGGATGATGTTGAGGAGATGTAGAGACTGGAAAGAGGTGAGTGAGTGCCAAGGGAAAAGAAATTGACAATGAAAAGTAAACATAAGTGTCATACTTAAAAAGTTAGGGGAAACAACTAGAAGAATAAAAATAGAATATACAACTTTCAATCTAGCATAAGAAAATCTGATTCATGCAATGGAAAGTAGGACAAAGAGAGAAAACACATAGAATAAATACAAAATAAGATGGTAAATACAGTAAAACACAAAGTGAGATGGCTGAAATATGTCCCAATATACCAGCAATTAAAATAAATGTGAGTTAAACTCACTGATCAGATTGGATGACAAAATGAAAACAAAACAAGATTAAGCAATATGTTGTCTTCCAGAGACTGTGACAGATAAAGTGTTATTCCTAACCCATTTTTCCTTGTTGCTTTTCTTTATAGAGGTTGAAACATTAAATTGTTACTCTCATAATCTCCACTCCAAGTGAAGTGGCCTTGGGGCCCAGTTCTATGCCATGAGACATAAGTGGAAGTCAGCTCCACCGAATTTTCACAAAAAGCAACAGAAAACCCACATAAACCAATAAAAAAAATTAAAGTAGTAACCAAACACTTCCCTACATCAAAAAGCCCTAAGATCAGTTAATTATATGAACCATTTAAGGGACAAATAATCCCTATCTTACACAAGTTTTCCAGAAAACAGGAATGAGATGAATAATGATTTCATGAGGTTAGTATAATCTTGATTTCAAAACTGATAAAAGAAAAGAAACTGTGATTAAGAAAAGAAAATTATAAGCCTGTTTAATTTATAAGCATAACTATGAAAATCCTAAGTGAGACATTAATTGAACTAATCTAAATATGTATTTTTAAAAAATCACAATGAAGTAGAATTTATCCCAGGAAAGCAAGAATGGCTCAGCATCAGGGAAAAAAGTCAATGCAATTCACCACGTTAATGAGTAGAGGAGAAAAAACACACCAAAGACAAAGAGACAATCTTATCTGTTTTGTGCAATAGATATATACATGGTTTTTGATAAAGTGCACACCTAATTATGACTTTTACAATTCTTAGAAAATTAAGAATGGACAGAAGCTCCCTTGATAAATGATATCTACCAAAAACATCATACTTAAAGAGAAATTTTAGAGGCATTCCTTTTCATAATAGGAATTAGACAAGGATGCTTGCTATTTGACATAGCAATTGAGGTGCTGTGAGTGCAATAAGACAAGAAAAGAAAATAATAGGGAGAACAATTAGGAGGGAAGAATTAAAACAGTCATCATTTATAAATAAGATGATCAGTTACATAAAAACCCAGCAGAATCAACAAACCTCTGGCACTACTAAGACAGTTGAACAGATCTACCAGATTCAAGATCAACTTGAAAAAAATCAGCAACATTTCTGTGCTCCAGGAAAAACCAACCAGAAAATGGTATAACATTTGCAATAGTAACAAAAATTTTAATGACAAAAAAATGCTTGAGATATTTATAAATACAATTTTAAAATTAAGGTCTTAAATGAATACATGAATGAATGAAGAGATAGACTTATGCTATCCAATCCATAGCCACTAGCTACATGTGAGCACTTAAAATGTGGCTAGTTCCAACTGAAATGTGGCATAAGTGTAAACACTGAATTTCAAAGACTTATTTCAAAGGCTTAGTATAACAAAAGAATGTAAAGGATTTCATTAGCTTCTTTATATTGATCACATGTTAAAATGATGATATTTTGGACATATTGGGTTAAATTAATTTCACCTATTTCTTTTTACTTCTTAAAAAATATTGTTACTAAATTGTTAAAATTACATATGTGGCTCACATTATATTTCTGTTTCACAGTGGTAGATCATGATTATGATGGTATAACTTAACACAGTAATGATGTAAATTGTCCTTTAATCAATCTATATCCAATGCAATTCCAATCACAATTCCAGCAGAGGTGTGTGTGTGTGTGTGTGTGTGTGTGTGTGTGTGTGTAAATTAGAAAAATGGTTAAGAAAAGATACTAAGGGGCAATTTACAGAAAGTGAAACCTGAACTTTTTGAAGAGATACTTTACCTCAGTAGCCATAAGAAAAATAATTTTAAAAAGCAATAGCATTTTAAGTGCAAATATTGGCAATCATTAGAAAGCTAAATAATATCAAGTGCTGGTCAGATGGTGAGGAAACAGGAACCCTGATACATTATTGGTGAAAGTGTAAACTAGTTACAGGCATTCAGGAAACCAATCCAGCAATACTTAGTGAAACCAAGTGAGTGTGTATCTTGCAAGTCAGCAATCCAAATCCTGGACATGTAAGTCCCAGAATTTCTTGCAAAGATCCATAAAGGGATATGTACATGGCTGTTCATCATTACATTATTTGTGGTAGATAGGAGTTGGAGACAGCCCAGGTATCCATCAACAGGCAAATGGACCAAGGTGGTGGGGGCGTGCGGTGGGCTGTTATGCAGTAGTGGTCGTATGTAGAAGGGCTAAATAGCAACACTATACACTTTCCAAATGTAGGACCATGATGAAAAAGTTAGAAATAGAGTGAATCTCTAACAGTACCGCTTACATAAATTAAAATCACAAACACTTACCATAGTATTATCTTTTCAAAGGCACATACATATAAAAAATGCACATTAAACAAATTTGAATGCAGTTGTCAATGGAGAAGGTTGGGAGTGAGGATCTGGGGAGAAGAGGAAGAAATGGAAGCAAGAGAAAGTGGCCATGCGGGGACAAGTATGCGTATGATCTTCGTCTACTTGAAACCCTAAAATAAAACAAAATCGTAAAATAAAATAAAATGATAAAAATTTCACCAAGGTGCATAATTATTTGACAGGATCAGGAAAACAGTTGCTTGTCTTCTGGGGAAAGCACTCTGCCCCATGTTGCTCCCGAGAACCCACTTTTTTTAAAGAGGCCTTTCCTGTGGCCTCACAGTATACCAGGCCTGTGTGAGGCTCCTGGAAGCCTGCGTGGAGAGTGCAGAACAAACTGAAACCCAGTTTCAGTTTGAAACAAACTCTTTCCCCTGAGCGAGTGGACTGCTTCCCTGGTCAGGCCTGGGAGGCACCTTGGCCAGGCGGGCAGATTGCAAAACACAGCGGGGTCTCTGTGCAGGCCTGAGGTAACCCAACAGGAGCGAGGCTGCTCCTCCTGAGCCGCAGAGAATGGGCTTCTCTGTGTGCGTTTGTTTGCTTTGGTTTCGAGCTAAAAAAAAAAATTATTTCACACATAATTAGGGCTGTGGCAGTGAGATTGTGCTCAAGGTGCTTTTACTGGAAATATCAAGAGGAGGGACAAGGCAGGGCTGTGTTCCTCTTCCAGCAGGGGCTGGAAGCAGGAGGAGAAGCCCCAGGCTGCATGGATGGGACAACAGGCAGTGTTCAGGGCAGAGAAGCAGCTTTCACGGAGGCAGGCCCAGCTGCGAGGGGCTGAGGTTGGCTGTGGAGGTGGCAGTGTGTGGGCTGTGTGGTGCGTGCCTGGGGTGTGGTGGGGTGAGGACTGTGTTGCTCCCCACCCCTGCCTCTCCTTTCCCATCTCCCAGCTGCCTGTGGAGGAGGACAGGCACCCTCACAGGAGGAAGAGGTGGGGGGAGCAGGCAAGAGGTGAGAAGGAGGCAGGGGCGAGAGGTGCAGGCCACAGGAGAGGCTGAAGGGATGGGGAAACAGATGGACCGCACGCTTCCACTTGAGTCTGCACAGCCCACGTGCCCAACACCAAGCTGGCCCCGTGGGAGCAGCCCGGCACCGTGGAACCAGCCCTAAGCCAGGCGCCGGGTGACCTGTCTTCCAGTCTTGACTCTGCCTATGACTGGACAGGTCTCTGGACCTTTCTGGGCCTCACATGGATTCTCCATCCCATTAGGGCTGGACCCTCAGCCTTTTGCAGGATGGCAGCTCATTTAAAAAAATATGTTTTGGGAACACCAAATACCATATCTCCCTCTCGGAGATTCACAGTGCACATAGTGTATTAAAGGCTGTGAGGGAGGAGTCCTGTAGAAAAATAAAACCCTGTTTCACTTGGAATTTGTGTAACAGAGCACTTTCCAAAACATTTAATTATAGGGACCCCCCCCACTCTATTTTGCATAATGTCTATTAACATCGTGTGTATTCAGTTACTACTGATGAGTAATAAACCATGTCAAAACTTAGTGGCATAAAACAACCATGTTATTATGCTCCCAGATTCTGTGGGTCAGAAACTCGAACGAAACACAGGAGGGATGGCTTGTGTCTTCTCCATGCTGTTTGGGGCCTTGTCTGAAAGGCCTGGAAGGCTGGGGGTAACTATGGCTGGAGGCTGTCTTCACTCATGCGCCTGGAAATTGATGCTGGCTGTGGTTGGGACCTCAGCCAGGGCTGGGAGCTAGAACACCTCTGCGTGTCTCATCTGCGTGCCTTGGGCTTAGCGGCCTCTGGGTAGTCGGACTTCTTACCTGGTGGCTTAGGGCTCCCAGGCGAGTGTTCCAAGAGACCTATGCAGCAGCTACATGTCTTTTATGACAGCCTTGGGTGTCAAGGTCGCATGAAGAAGAGCAAGTGGGATGGGAGAGACTGCTGTGGCTACGGTGGGAAATTATACTGCCACACTCTGAGAAATGGTGGGTTAAAGCTCTGAGGACTTTGAAGGACCTTTTGAAATTCCACCAGGGCTCTGTCCTCTGGGTCCTGCACCCCTCCTCGCTCTCACACTCAGGGCCAAACTTCCAGGTCCTGCCCTCCATGCTGCCCCTGGCCTGGCTCCTCCCTGCCCTGCAGCCCCACATGGCCCCGGAGAGCATCACAGGCTAGAGAAAGCCCACAAGGGGTGCAGTTTCACTCAGGTCAGTAGGACCCACAGTTTCCTTGTTGTTCTGATTCTGAAGTCCCTTTGGGTTGACTGCTCATTTCTTCCTTTTAAGACAGGTTTTGTTACCAACTCTCCTGAGTCGGATTCCAACAGTGTCCTTCTTCTGGTGTCGCTCGGGGCAATAGAATGAGACTGAGTTAGGTTCAGAGGTAAAGGAAAGCTTTATTCTTTGATCAAAGAATAGAGAGGTGCGAGCTCGCACTCTAGAGTTCATGCTATCCCTGAAAACCTTTTGGCAGGGCTGCTTTATTGGGCTTTTGTCGACGGGAAGGAGGTTGGAGTTCCAGCACATGGCCAAATGCTGCCATCTTGAATTGAGGTGTTGTGCACAGAGTTTTTGCACACCGCCCATGGAGCTGAAGTGTTGGGTGCGGCCATTTCACACTAGGAACTCTGGTCTGAAATGCCAGGGTCCAAGCCTCTGCACGCTGTACACTGTGACTAGACTAAGCACACACACACACACACACACACACACACACACACACACACACACAAAGGTTAGACTTTGTTTTATTATCCAGATTCTTTGTTTATTCACTGAGAATTGTTAATGGACTTTGTCGGTGACAGTTTGGTTGGGAAGCTTTGGGGAGGACAGGTTTGACCAAGCCCTTCTGGAAGGCCTGTCTTGTACCTGCTTCTGGGAGACCATTTCTCCCTGACCACCCCATATTTTTTGTCCAGTTTTCCCCACTTCTAAATCCACATCCTTTCCCACAAAATTCTTTTTCCAAACCGGTCAACCCAGATACAGCTATAGTGACCAGCATACTCTATGTCAGTTAATTAGTGCAGAGAACACTGAGCACGCAAGAGGAGAAGGCAGCTTGGAGTCGAAGGATGAATGGAGGTTAGCTGGGTCGGGAGGGAGGCAGGGGGAGGAGGAGAATCTTCCAGATGTAGAGAATGGCCCCTGGAAAGATGCTGGGGAACAAGGAACATGCCAGGCACTTGGACATGGTCTGTCAGCGGGTGTACAGAACTGCCGTGGAGGGAATGTGAGATGAAGCTCTTGGAATCAACAATTCAAGCAAGATTTTGTAGATCTTATTCAAGTCTTTGGATTTTATCCCAAGAGTAAACAGAGGGAAGGTTTTAGAGAGGGAGGGGACTTGATGGTTTTCATTTTGGAAAGACCCCTCTGGCTGTTGCTGGAGGATGGACGTGAGGGTGAATGTAGACAGCTGGGAGGTTTTTGCAGTGTTGACGTGGAGATGGAGAGAAGTGGATGGCTTGGGCAGATGTTTAGGAGGCAGGGCCTGGCTTCGGCACCTGTGTGGTGCTTTTTCTATGAGAGGGAGCCCTGGAGAAGGACGAGCTTCAGCTGAGAAGATGAGAGTTTGCATCTGGGAATGGTGACTTTGGGCTACCTCTGAGATGTAGTTTTCAAGGAGGTAGTTGGATATGAGGGTCTGAAGTTCAGAGAAGAGGCTGGGGCTAGATACACAAACCTGGGAGTCAGCTCCCTGTAAATGGAGCTGTGGAGAGGACGATCTTGCCTGGGAAAATGTACAGAGGGAGGCGGCAGGGACCCGGCGATGCAGAGGTGCCTAGTGATATGTAAGAATTCTAGGTTAAGAACTTTAGCAAAATCCTGGGTGTCTCCAACTTATCAAAATCCAGATGGGGCCAACTGAGCCTCTGTCTTTCTGCTGGTGCTTGAGATGGCCCGGTCTCCCCAAGGAGACCCTCCCCTTCTATGGAAAGAGAGGACAAGGTGTAAGGTGAGGGCTTCTTGGGATTGAAAGATCGAGAGAGATCTGGGCCTCTTCTGTGTTTTTGGAGACTTCTGCTATATTAAAAATAAACAAATTCCAGAACATAGTTATAGAAACTGTGGCAAATTTTAAAAACTTTTTATTTGGAAATAATTCCAAACATACAGACAGCATACAAAAATAAAACTGGTACAAACATACCTATAACCCTTTACCCAGATTCACCTCCTGTTACCATCTTACCCATTTGCTTTATCAGTTGCGACCCCCTTTTTCCCTCCTTTATCATCTCTCTCTCTCTCTCTCTCTATCCATCTATCACCTATCTATCTATTTTCTTTTCTGAGCCATTCAAGGGTAAGTTATATATTGGGTTGGCCAAAAAATTCGTTCGGGTTTTCTGTTCCATCATATGGGAAAACTCGAATGAACTTTTTGGCCAACCCACTACCTTTTGGCTCTTTACACATAGTTCAGTGTGTATTTCCTAAGAATAGGGATATTCTTGTACATAACCATAGTACAGTTATAAACTACATTAATTTAACATTGATACAATACTTTTATAAAATCTAGTATTTGTATTCCAATTTTTTCAGTTAACCCAATAATGTTCTTAATAACATTTCCCCCCCTCCCATATAGGATCCTGCCTAGGGTCGAGGCTTAAGTCATGTCTCTTTAGCTTTCTTTAATCTGGAACATTCCACAGCTTCCTTTGTCGTGCATGACATTGGCATTTTTGAAAGAATACAGCTTGCCCTCCCCTTCTTTTATTTTATTTTTTACTTTTTTGCGGTACGCGGGCCTCTCACTGTTGTGGCCTCTCCCGCTGCAGAGCACAGGCTCCGGACGCGCAGGCTCAGCGGCCATGGCTCACGGGCCCAGCCGCTCCGCGGCACGTGGGATCTTCCCGGACCGGGGCACGAACCTGTGTCCCCTGCATCGGCAGGCGGACTCTCAACCACTGCGCCACCAGGGAAGGCCCTGCCCTCCCCTTCTTTTAACTGAATGTGCCTCACTTTGTGTTTGCCTAATGTTTCTTGATGATTCGATTGGTGTTTGTATTCTTGGCTGGAACACTGCACAGGTGCTAATACGTCCTTCCTCAGCGTATCACATCTGGAGGTATGTGATACCCCTCTGTCTCTCATTGATGATGCTAATTTTGATCCCTCAGTCTAGGTATTCTCTAACTTTTTCATTGTAGTATAATTATTTTCTCCCTTGCAACTATGGGGAACACTTTAAGACCATGTAAATATCCTGTTCCTCATCAAAATTTCCCCCTGGATTTAGCATCCACTAATGCTTCTTGCCTGTCTTTATCATCATGGCAGCAGAATGATGATTTTCCAGTTCCTGTACTCCCACCCCATTTAATAGTTGACTCTCATATTGTATTTTAACCAAGAGTCCTTCCTGTCCCCTACTTATTTATGTACCTATTTATTATCAGCATGGACACGAATTCCCATTTTTTCTCAATGGTTTATAATTCATGACTGTACTTAATTGTAACACACTGTAGTTAATTACTTTGATGCTCAAATTGTTCTAGATTTAGTCAGTGGCTGGTCCTTCAAGCTGGGTCCCATGTCCTTTTGACACGTGCCCATCATTTTTTGAGCACTTACATTTTTTGAGCACATAACAAGATGTTCCAGGCTCATCTTGTACCAACCCTTCCCCAGGCCTGGAATGAGACTTTTCTTTAAGGAACCTTGATTCTTTTAGTGGAGAAGAATATTACAGACCAAGATCTGAGCATCAGGCATGCTCATTGCTACTAGGGTGGCTTTGCTTCTTGAAGTTGTGGTGTATTTAAAATACTGACATAAATTGATGTTTTTATAAAAATGCAATAGGTAGAATTGAGCTACTTGCACGTGAATAATGGGATTTATAAAACCATATTATTTCTCAGTGCTTGGTGGCTCTGTCCTGGGACATTGAAACCGAGTGCTATCATCGTCTTCTATCCATCCTGGCAGCTGATATCTGTGACCGTACAAAATGCCTTATTGGGGAGAATTTCAAAAGTCTGAGTTTGAAACACTGTGAAATTTGAAGTTCAAGCCAAATGACCCTTCTCTGCTGTACCCCAGGTCCCCCATTCCATCCACCTCCTTATTACAGGGTCAACATTTGAATAGTATTGGTTACAAAAGTACCTCTTCAGCTTCAAATGCCTGGTGTTGTTTACCTGAGGAAAAAGCTCCTCTCTGTGACCTTATTGCCCTGGCCTAGGGCTGACCACAGATGCTGACCTTCCCCCAGTTGGGCACCTCAGTCCATCTGGTCTCCCAACAGTAGGCCTTTCTTTGGCCCCTCTGGGCATTCCCCTTTTTCCTATAAACAGTTGTAAAGTATTCTGTGCCTCCTGAGCTGAGCCCAATCAACACCAGCGAAAAGCTCAGATTGGCTCTGATGCCAAAGATGGGCATAGTCTTGTGTTTTGAGAAAAAACACTCAGGCTTAATCTTTTTACTATTATAGCCTATTCTGTGTTTAAAGCTGTGGCCTCACCCTCTGACCCATAGTACCCTGGGTCTCTGAGCTGCAGATCTTCTGGAGGTTTCCCAAGGAGATTGGGGCCACTATAACCCAGGATGCCCTGTAGGCCTTACCCCACCAGGGAGAGGTTAGATGTTGGGTCTTGAGGAATGGAGCCTGGGCGCTCGGGAGGAAGGTGTTTAAGCAGCCTGTCACAAGTCAATCCAAGAAGGCTTTATTGAATTAGAACCCCCTACAAGGGCCAGTCCTGCCTCAAGGAGCCTCAGTTTAGTGGGGAAACTGCCTCAACCAACTGGAACACAGTAGGCTGTGGCTTCCGCTTCGGAGAGAGAGCAATTGCTGTGTCAATCCAAAGAAGAGAGAATTTCCTTCAGCTAGGAGGAGGCTTTCTGAAGGGGGTGGCTTGCCAGTGGGATGGTGGAGGATGAAGTGAGGGGAAGGAGAATGGGGAGGGGAGGTTGGAGGTAAGCCTCTCCTCCACACACCCGGCTCCTCCCCAGAGTCTCCCTTGCTGGCTTCTGCTGAGGCTTCGAGGCCTGGTTTTAAACAGGGAGTACGTGGGACAGAGCAGCCAGACAGCTGTGGGAACTGCAGTCTTCCAGTTGTGGGTACTTGCTGGCACCTGGAACAGGGCCTATGTTCTGTGAGCATCCACTGCCCAACACAGTGACCTTGGGGTGAATTCAAAGTCAGGAGTCCCAGGAGAGCATTTGCCACCACTCACCTCTGTAGGGCAGACATCAGGAGAGGAGTCCCTACAAGGATGGGATTGAGGTGGGAGCAGGCCAGGAAGGACATTTCTCCCCTGGATACCTACCCAGCTGATTAAGGAAAAGGAATAATTGATCAGTCTGAGGAGGGGAGCTGCTCAGAAAGCTGCTCGGAAGCTGAAAATGACTTCTTGTCTTCAGTCCGGTTTAAGAGTAGGCCTGTCTGGGACAAGGCTCTGAGAACATGAGTTTGTTTCTTTTCAACCCTGCTTCCACCTCAGGGCCTTTGTACCTGCTGGCTCTTCTTCTTGGATTACCCTTTCACTGAACACACACCCTCCCTCCTTCATCCCCTCCAAGACCTTTCTCATCTGTTACCTTTTCAGTCAGGCTTCCCTGACTTCCCTGCAAAAAACTGCAGCACATGTCCATACTGGTATTTCCTCTTCCTTACTCTATTTTTCTCCATTGCAATTATTGACACTTGACATGCCACATATTTCATTTACTTATTTTGTTAATTGTCTGTCTCTTCTTCTTTCCCTGCTGCACACAATAGGATGTAAGCTCCACGAGGGCAGGAATGTTTGTCTGTTTTGTCCACTGCCTTATGCCTAGTGCCTAGATCAATATTTGGCCCGTATTAGGTCCGCAATAAATATTTGTTGATAGACATAGAACCTCTTTGTGCAAAAAGGCCAGGCTGGCTTGTCTGAGCACTGCATTCAGCAGCAGCATCTGGGTGACAATGTGATCTAGGGAGTGTGGGTGGCCTCAGCAACCTTGAAAAAAGGCCTCAAGAGAAAACACAGCAGAAAGTCTCTTTCCTGGTAGTTGATGCTTAACACTCAATAAATTTCCATCTTGCCCACTTGTGAGAGCTTTTTGCAAATGAAGCTGTGTTGTGCGGCATCCCCCATCCTCCCTGGCTGATGCTGGATGGTGGGATGCTTTGGCTGGCCTTGTGCTTCTTGTCAGAGCCCATTCTCTCAAGGGGGGGGCGGTTCTTTTTCCTGCAGAATGGATGCTTTGCATCCTCAAATTTGGACACAGATTTTACAGGTAAGCCACAGCTCTTGGGTAGAACAGGTGCCTTTCCTTAACTCTAGACTTATTTATTCCACCGCCTACTTGACATCTCCACTTGGGTGTCTAATTGGCATCTCAGTATATGGTGTCCAAAAATGAGCTCCTGGTCCCTTCTCAAAAATCTGCACCTTCAAGAATCTTCCCCATCTCCGTTAGAGGTAACTTCATCCTTCCAGCATCTGAGGCATGAAATCTTGGAGTCAACTTTGACACCTCTTTCTTTCACACCTCATCTTTAATATGTCAGGAAATATTTTTGACTCTGTCTTCAAAATGTATCCAGATTCCAACCACTTCTCACCACTTCCATCATTACCACCATGGTTCCCACCATTATCATGTCCCCTTTGAGTTACTGCAACAGCCTCCTAACAGGTCTCTCTTCTCCTATTTTGTCCCCCTTTAGTCTTCACATGGAAGCCAGTATTAAAACCCACGTCAGATCACGACACTTCTCTACTCAAAACCATTTATCTTCTCCTCCCTTCACTGGCTCTACTTTCCTTCTCTGTATTCATCTCCATTACTCTCTTCCTTACTCCATTCCAGCTGCTCTGGCCTCCATGATGTTCCTGGAATATACCAGGCACACACCTGCCACAGGGCCTTTGCATGTGTTGTTGCTCAGAGCTCTGTCTCCATTGCTCACTCTCTCTCTTTCGAGATTTGCATTCAGATACCACCTACTCAGATCACTCTGTCTAAAATCCAAAACTCCTCTAAATACTACATTCCCCCTTTCCTTGCTTTATTTTCTACTTCGCATTTTTCACTAACATACTACATATTTTTTACTTTTTTCTCTTGTTTATTGTCTATCTCCACTACTAGAATAAAAGCTTTCTAGTGTCTCAGTCTGTTTGGGCTGCCAGAACAAACTACCATAGGTTGGGTGGCTTAAACAACAAACATTTGTTTCTCACAGTTCTGGAGGCTGGGAAGTCCAAGATCAAGGCATTGGCAGATTCTGTGTCTGGTGAGGACCTGCTTCCTGGTTCATAGATGGCTATCTTTTTGTATTGTCCTCACATGGCAGAAGGGGCAAGGGAGTTATCTGGAGTTCCTTTTATAAGGGCACTAATCACATTCACGAGAGTTCCACCCTCATGACCTAAGCACCTCCCAAGGGTCCCACCTCCTAATACCCATCCCCTTAGGGGTTATGACTTCAATATATACATCCTATATTTTGGGGGACACAGACATTCAGTCTATAGTGCTGAGTATTTTAGTCTGGTTTCCCAGAAGCAGACCCTGAGGTGAGGATTTGTGGGCAAGTGATTTATTAAGAAAATTTTCCCAGGAGAAACAAGCCGGGGAGGTGGGGGGTGGCACAGCGGGGAGTGGTGGGTATCAAATCCTGGGCACTTCCTGCTTTGCAGCAGTGAGTAGTTTGGAGGGGAAATGTCTCCAGCAGCCCAGAGCAGCCCTCTGAAGAACACAGATGCAAGCCTTTAAAAGCAAAACACATAGAAGCTGGAGAGGACTCACAGACCAAATAAAGGGGATCCGAGATAGAGCATTTATAGTGTCAGCTATAATGGGCAAAGGATCCATTCAGATCCCTGGCCTGCACTTCCCCTCCCCCCATGTTAATTTGTCTTCATCATCTGTCTTCATTCATTGGGTACAAGGGGCTTACACAAAAATACAAGATCATTTCCGGAAGGATACACAAGAAAATGACAACAATGACCACCTCTTGGGCCTGAGAGAGAAGAGTCGGGGGAATTTTGCTTTTTACATTTATCCTCTTTGTCACTGTTGGAATATTTGCCATGAACACGTCCTTGAACTATGGTTTAAAAACCCACATGTGTTTTACACTCAGCCCTTCATTGTTTTCTTTCTCGAGAACCTTCTAAATGGAAGGGTCTGTGCCATGCAGTATGAGGACACAAGGATGCTGCCTGGTCAGGGAGGTAGGCAGAGCTGTGACAAAGGCTCCAATGACAAGAGTCCAGATAAGGTCACAAATGAGGCAACAAATCCTCCCAATGGAAGGCAAAGCAGAGAAGTGAGGAGGGTCTCACAGAAGAAATGGAGGTGGGAGTGGGTCTAGAAGCAAGAGCCCCATTTAACTCAAGATAAAGGTTGAGTTTATATCCTCTCTGTTCCTGGCACCGGGCTGGGCCTGGGGGTTTGGGCCCCTGGACCCGGGTAAATGCGGGAAGTGTGTGGTTGACTGAGGGAACTCAGCCCAAGCTCAGGCCCACAGGCAGTAAGGAGCTGGTTTGTGAGGAAAAGCAGGAACAAGCTAGGGCCAGGCTGTGAAGAGTGCTGACCAGGATAAATGGTTGTAACTTAAACAGCGTGTGGCAACTTTTCTACACAGGGAAAGACTCTGTGCAGTCACAATAATTTGGAAGGGGGTGAAGAGGGCGTTTTAAATTCCCACTTCATACCTGATGACATATTCCAGTCCTTCTTGGACCTCATTTGCACTCACTGTGCACCACAAAATGATAGCCCGTCTTGAGCTCTGTAATCATTTTATGTGTCTTGGTAATAATAATAATGATCAAAGTTTCTTCACATGCCTTTTTTTAATATACCTGATACCTAGTGAGTTAGTGCCATGTGCCAAGTTTACAGGTGAAGGACCCCGCAGCTTAGATTGTTTTGGAAAGTGGGGCAACTGGTCCTGAGATCAGGCCTTCTGACCTCACACACCCTGGGTTCTGGCTGTTATGACACAGTTGTCTCCTGTCTGGGCTGATAGTAACTTGGAAACAGGATCCATATTTCATGATTTCAAAATCCTGTGGTATAAAATAACTTGCAAATTTCAATCCACAAAATCCAATGTGCAAAAAAAAGAGTAACTTTATCTTTTTGAGACTAATCTCTGCTCTAAGTCCTGATTCCCCTTCATGGTGGAAACACTCTCAATCAACCTGTGGTTGGTTCCTCTCACGTCCCCCTTGGGTTGTGGTGTCAAGGGGCTGGGGTTAGGGCAGCGACACATTCCTATGTCACTCCTGTCCCCGTATGAGAGAGCCTTCAGGTTGGATAACTCTCCTTGTCCTTCAGGGCCATCCTGGCACACACAGGTGCCTGCCTACTCTGCTGGGCCACGGGAACTTGGTGATCTCACTGAGACCTGCCTGCCTGCACACCCCACCCAGACATTTCTACTTTGGGTTGTTACCGTCTCTCCACTGCTCTCAGATTTTCTGAACCCATCTGGCTCTGTCACCCCCATTTTACCAGGGGTGGGGCAGAACAGGCTCCACTGCCCATGGACACATGTGCATTTCAATGCTCTTCACTTCCCATCTAGTCTCTTACCCGTAATCATGGGCCTCATCCAGCCCTGGGCTCCAAGCCTTGCTTTGACATTGAACATTCTCCCAAACTGATTGCCTCTGCTAAAATCCTTCCCATTACCTCTAGGGCCTCAACTCAGAAGCCAGGAAAAGACTCATTTTCTTATTTTCCTCTATCATTCTGCTTCATTATCCCTCCTCTGAGGCAAAAGATCCCACATGCTGTGTCTGCTGGAATAGGGAAATGGCCATGGGGTCCAAAGAAATACAAGATTCAAAGGAAAAAAACACAGTTGACATTTCAAAATATTATATAAGCACAGTGGCAATATGCTCATCTCATAGTAAAATTTCCTGATTTTATTGATTATAAGTTGTGCCAACATGTGTTGTGATAAACCAGCCTGGAGCAGAATGCTTGGGTTTGGATCCCAGCTCTGCCACTTACTTGCTGTGTGACCTGGCACAAGTTACCTACCCTATCTGTGCCTCATTTCCCTCATATTTGAAATGGGAACAACAATAACTTTATAGAGGTGTTACAAGGATTAAATAAGCAAATGTATGGAAACTGGCATATAATAAATGCTTAATAAGCATTATTCTTATGGGGTGCTGTGTCCTTGGGCTCACAGCCTTGGAAACCCACTCGGAAGATGACGCAAAGCCTGAAGTTTGGGATGATATCCTGATACTGTCTGGCTTAGTGCCTCCCCTGCCCTCTGCATATATCTCTAATAGCTCTCATCAGGAGATTAAAGCTGCCACTTTTTTGGGTCATGTAACAGGCACTGTGGTTTGGCATGGAAAATAAAGTCCCTCTGGGGACATATAACTTCATATTCACCAGTATTTATATGAAGGAAGATGAAGTATTTACAGTAAGAAATCAAATTGATTTGCTTTCCAAAAGCATAAACCATAGGAATCCAAATACAATGAAGATGAACAGAAAGAATCTATATCCTAGAGGCAGCCTGTACCTTAGAAGTTGTCCACTTAGTTCTTCCTGTATTAAAGAATAGGAGGTCTGGGAGAAGAGAAGGGGGAGGGGATTTGCCCAGGATCACACTGGCCAGTAGTAGAGCTGGATCTAGAGCCAGGTAGGTGATCTGCTTTCCATTTATTGCTCTGACTTTATCCAGTCACCCCAGTTCTCTGGGATGCTCCAGCAAAGGCACACATCTTGGGCAGGCCTTTTCCTCTATATTCCTTTGTACTTTCCTCCCCTGACAAACTGAATGTAAAGAAACTCTGAGGTCCATTTACCTCCCAGCCTCAGAGCCTAGGGCCACTCTTAGCATAACTCCCAGACTGTGGGCCCTGGGGCAACTCATTTTCTTTCTCTAAGCATTAAATCATTTCTCCTTTGAAAATGTATAATGCAGCGTGACCTACTGACTTTTTTTGGCCTCTCCCATTGCGGAGCACAGGCTCCGGACGCGCAGGCTCAGCGGCCATGCCTCACGGGCCCAGCCGCTCCGCGGCATGTGGGATCCTCCTGGACCGGGGCACGAACCCGTGTCCCCTGCATCAGCAGGCAGACTCTCAACCACTGCGCCACCAGGGAAGCCCGACCTACTGACTTTGAAGTGAAGTGAGGATCAGGATGTGATAATGTAGGCCAAAGTGCTTAGAGTTTAAATGGACATAAATAAGAAGCAGACATGGCTGGCCCCTCCCTTGGATGTGTGGACTCTACCATGCCTTTGAGACATTAGCAATCAATATACACAAAGACAGCTCTGCCTGTTATAAAAGCCTTGTGAACATGTATCTAGGACACCCAAATCACCAAGTCCACAGTTCCTGCCCCTGTAGGAAGAGCAAACGATGGCAGTAACCAAAGACTGAGCCATGGGGGCCTCTACCCAAAAACCCCCCTTCTGTCCAAATTTGCACACTTTGGTGTCAGTGTTTCTTAACTAGAGACCACTGTATGAGGCTGGATCTTAGCCAGAGTTCCTGATTTAGTCTTTAACGAAGTGGGCCCATGGCTCCTTGTTTCTAAAAATCTGCAGGCTGCTTTAGAACACCTTCACCCCACTCCCAGACCCACAGGACTGGCTGTGTCACTCCAGGGGGATCTCCAAGCTGCAACCTGCACCTCTCTCTCCATTAGATTGATTTCCTGATTGTATTTTGATTGTCTGCTTAGAGTTTGGGGCTGTGAAATTAGAGCTCGGCAGTAGGTTCAAGCATTTCTTCTGGGTAACTTTGAGGTCCTCTGAACTTCTGTGCTCAAGGAGTCACTAAAGAGGAAATGAACCCTAACCCTCATCATAGATATAGGGAATGGTGCACTTTAAAACAGACAAACAACTTTAGAGGTTTTTTCCCCCCCTGATTACAAAAGCAATAATACATGCTTATTATGGAAATCTTGGAAAATACAGAAATGGAATGCATATACAGGCTTTAAAAAAAAAAAACTGAGAAAATATACCAAAGTGAGATTTAAGTGAGATTACAAATGAGTTTTACTTTTTGACTTTGTCCTTTTCTGTATTTTCCAAGATTTCCATAATAAGCATGTATTATTGCTTTTTTAATCTCACTTAAATCTCACTTTGGTATATTTTCTCAGTTTTTTTTTTAAAGCCTGTATACACATTCCATATATTTCAGGGGTGTGCTGATAAGAAAGCTCTCAAAAAAATTCCTGGTTTATAGCATTAGCCAATATCTATCTTTTAAATACTCCACCATGACTGATTTCAAGCAACCAATAGTTTAACAAGTGACTTTCAAAATTTTTGAAGACGTAACAATTGGCCTATGCAGGCCAGTAAGAGTCAGCTCCAGCATACCCCTGGTTGAGATCGTATGGGGTGAGATGTGTGCCCTAAATTTTTTCATTTAATATTATGTTCTGAACCACTTTGCAACCATCTTTGTAATACTTGATTCAGGCAAGATCACAATGGATGCATTGGGAGAAAGTTTGTTAGGGGAAGGATATTCGCCCCACAGCTTACTTATTACTTGTGAAGGGATAAAAGTACCTTTACACTGAAGACCAAGGGATCAAATGTGTCATCCCCAATAATGGAACAACTCGACATGATGGGCCTCTTGATGTGATACAGGGGGAAGAACACAACATTGCCTGGGTGGTATGTTTGTCAAAAAGGTTTAACGTTAAACCAAAGACTTAAGTAACCAAAGTAACCAAAGACTGAGCCATGGGGGCCTCTACCCAAAAACCCCCCTTCTGTCCAAATTTGCACACTTTGGTGTCAGTGTTTCTTAACTAGAGACCACTAGATGGAACCTAATCACGAAGAGACCATCGAATATCCAGATTGTGGGATTTTTGGCAAAACAAGCCTGAGCTCTGAAAAAAATAGTCAGTGTCATGAAAGAAAAAATAAAAAAGGGCTGGGGACTGTAGATTAAAAGGAGACTAAAGAGATGTGACAGCTAGGTGCAACACATGATCCTTGACTGGAGGCTGGGTTTAAGAAAAACAGCTAGAAAGGCCATTTTGGGGGCAACTGGAGAAAGTTGAATATGGGCTCTGAAGTAGATCATATTATTATATCAATCTTGGTGTCCTGGGTGACATAATGGTAATATGGTTCATGTAGGACAGAGTGCTAGTTCTTAGAAGAGGCGTTGTGTGCTGCAGTGCTTAGGAGTGGAGTGACAGTGTCTGCAGTTAACTTTCAAAGGATTCTGCAAAACAATAAAAAGACAAAGAAAGTCCCCTCTCACCAAAACTCCCAAACAGCAACACACGCAGATATAAATATAATGGGGGAGAGAGAGAAAGTGGCAAATATTAACAATAGGTGAATCTAAGTAAAGGACATATTGGTATTCATTGTATAGTTCAAACCTCTGCCAGTTGGAGGTTTTTTAAAAATAAAAAAATTAGGACAGGTTTTTACATTATACTAGTTTCCTTCACAAATTATTGTTATTTTAGTAATGCATACTATTCCACCATAGAAGTATGCTATAATTTATTTAGCCCAATCTACTGTAGATAACATTTTTACTGCTATAAACTGTGAACGTCCTTATAATGAAAGCTTAGCATGCATTTATGATTGTGTCTTATGGTGGACTCCTTGTTACCTTTACCACAGGTAAAAATAAATTTTTAAAATTTATTTATTTTATTTACTTTTGGCTGCGTTTGGTCTTCGTTGCTGTGCGCAGGCTTTCACTAGTTGCGGCAAGTGGGGGCTCCTCTTCGTTGCGGTGCATGGGCTTCTCATTGCCGTGGCTTCTCTTGCTGCGGAGCAGGACCTCTAGGCACACGGGCTTCAGTAGTTGTGGCTCACGGGCTCTAAAGCGCAGCCTCAGTAGTTGTGGCACGCGGGCTTTGTTGCTCTGCAGCATGTGTCTTCCCGGACCAGGGATGGAACCCGTGTCCCCTGCATTGGTAGGCAGATTCTTAACCACTGCGCCACCAGGGAAGTCCAAGGTAAAGAATTTTTAAGCAATTTTTAGGCTCTGGGATGAATCCTCATGGCTTAAGCTTACATGAGACTGAATTGTCAACTAGATGCCAGGTTATTAATGTGAACAGAAGAAAACATCCCCGTGGCCTCCTTCAGAGGGTTGGGTGAAGGATAAGGATGTATATCAGAAAAATTAAGATACCCCACACAGGAAAAGTGGGGAGCAGAGGTGCAGGCAACATATTAGAGGCACCTGGTAGCTTTGAAACAATAATAGGCCCAGATCCTACTCCAGGAAAAGTTGAATCAGCATCTCTGGGGGTGGGAATCTGGCAGTGGTTTGCTTTATAAGCTCCCCAGGGGATCATGAGGTGCAGCCAGTGTTGAGAAAAGCTGATGTTGTAGGATCCAGAAGAAATGGTCCAGGAGTGGGGAGGTAGCCAGGATGGTGAGAGGGCAGGGTGAGAAGAGGTACTAAGTAGCCCTAAAAAGGGACTGGCCAGAAAGAGAAAATGGAAGTGATTAAGAGGGACTTGAGAAAGTTATGTTGGGTGGGACATGATACGATGTGACTTTCTTCTTTCTGTCCCCAGGGACCTCTAGTAAATTTATAATTACTTTTTAATGCTTTGGTAGTTGGGCTTATTTTTTGTGTGTGTGTGACATCTAGACTTGTCTCAAGGTGAGGACCAGGTGAGAGCAGAGGTGGTCTGAAGATGGCTCCAGTTACATTAATTCACAGTGGGAGGGAGAGTTGACAGGGATGCGAAGGACAGCATCATATCTTTTCTTGCCACCTGCCCTTTGGGGCACAAATCCATGAGCTGGCTCTGCGGGTCACTCTTCTTTCTTCCCGTCCAACCCACGGTAGAGGTCACAGAATTATAATAATTCTATTATTTTATTATTAGATTTAAGAGACAGTCTTTTGATCAGAACACACCATTGTTTCCAAGGTTGTATCGATTCAAAGCCAATCAAGGTAATTCAAACCACAACAGAAATCTCTCTTTGAGAAAGCTCATTTTAATCATTTTTCCTGACTAAAATGATGTACTTGCTTCTTATTACATTTTCTTATAGTATAAGAGATAGATAGGCTTCCTATTCTGAAGATATACCTGGGAATTTTAAGCAGTAATTAGTGTTGATAGCTTTTCAGCTTCATTTTGCATCTGCATCAGAAAACTGAATGTCTTCTTTCTCCATTAGGGCCTTCTAAGGCAATTTTTGAAAGGTGAGAAATAGTGGTTATTTGAGAGTTGCTTTTTCTTCTTTTTTGCCACAATTGCCTATTTAGGACAACCATCACCAAAAATGAGACGTGAATGTCAACGAAAGCAACAAGTGTACTTTGTTTATTTCCTTCCATAAAACACATAATTCTTTTAAAATAACAACATATAGGTAAAAGCTGAAGTGTATGGGTTTTAAAAATAAATTTAGATCATTTCAAGCTAGGACAACTTAAGAAACAAAATGTTGCATTATGTGGTCAACTCAGTCTTCCTTTTCCTGTTTGTTCAAAGATGAAAAGAGAAAGTCGGGATGCATTTTTCTACATTACCAATTCTTAGGTGATTTATCATTTTGGAATTGATTAGAGCAAAGAGAAAATACTATTTTAAAAAATGTATAGAAGACGTTCCTACTCTAAAAAGATTTTGAAGGCTTTTTTTTTTTTTAAGATGCTGGGAGTAGGAGTTAATTAATTAATTAATTAATTTTTGCTGTGTTGGGTCTTCGTTTCTGTGCGAGGGCTTTCTCTAGTTGTGGCAAGCTGGGGCTACTCTTCATCGCGGTGTGCGGGCCTCTCACTATCGCGGCCTCTCTTGTTGAGGAGCACAGGCTCCAGATGCGCAGGATCAGTAGTTGTGGCTCACGGGCCTAGTTGCTCCGCGGCACGTGAGATCTTCTCAGACCAGGGCTCAAACCCATGTCCCCTGCATTAGCAGGCAGATTCTCAACCACTGTGCCACCAGGGAAGCCCTGAAGGCTTTTAAAAGTAAAATTCCTTGCAAGTAATCTAGGTTGGAGTCACACACTCAAATGCTCACAGGCACTATGCAAGAAAACCAAATAATTTTGATGTTAGATGACCCCTGGAACTCTTAGTGTTAGAGATGCAATAGGGAATGCTGGAGACTGTGGAAAACTGGAAAGGGTCATCTGTGTCTAAATACTTCTCAGCATCAGCATAGCCTTCTTTTTTTAAATGAAAGGACAGAAATCTGTATTTTTATGTTGTTTTTCAATTCTTAAATGTCAATGTATAATTCAAAACTGATTTGTGGGAAAGGTTTGGTTTCACGTTGACAGTCTGAGACATCTTATCAGATAGGAAAAACTGAAGTGGAGTGTTGGCAGAAGGGGGCAAATGCACAGCGTGTTCTGGAGGAAGATCTGGAAAGCTTGGTGATGGACTGGGTGCAAGGAGAGGAAGAGCCTGAAGGCTTGGGAGGACTCAGGATTGTGGACTGAAGGAGAGCTTGCTTTGGTGAAAGGACTCTGTGTGTGTGTGTGTGTGTGTGTGTGTGTGTGTGTGTGTGTGTAAGAGAGAGATGGGTGAGGGTGGGAAAGTTGGGCACAGATGGGAAACCAGAGGAAAATGAGCTCTGTTTTAACAAGTTGCATTTGAGATCATGGTTGGGCATATCCAAGAGGAAAGGACAAGGAGGATGTAATTAACCTTGAACTCAAGATGTGCCTACAGTATTAGGCAGCTGCCGTGTTATATGATCAGAGTTAGTGTCTGGCATCATCAAGGGGGCATTTGTTTGTACTGTCTTGCTCTCTGCACTTATCAGATGATTGTACTCTGTTCTGGATACCACTTAAAAAACAAACACTCTTTTTCTCTTAAATTACAAAAGTAATACATTTTCCATACAGAAAAGTGGGGAAAATGCTGAAATTGAGAAAAGGAAAATTGCCTATAATTCTGCCATCTATAATAATAATTAATGGCTTCATATATATCTTTCTTGTCTTTTATTTGTATAAATATATACTTAAATAGTTTACAGAATTGCAGTTAATGGTAAATACTGCATTGTAATATGCTTTTTCCCCATAACATATCTTGAACATATCAATAAAATATCAATACCCTATCAATAAAATAATATGCTATAATATGATTTTTAATGACTACTTAACATTTATTCCATTTGATGAAGGAATCAAAATTTAGAGCTAAAAATGCTTTTGCACACAAGCTGCTTCTCCATATTAAACAATGTCATCTTTAATTCTAAATCTTTGCACACATTCCTGGTTATTTTCTGAGGATAAACTCCCAGAAGATGGAATTAGTAGGTATGCCAAGGCAAGAGGGCACTCCTGAAAACTTGAAACAAGAAACAGAATCTATTTTCTGTGAAGCAAGGGAAAACTTGAGACAGTCTTCCTAAACAAAGCAAAGGAATTCAAGGATTAGCTGGAATTTCAGGAGTGAGAATGTTAGGGACTGGTTGACCTTTAGCTGTGGAGGTGTGGTTACTGAAGTGCAACTATTGCTGATTGGCTGACAGAAGCATAGGACTGTTTCTGATTGGCTGGCTATCTGGAAGTGTGGGTCATTCATTGGCTGACTCTCAGAAGCTTGGATTCTGGTGTGAAGCCCGTGAATGGAACAGGTTTTAAAGTCTTTGTGGTGCTTCGTTTTTACTATGGCTGCAGAACAATTAGTCTTTTTCTGCAAGAAAAGAGGAACTTTTAATTCTCAAGTCAAAGGGCCAAATTGCTGAATATACCCATATATACATAACATGAGATCTACCATCTTCACAAAATTCCAAGTGTGCAATGCAGTATTGTTAACTATAAGCACAATGTTCAGCAAATTTCTAGGACTTTTTTTTATTCTTAGATGACTGAAACTTTATACCCATTGAACAGCAACTCCCTATTTCCCTCTCCCCTTGGTCCCTGGCAACTACGCTTTTACCCTGTGCTTCCATGAGTTTGATTACTTTAGACACTGCATATAAGTGGAATCATGCAGTATTTGTCCTTCAGTGACTGGCTTATTTCAGTTAACATAATGTCCACAAGCTTCATCCATGGATGCATATGACAGAAGGTTTTTGTTGTTGTTTCTGTTTGTTTGTTTTGTTTACAGCTGGATAATATTCCATTCTACGTATACACCACATTTTTTTAATCCATTTCTTTATCCATTCATCCCTCAATGGATATTTAGGTTGCTTTAGTCTCTTGGATATTGTGAATAATCCTGCATTGAACATGGGAATGAAAATATCTTTATGGAATCCTGATTTCAATTCTTTTTGATAAATATCCAGAAATGGGACTTCATACTGTTTTCCATAGCTGCTGCACCACTTTACATTCCTAACATTCAGTGCACAAAGTTTCCAATTTCTCCACAACCTCATCAACACATGTTATTTTCTGCGTTGTTTTTTTCTTTTCAATAGTAGCCATCCTTACAGGTGTGAAGTGATATTTCATTATGGTTTTGATTTTCATTTCCCTGATGATTTGTGATGTTGAGCATTTTTTCATATGCTTGTTGGCCATTTGTATGTCTTCTTTGGAGAAGTATCTATTCAAATCCTTTGCCCAATTTTTAATTGGGTTATTTGTTTTTTGTTATTCAGTTTTAGGAGTTGCTTATGTATTCCAGATATTAATCTCTTACCAGATATATGGTTTGCAAATATTTCCTCCCATTTTGTAGATTACCTTTTCCCTCTATTGATGGTTTCCTTGGTGTGCAGAAGCTCTTTAGTTTGATGTAGTCCCACTTGTCTATTTTTGCTTTTATTGCCTATGCTTTTAGTGTCATATCCAAGAAATCATTGCCAAGACCAACATCATGAAGCTTGTCCTCTATGGTTTCTTCTAGGAGTTTTATAGCTTCAGGTCTTATGTTTAAATCTTTAATTCATTTTGAGTTTATTTTTGTTTTGTGTAAGATAAGGGTACAATATCATTCTTTTAAATTTGGATATTCAGTTTTTCTAGCATCATTTGTTGAAGAGATTACTTTTTCCCCATTGGGTGTTCTTGGCACCCTTGTTGAAAATCAGTTGATAGTATATGCATGGGTTTATTTCTGGGCTCTCTGTCCTGCTCCATTGGTATACATGTTTGTCTTTATGCCAGTACCATACTGTTTTGATTAGAGTAGCTTTGTAATATGTTTTGAAATCAGGAAGTGTGAGGCCTTCAGCTTTGTTCTTCTTTCTCAAGATTGTTTTGGCTATTCAGATTCCTTTGTGGTTGCATGTGAATTTTAGGATTGCTTTTTCTATTTGTGTAAAAAATGCCATCAGGGGCTTCCCTGGTGGCACAGTGGTTGAGAGTCTGCCTGCCGATGCAGGGGACACGGGTTCGTGCCCCGGTCCGGGAAGACCCCACATGCCGCAGAGCAGCTAGGCCCGTGAGCCATGGCCACTGAGCCCTCGCATCCGGAGCCTGTGCTCTGCAACGGGAGAGGCCACAACAGTGAGAGGCCTGCGTACTGCAAAAAAAATAATAAAATAAAATTTTTAAAATGCCATCAGGATTTTGATAGGAATTTCTTTGAATCTGTAAGTTGCTTTGGATGGTATGGACATTTTAACAATATTAAATCTTCCAGTCCATGAACATGTTATGTCTTTCTGTTTATTTGTGTCTTCTTTAATATATTTCAGCAACATTTTGTAGTTTTCCATGTACAAGTCTTTTGCCTCCTTAGTTAAAATTATTCCTAAGGATTTTGTTCTTTTTTGAAGCTATTGTAAATGAGATTATTTTCTTAATTTATTTTTGGATTGTTGTTTGTCTTTGGCACCCTATTTGAAGAAATATATGCACAGACTAAAACACCTCTGGAAGAGATCCATAATGATAGGAAGGCTAGAAATCTTTCTATATGAAGGAAAGGTTGAAAAACACAGTGATAACTATCCTTGGATAGAGAAGATCAGGGTGGATGTGACTACTCTGGTAGTCAAATCCAGTGACTACCAAAAGGCACACTTGGTTTTCTCTAACAATGGAAGCTCTCCAACTTTGGAATAGAGGCATCATTAAAGGTTCTATATTTGCTAGACACTCATCATACCACCTGGTCAGGAGTTTGGGGTTGCGACACTTTAGACCTGTGAGTGAATCCTAGCTGTGCCATTTGTCAGGTCACTGTGTGACCTGGGGCAGGTTATTTAAGCTCTCTGAATCTGAATTTTTTTCACTTACTGAGTGAGAAAAATAACAGTATCTTCCACATCGTAATGCTATGAAATCTATGCATAACACAGTAAGTCATAATTCTGAAAACTTAGAGTGTTCTTTGCTCTTTGGTGATTTCAGTGAATATTATTGAGAGCACATGACAATGTGCCAGGTGCTGTGCCCTCAAGAGGATTATAGACAGGCAAAGATATGATCCCTGCCCTTGAAGAGATTTCAGAGAGACAAGGTGGAAGGAACTAGACTTGACATTGCAAGCTGGGGACGGGGCATTTTCCAGAACGAGGCACAAAAATGCATGTATCATGTATGTGCATGTATCATGTATTTACATGTATGTACAAACCATGTAAAGAACATACAAATATATTTGCAAATTAAAAACAGCAACAAAAAACAAAGAAAAGAAAGAAAGAAGGAAGGAAAGAAAGTAAAGAGGTAAGAAAGAAAACCACAAAAATGCTTACATTGGTTCAGTAATTTTTTTTTGTTTTATTTTCCAAATTTCATGCAATATTATTGTAACCACATGGAGAAATTTTATTCTCAGCTACTGCTGAAGAGTTCATAGAAGGGGAAAGAATGAGGAAGGACAAGAGGACCGTTGACATTTGGGTTACATTATATTTAAAAATAACTTTATTTTTCAGTACTATAGAGAAACCCATATTTGGTGACATGAGTAGATTTTAAGGACAAATTTAGCCTGCTACCATCTGCAAATAACTTTTAATCCTTTAGTTGCATCAGTATTTTTGTAGCCAATAAAGTGGTACTGATTTATGCCTGCTTTTAAAGAAACCGTTTAGAAAAATGTTTCCAGTCATTGAAACAACAAGCTTGAGAATTTTTAGATTCACAAAAAGCTATTTTTCTGAGGGTGGTTAGATTCTAAATGCAACCCTCATGTAAATATATAGAAATATCATTCCAAGTCACAAAATAAAGCTTACAGGTCAATGACCACATTCAAATGAAGCTTTTAATAAATATTTCAGTAAATGAAAAACGCACTTATTTGCTCAGCAGATATTGATTGAGTCCAGTGGCTGGCCATGTCTCCTGCTCTGTGCTGGGGATACCCATGCTTAGTATTGTCAGACTTTACCTCTCTATCCCCTGGAGAGATTAAGCAGAGTTCATTGGCCCCAGGTTAGGAGTTGTAGAGGGTTAAGCTTGCACTGGATGACTGCGAAGCTTCTGTGTTCCTGAGACATGGCAGCTGATTCTTGCCAATTCCATGACATGGTTTCGTTTACAGCCAGATAAGAAGCACGTGTTTCTTGAGTGATTTTATTCTTATCCCTGAATTTCTTACTAAAGGCATAATGCAGGCATGGCAGGTATGCTTAGTTATACTGAGGCTGAAGTAGAGGTCTCTCAGCAGGAGGGCATGCTTGAGACATCACCATACCTTGGTTACTCCAAAATTTATTGTTTATACTTTCTACCTTGATGAAAAAATTAGCAATTTTTACCTATCTCAGAAAAAAAATAGTACTATGAAATATGTTTTGCATTCATTGATATTAATGAGGACTGGGTAGCCTACTGGGAATGATCCCAAACTGTGTCCACACTTAGGGGTTCAGACACACAGGAATGGGGTGGAGAAGCCAACAGACATTTAATTGCAAGGGAGATGAATATTTGAGAACCTGGAAGAGAAAGGAGGACACCACAGGGAAAGGAGGACAAGCCATGGTGAGACTGACTCAGCAGAGGGGTTGAGGATTGAAGGGGACCAGCATTTCATTACTCACAGTATTTGGCTGTGACTCGAACTTGCCTGGGCCCGATCCCCCTGGAAATGCATATGTGGACTGGGGAAGAAGGGGCTGTGCGTGTCTAACCCCTGGGGACCTGAACAGCTCTAAGAGAGTGCACCACCGGGCACCTAGGAGGTGAGCTCTGGCAACTAGCAGGGGCAGTTGACAGCATCAAGGTGCGGTCAGCACTGAAGATGAGTGGTTCAGATGAGTGGTGACAGCGGCAGGATGGTGAGCATGGTGTGGAGCGCCCGGGGCGGGGAGCTGAGGTGTAAGATTAGAGTTTTAATTTGCATGCCCCCATCTCCAGAGCGTAGAGCATCTTATCAAGTTTGTTAGTCATTCCACCTTCCTCTTCTTTAAATTGGATCTCCGTATCCTTTGCTCATTCTTTACTATTGAGCTTGACTTTTGTTGATATTTAAGAAGTCTTTTACAAATTCTGGGACCAATCCATGTCAGTTAAATCTGCTGCAAATATCTTCTCCCAGCCTGTGGCTTGTCTTTCTCTCTCTCTTTTTTTTAATAGTGTCTTGTCATATAGGAAGTTTTAATTTTAATATTATCATTTTTATCAGTCTTTCACATTATGGTTTACATGTCTTTTATGTCTTATTTAGGACATTCTTCCCAGCCCCAAACATAGGATAAATATGTTATTCTACATTTTCCTGAAATATTTTCAGAAATATGAATTCTTCTGTCACTAGTTATTGTTGCTCATTGCTATGGTTTTGAAATTCATCTGTGATTAGTGTAGCTGTAGTTCATTCATTTAGTGATCCACAGTATTTCATTTTATGAATAGATCATGATTTATTTATACATTCTATCAAGGGACATTTCATTTGTTTTCTTTTTTTTGGTCTGTTACAAACGGCACTGAACTAGCATTCTTGTACTGTCCCTTGGGGGCATATGGAGAAGTTTCTGAGAGTGGAATTGTTGGGTCATAGGTTAAGCACATCTTTTTTTCCCGCTCATCTTAAACTTTACTCGGTGAGGAAAATTGTTTTCCAAATTGGTTGTATCCAGTTACACTCTCTCCATAGATGTAGAAGCATTGACATGAACTTATGACATTGCCAACACTTATCTTTATTATTTCCTTCCTTCAGGTTTACTCTGTTTTCCTTTCTTAAATGTCTTGGGTACTTTGCTGATTAGTTTTCAGTCTGCTTTTCTTATATAAGAATTTAAGGCTACAAAATCTCCCTGTACTGCTTTAGCTGCATCCTGTAAGGTTTTTTAAATGAAATTTTTAAAAAATTTATTTATTTATTTATGGCTGTGTTGGGTCTTCATTGTTGAGCGCAGGCTTTCTCTAGTTGTGGCGAGTGGAGGCTTCTCATTGTCGTGGCTTCTCTTGTTGCGGAGCACGGGCTCTAGGCACACAGGCTTCAGTAGTTGTGGCACGTGGGCTCAGTAGTTGTGGCTCACGGGCTCTAGAGCTCAGGCTCAGTAGTTTGTGGCACACGGGCTTAGTTGCTCCGCGGCATGTGGGATCTTCCCGAGCCAAGGATCAAACCCGTGTCCCTTGCATTGGCAGGCAGATTCTTAACCACTGCACCACCAGGGAAGCCCTAAAATGAATTTTTAAACATAATCTCCAACTTATAGAAAAGTTTCATGTAAAGTATAAAAAATTTGTCATGGAGCAGCAGAGACCAACCAGGGTAAGAAGGCTACCTGTCTGCTTAGGAGAGAGGTGGCAGCAGGAGCAAGAGGTTGGTTTCAAGGGGGATGGATCAAATGTGTCACTATGTCAAGGATAATGGGAGCCAGATTTCTCACTATTGGCAAAGGAGTTACATCAATGGAGAGGGAGATAACTAGAATGAACCCTTGATGCTGGATTGGAATTGGAAGCATTTGTGTGACGTCTGTGGGTACCCTCCTTACCCAGCTTGGGTTCTGACACCTGGCACTAGTCTGCCGCTCTGTGTGGCTGCCCTCCTCAGCCTGCTGGGACCCCAGCACCTCCCCTCAGGCAGCCCCTAGCCTGGTGGATGCAGTCCTCACCAGCTTTGGGCTTCAACACCCCACACCAGGCTGCTTCCTTGCACAGACGCCCTCCTCTCCTGGCTGAGGCTCTTACTCCCCACACACACCGCCCCACTGCATGGACATGCTCCTCATTCCACTTGGGCTGTGACACGGGTTCCAGGTTACCCCTCTCAGTGGGCACCTATCTTGCTTTGTCCACCTGATAGCTTAAAATTGAATGGGTCAGGAAGGGAAGTGAAGGAGAAAGGCATCCCATAAGTTTTGATACATAATATTTTCAATGTCATTCAATTTTAAATAATTTCTAATTTCCCATTTTAATTTTTCTGTAATCCATCCAGAAGTTTGTTTCAAATTTTCTAAAAAATTTACAGTATTACATTTATTACAGTATTTATTTATTACAGTATTTATTTATTTATTTATTACAGTATTACAAAAGTATTACATCTTTTGATTCTTGATTTCTCTCTTAATTGCATTACATTCAGGGCATATGCAGCTGATTGTGGTTTTTATCACGATTTGCTTCGTACCTAGTAAATAATAAATGTTTGCAAATGTGGTATGTGTTACTGAAAATATTTCTAAGTATTGGATACATAGTTCCAAAAATGTTCGTAGATTAAACTTAATTGTATAATTTAAATATACTGTCCAGACTAAATTTTTGTCTGCTTGATGTATCAGTTACTGAAAGAAGTATAATAAATCTGCCATTATTATTGAGGATTTATAAATTTCTCCTTGTAATTCTATCACTTATTGTTTTATAAATTTGGACACTCAACTTATGTCATTATAGTTGTTATAGCTTTCTGGTGAATTACTCCTTTTATAATTATGCAGTTATTGATAGTCTCAATAATGCTTTTTCTCTTTAAAGTTTAATATAGCCATAGCAGCTGGGTTTTTTGGCGGGGGTGGGATTAGTATTTCTTGGTATATCTTTTTCAGTCTTATTTTCAACCTTTCTGCTTCATATTTTGACTGTTTCTCCTGTAAATCTTGCACATATAGTTGTGAATTTATAAATTTCTATCACTTTTTGATTTGGACACACATTTTTAAAACCAAATTTGGCAAACTTTTAAGTGTTGATTTTAGACTTTTACCAGTTGTAATAATTCCTAATATAGTTATTATTTTTACCATCTTACTGTATGCTTTCTCTTCACCTTGCTTTTCCTGTGCTTTTTTTTTTAACCCCCTCTTCCCTTTTTCTATCATTCTTATCTTGTTTTTAAAAATTTCCCTCTACATCGTAAGCATTTGGTGAATGCTGGCTAGTGTGATTTCATTTGGTGGTCAAGAAAACCCTGTGCTATACGTTATTCTGCATGGGTGCATATTTGGAAATCTTGGATTCGCTTTATTTTAGCTCTAAGCTGTGAATATTCAGAACCCTGGCTTCCTCCAGACCTATCAGAGCTCTTAAACTGAAAACATCCAGTTTTGTATCTTACATTTTCTCCACTTAAATATATCGTGACAATTTTTCTCATGTCTATGCCATGTGATGTCTATATAAAGTCTACTGTTGGCCATGAATTTGTTTCCAATTGCTTTGTTATAAGTAATGTCGCAGTGAACATCTTTGTGCCCGGATATAACTCCTCCCTTAGGATAAATTCCTTGAAATTGCTGATCAGAAGGAAGAACCATTTTTAAAGGCCTTGCCTCCTGAAATATCACACTCTTTTGTGTGGACGTTTTCCAGCAGAGTATAAGAATGCTCAGAGACCATTCCAACAACTCCCTTCCCAAGGTCACAATGACAACCCCGGGAGTAGGGGTGGTCAGGCGTCAGGCAGAACCCCAGTCAGGTGCAAGAGAGAGGCAGAGGATCGGGTAGGCTGCTGCCCGGGTCCTGGGAGCACTGGGTGGGTGTGGCTTGGGACTGGGATCTTGGGGTGAGAGCCAGGGAAACCTTCCTCCCTCCCACCTGCTGTCCGTGTAGTGGACTCTGCACTCAGACTCCCCGCAGCAGAACCAGGCACGGCTCCGAGAGAGCAAGACACTTGGTGTCTCTGTTTTGCAGACCCGCCGCTACTCCAGAGGGTCTTGGGGAAGCAGGCCTTGGGGCTAGGAGGGAGGAGCCCTTGGACACCCCCCTTCCCCCGCACTGGACGTACTTTTCGCCCTTCTAGTGCAGAGAACAGCCAAGTGGGCTGGCCCTGTGTTTGCCTTAGCGCCTGCTCGGTGAAAAACCAGCTTGTGCTCAAATCGCTACAATCCCTGGACTCCGTGGCAGCTTTGCGTCCCCCGGAGGTCTGGGCGCTTCCCTGTGCTCTGGAACTTTTCTCCAGAAGTGGGAGGGGAGGGAGAGGGAACGAGGCTAAAATCGCCGCCTGCCCGCCCGCCGCCGCCGCCGCCGCGGCCGCGGAGCTGCCAAGGCGCTGCGGCCGCAGGAATCCGGCGGTAGCGGCGGGACCGGGGCCGGGAGGGGCACAGGGACTAGCCGTCCTGCCGCCTGCCCGCGGCACAAAGCCCGCCCTTGTTTGGCGGCCTCGGATGCATGCCCTGGGCCCAGACCTCCCGGGGTCCTCTCTGGCCCGCGCGCGGAGCCGAGTGTCCTGACCACGCCGGGAAGGGGACGTGCTGCCTGCCGCAGACTCCTGGAGGGGGTTGGCGCGGGGGTGGCGTGGGGGGGTGGTGGGTAGACACGCTCTGCCAGGGAGCCTGGGCCCCAGCCTTGGGCTCTGCTCTGCCAAGAAAGGCCAGGCCCAGGCCCTGATTGAACCCAGCCGGTGGGGTTTCTCGAGCTGTGAGTCATAGGCATTCGCCACCTACGGAGGCAGTAAATGTGCCCTTGTCACCGTCACCGGTCAGTGGGCATGATGGGGGTGCTGGGGTGGTGGTGCGGTGGAGGCAGGCACAGGCGCTGGGTGCCTTCCCCTGGGCTGTTTTCACAGAGCATACAACTCTGAGCGTGCCTTGGCCAGACTCATCCTCAGAGGTGGATCTGCCAGCACAGCCCTGCCTGCCTGCCCCATCCCTTCAGTACACCCTTATCACCCACTGCCCACCATACACCAGGAGTGACTGATCTTTTCCAAAGCCTGGCAAATAAATGGCAGCAAGGCTGGAGCCGGAGTCCCCTGACCCCTGACCCTGCATGGCATTCCTTACACTTGCACCTCTCATGATGATGGGCATCCATCCCTCCACTCACTTCTCTACTTAGCATCCATTTATTGAGCACCTGCTGTGTGCCAGGCACTATTCCAGGTGCTGGGAATACATCAGAGAACAAGGCAGACCTAGTCTCTGCCCTCAGGGGTGCTGTGGCCTGACTCCAAAACCTATTCCTTCACCACTATTACATTGACTTTGGCAGATCACTCCCTGCTGGCCTTAGCTTCCCCTACCTACAGATTCAACATAACGGGTCCACAGGACAGACTGCCAGTCCTGTGCAGCTTTTTGCTAAGGATCTGCTTATTGGTGACTGGCAAAGAGCACTGTGGGGAGTTAAAAAAAAAAAAGGAAATTCCAGGGAAGTGAGAAGAAACATGTGTGAAAACTAGGCACCACACTAGATCAGCATTAAATCAAACCAGGGTCTGGTTAGAAACAAGTGCAGACCTGCTATTTCTCACTGAGTCCTGTTATTTTTACTCAGCAAATTCAAGCAAGATTTCATGGTCACATCCAGAGGGCAGGAAAGAAGAAAGCTGTGATCCTCAAATGCAAGGCTGACCTGTTTGCTGTGTAGGCTGGGGGTGAGGGTGGGAGTTTGGGGGGAGTGTGCTAGGCAAGATCTGAACACAAGGACATTGGTGACAAGACCATAGGCTGAATCTTCTTCTGTCTATAAACTGTCCATTTTCACCTTGTTCAATGGCTCCCATGACCACTGAATTAAGTATAAACTTCCCACCGGCCACAGCTTTAGCATGACTTCCGGTCTGTTCTTGTCAGTGCCATCTCACATGATGTTTCTCACCTGCCCCTAGCTTCAGGCAAATAGGACAATGTGTTGCTGCCTGTGTGCCCCTCTGTCTTAGCACTTGATAACTATGGTAACTGATGCTTGCTCAGCATTCACTATGTGCTAGGTCCTGAGCTTTCCTTATCCCAATCTTACAAGGTAAGAAGTATTATTACCTTGACAGATGAGAAAACTGACACTAAGAATAGTTCCTGACTTGGCCAAGGTCACCTGGTAAATGGGAATTTGAACACAGGCCTCCCAGTCCCCAGGACCTATACCCTTGACTATTACAGAGACCTTAGGAATCACAGTGCTGTGCCCTGTGTGGTCTCTAATAAATGATGTTATGAAAATGCTAGAAGTTTGGGGTGAGATACCAAAAGCAAGAGTTGAGACCAGTTGGCATGGACCTCTCAGGAGACCCCAGACCGTCTCCTGTTAGATCATTCTCTTTTCCCCCAACACACGTTCGTATGGTGCCCCACCTTCTCCTCTAGCCACCCCCCGCCCACCCCACCTCCCTGGCTGACTCGATGGAACATGAGTTCCTGGGACAGTGACCAACAGCACCTTCCCTTCCCCAGCACGAACACGCCAGTCAGCAGAGATGGAGCCACAGTCCTGGGGGATGGTGTGCTGTGATTGTCCAGGCTCACTGAAATCCTCATGCTGGTCAGTCGGGACTTTTGATACAATTTAGGATAACTGAATGCCATGAACCCTTGCCATGTTGGAGGGAGACAGGGAAAGGGACAGGGTGGTGGCTCAGGTGCTGTGGCCATAAGAAGGAGCCTCCCAACTTCTGATGGAGACCAGAACCCAACCCAGAGGAAAGGAGAGAAATGTTGCGGTCTTCTATGATCTTCTAGGTTTCCAGGAAGCCCCCAAAAGTGCCAAATTGAGAGTCCAAGAGATCAGAGTAGGTCGTAGGCTGGTGGAAGGAAGGCCACTTGTTGCAGGCCTCCCTGGGCTTTGCCCACTGCACGTTAGGCCCAAAGGTCAAGTGAGGCAGTTGAGAAAAAAATCCCCACTGTGAAGTGTCTGAGGCCCTTCTGAGATGAGAGAATGGCCCCTTTTCAGCAGCCCTGCTTGGAGCCAGGACAGTATTCCAGAGGGAGCAGGCTGGTGAATGATCATCTGTCTGCCCAGATGGACCAAGGCCTGGCCCACAAGGGAGGAGACTCAGATTCTGGTTTCTGTTTGTGAATTCAGGGGCTCTGGAGTACTTCAATAAATAAACACCTATTTATTGAGCTCCTACTGTGTGCACAGCACGATGAAGGACACAAAGAAGCACTGATTTGGAAAACCACAGATCAGAATTTATCCATGCAAATGAGTTTGCTCCCCGGGGAGGCTGGATACTCACGTGTCCAGTGAGGTCACCACTATTTGAGGAACTACTCCCAGCCCCTTCTCCAAATGACCCTGAATTTTCTCAGTGAAGATGGTGGGTGTTTTCCAATTAAAAGTAGCTAGTAGTCATTCGGAGCTCATTCGCCCATTGCTTACTATGAGCCAGGCATTGTTCTTGTTGCTTGGGGATGAGAATATCCTGAAAGTGTTCATGGTTTGCTAGGGGTAATCAGCAGGTTGGCCAGCACAGTGACCAACTGGTCATCCTTCTAAGAGGCCCCCTGACCCACATGGTCCGGGAATGATGCCAGCCCTCAGGGAGCACAGCTCATGCCTGGTATAAGGTAGCAGAAAATGACAATGCCCAGCGGTTAAGCACAATGACAGGCAGCCTGGGGATGCTAGGGAAGCAGAGACAAGGGAGCCCTAACCACACACAGGAAGGATGGGGAATCAGCCAGGGCTTTCCTGGAAAGGATAGCAATCGCCAGTGTTTACTGAACACTCTTAATGTACTAGGCATGAGGCTAAGAACTTTACATGGATTAATTATCTTGCTTTATCATCACAGCCCTTCTAGGGAGTTACAGTGGGACTTCCTAAGCGGGAGCATATCCAATGTTGGGGGAGCATGGGCTTTGGGAGGCGGACAGACTTGGGTTTGCACCCCTGCTCTCCCACTTCTTGCTGAGTGACAGACCTTAGGCACTAACCTCTGGGCATCGGTTTGCTTATCTGTAAAGGGGAGCTATTGAGACCAATTTGGCAGTGCTATTATGATTACTAAAAAAGATAATTTATGTAAAGCCTTCAGCAGAGAAGTGACTCAACGAATATCAATCCTCCTTTCTCTTCTTAAAGAGATTATTCAGAAGGACAACAACCCCACTCATAGGTTGGTGGGACTAAAGTTGCCACGATCCCGGCCATCGTGGGCCTATTAAAAATGCAGAAAATAGTTGGCTAGGTCAGAAGTTGGCACAAGAACCCAAGGAACTGACCACTTCCAGTCCTGAAGAAAGGACTGAAAGGGAAGGGAAAATGCCTATTATTTTAATTTTTGCTGATGTACTTGAATATGTTTATTCCCTGGCTCCCAATTTGCTGTCTCTCTGGCAAAAGTAATAGTGATACTACACATCCTTCATGTTGGCTCCTCTGCCGTGCAGGACACTCTCACGGACTTTGTCTCAATGAAATCATTGTCTCATACCTATTCTCCACCATGAAGTGTGCAGAGATGATAGCCCCATTTTCCAGCAGGGAAACTGAGACCCAGAGCAAGTGTCATATCATTAACAAGTAGAGTCAGAACCAGAAACCAAATGTCTTCTGAGCTCCCCCCAGAGCATACCACGAGGCAAGTACTGGGCTGCAGGCAGTTTATTTGACAGGTCATCCTAGCAAGGGAGTGGGGAAGGTGAGACAAGGAAAAGAGGAAAGTCCATAAAGGTACATTTTAAATTTTTTATTTACTTTTGGCTGCGTTGGGTCTTTGTTGCTGCACGCGGGCTTTCTCTAGTTGTGGCGAGTGAGGGCTACTCTTCGTTGTGGTGCGCAGGCTTCTCATTGCAGTGGCTTCTCCTGTTGCGGAGCACGGGCTCTAGGCTCACGGGCTCTAGAGCGCAGGCTCAGTAGTTGTGGCGCACGGGCTTTGCTGTTCCGTGGCATGTGGTATCTTCCCGGACCAGGGCTCGAACCCGTGTCCCTTGCATTGGCAGGTGGATTCTTAACCACTGCGCCACCAGGGAAGTCCCATAAAGGTATATTAATAGGCAGGTTACAGATTGGGCAACTGAGGTTCCATCTCACCGCCGGCCCTCTGAGAAACCACATGGAACATGCCTCAGACTTGTGCTCTTCTCTACTGCCCAGGACAGGAGGTTGGAGCATGAATCCATCCACCCCTGTCTTCTGTTGGTTGAGGGTTGCCTGAGGGGGTGTGAATTCCCTGGCTTATTTTAGTTTCTGGCAGTGAATGAGCTCTGGTTTGGGAGAAATCTCTCAGACAGATCAGACAAGAGAGGAGGCAGGTGCTGACTGCGAGGCTTGCTTCTCTGAGCCTCGGTTTCCTCAGATGAGTATTTACCTCGTAGAATTAGAAGAATCAAACCAGATGAGATATAAAAAGCACTTAGAACATTCCCGGTACACTTCCAGTTGAGCCATATGAAATTGCTGATATCCAATGATTTTTGGCCCACAAAAATGGAAATTTCAGAGTTCAAACTATGAGTTGGGTAAATGCCAGTATATATTAACACTTACTATTATCAGTTGTAGTATTAGTTTTCATGTTTTGTGAACACAAAGGAAGGCAGCTGGGAGTCCTAACTTCCCCAAGTCCTAGAATTGGGATCTTGGGTGTTTTTCTCTTCTTCCAGGTGCAGGAAGGTCTCACAGCCTGGGTGAGACAGCAGGGGTCATACTCAGAAGGACTGACTCAGGGTCCTGTCCCTTCCCTCTCATGACTGGTCTCCCTCATGCCTCATTCTGGGAGGGGTCTGGAATGCTCTGCTCACCCAGAGTCCAAATGCCACGTCCTGCTGAGCTCAAGAGGAATTTCACAGCGTCTGTACAAACCCAGCCTGGCTGGGCCTGACCCCTGGCCTCTCCCTGAGGGCTGCCTCACCTCCGACTGTTGGCTCCCCGAGCTCTTGAGGGCAGTAAGTGTGGTAGCCATCCCCACACTCATGGTAGCTGATCTCCATGGCTCCCTGTCTCACGAACTCCTGGGCATTTACACACCTGATTCGGGATGTTTTTTGGCCTGTTAAGGGAGAGAAGTGGCCTAAAATCCTGAGGACACAGCTGGGGAAGTACTGCTGTCTTTTTCCTCTTGCCTTCCTCCTTCCCCAAAGAACAAACACCCTCAGGACACAGCATAGAGTCAAAAGACAAATGACACACTGGGGGGGAAATATTTGCAATCTATATTACAGGTAAAGTGATGCCATATAAAGAGCTCTGTGAAATTGAGAAGAAAAAGTGCAAAAAACCTAACAGGTGAATGGGTAAATGACACACGCAGACAGTTCATAGATAAAAGAAAGGCAAATGGTTCTTAAACATATGAAACTGTGTTCAGTTTCATAAGCAGTCAGAGAAATGCACATTAAAACTTCATTGAGGGCTTCCCTGGTGGCGCAGTGGTTGAGAGTCTGCCTGCCGATGCAGGGGACACGGGTTTGTGCCCCGGTTTGGGAAGATCCCACATGCCGCGGAGTGGCTGGGCTGGTGAGCCATGGCCGCTGGGCCTGCGCATCCAGAGCCTGTGCTCCGCAATGGGAGAGACCACAACAGTGAGGGGCCCACGTACCGCAAAAAAAAAGAAAAACTTCATTGAACTATCATCTCTCATGTATTAAATTGACAATTCACTCTGAGGCTGTGCTGTCTTATGCATCGCTATGAGAGGGCAGAATGGAGGGGAAGTTGGCAGTACCTAAGTGGCACATGTAGTTACCCTTTGACCTGGCACTAGCCAGGAATCTACCCTGAAGATACAGCTCAACAAGTAAGTACATGGTTATTCACTGTGCCATTATTTGTAAAAACAAAAGATAGGAAGAACCCAAATGTCCAACAAAAGGGGGCTTGTTGAATAAACTCTGGTATGTCCAGGTAGTGAATACCAGGCAGGTCTAAAAAAGGAATGAGGAAAAATCTCTGTGAATACGTGTATGCTGATTTCTAGGATATACTGTTAAGTGAAGAAAGCAGGAGGCCAAACAGAATATATAGTGTTACCTTTTGTGTAAGAAAGAATTGAAAATAATAATTAGATACTGTTTGCAAAACAGAAACTAGAGAAGATACTTACATATTCAGTGGGGATGGGCTGCTGATGAACCGGGGGTAGAAGATAAGGATGATAGACTTTTCTGAGTACATCATTTTATATACTTTTAACTTTTGAACTATGTAAATGTTTTATGTATTTGAAAGCAAAATTAAATAAAAGGAAATATATACTCTAAAACTGAACAGAAACAGAAACAGATGAACCTAACTCCATGTTAAATTGATAATATTACTTCATGGAGAAAATAATTATTTCAAACAACTTTTTAACATAGATTTCTGACTAGAGTAGAATATATTTTAAGGAGAAAAACAACTGCAAAGAAAGTTAAAATTTCACTTAGTAGGCTTATTGTTAGAAGTTAGTAATAGTAGTGTAATTTTGAAGCGATTTTATTTTTGTGAAATAAAGCAAAAAAGAAAATATATTAATTTTATTAGGAACCAAGATTTTCAATATAAGAGAAAAGAGATACAAATATAAAAATAAAAGAAATTAGAAAAAAACTTGCAATATTAAATTTGCATTAAAAATTGTAATATAGACGCATGGCTTTTAAAGGTTTATTTTCTATCTACGTCTTTAAGCACTTAAAGCAATAACACCCCAGTGGCGATGAGCATACCTAGTGCCCAGATCTTGGTTTTTAAACACTATGGTGCCTTGGATCTTGGCTGAGCCCAGCTCTGGAGCAGGAAAAATACAAGATCAGCCTGGAACGTCTTTTGTGTCAGAAAGCAAGGCGGCACTCAAAGATGAATGGAAGTTATGTCAAAAAACACAGGAACCAAATTGAAGGGCCTTCTTCTAAATAAACGTGGCCCAATTTGAGCCAAATCATAAAAATAATGATGGTCATTAATTGTAATACTAAGAATTAAAGAGTCCTAAGAGACTCCCGCCGCCCCCCGCAAATAGAGAGAGAGAGAGAGAGAGCACACATGCGTGAGCGGGTGAGCAGGGGAGGAAGGAAAGCTCTGTCTCTTTTAAACTGAAGAAAGTCTACTTGTACATGTAAAAAGAGTGATAGAATTAGAAAAACATTTCACAAGCTCCAGTGTAGCAATTGATATAGGCAAAGATCGGCAATGGATGCCAAAATCATTAGGTGAAAGGTCAGTGGGGAACTGCCCAGTGTCAAAATAGCACTCCACAAAATTACTTATTTCAAAGAGAAAAGCATACCTTTAGGATGGAAATACCTGGAGGGCATCACCATAATCCGAAGATCAAATAGCATCACTCAGAGTGAGGCAACCTGATAATATATGCCTTCTGGTGTGATGCAATGTAAAGAACACAAAATCACTTAGGAAACTTGTTTAACCTGAATTATTACCAAAATTTGTTTAACCTGAATCTACTCAAGCATCTAATCCTCACTTCTAATTTGTAAGAAACATGGAGATTGAAGAACAAGTGGCACAACACCATGTGGACACAGTCAGGCAATGTGGGAACTTCTACAAAGCTTAGACTCTTCAAAGAGCCAATATTATGGGTCTGGCTACATAATTTATGGGATCAAGTGCAAAGGGACATGTGAGGCCCCTTGTTAAAAGAGCAAAGAACAAAATGCTTTTAAGGACACTGTAATATAAAGTTTTTTCCTTCTTCTATGGTCCCTCTCTTGATTGATCATATTTAAAATTTGCTATTTAATGACATTTCAAGTAAAGAGGAATGAGCATTATTAGCATGAATTTTCTCATCCATCTTCATTTTGTGCAATGCCACTTTTAACCACAAATTAAAAAGTACTTAATTCATATGTGGAATCACCAAAATGATACAACGTGTAGTTCATAGTTTGTACATACATGTGTATTTGGTTATTACCAGAAGAGTGGGATTGCAGCACAAAAATAACAGCTGCTTTTATTTCATTTCTTTTTTTTTTTTGGCTGCATCGGGTCTTAGTTGCTGCACACGAGATCTTTGTTGAGGCGCGTGAACTCAGTAGTTGTGGCACGCAGACTTAGTTGCCCCGCGGCACGTGGGATCTTAGTTCCCTGACCAGGGATCGAACCCATGTCCCCTGCATTGGAAGGCGGATTCTTTACCCCGGGACCACCAGGGAAGTCTCTATTTTGCTTCTTGATACACTTTGCCAACACTCTCTACCTTCCATGTACTTATAATTAAGGAAGTCCGGGAAGGAAAAGATTGCTCTGTCTTTCCCTTTCCTTATATGTCATCATTTTCAGGTAAGTTACAGGAAAGCATGTTACAAGGAATTAAGGTGAGTAAGGAAGGATATGATAGGATTCCTTGGTCACGTGTGTCTCTTAGAACCCTCTTGCCTTTGTTCTGCATCTGAAGAAAGCCTCTGGTTCGAACGAAAGTGCCCCACTTACTCTGTCGTAGATGTAACATACATTATGGGTTCACTGGAATTGTGTGCTTGTGGGCTATTGGGGACTATACACAGAAGGGTGGCAGAATGACGGCAGACACACATATTGTGCATTTTTCCTCTGCTCGTACACATTGTCCTCTCAGACTTCACTTATAAAACACGAGTTCAAAGCTAAAATTTCAGGAGAAATTAAGAATTTCAGGAGAGCAATAGCAGGACATCAAACCAAGCACTGGGTCCTCCTGAATACAATTGCACAAGTCATACATCCTTGGTCACGGGGGACAAAATGTGGAGAGAGAGCTCTAGATCAGAGGTTGGTAACCTATGGCCCACAGGACAAATCTAGCCTACTGCTTTTTTTTTTTTTTTTTTTTTTTAACAGCTACAAGCTAAGAATGGCTTTTATATTTTTAAACGGTTGTTAATCTAAGTACCTACCTTAATTTTTCTTCTTGGCCTGAAAAACATAAAATATTTAAATACTATCTGGCCCTTTGCTGAAAAATCTAGATTCCCTGCTCTAGATTAAAAGAGACTAAAGAGCAAAACAGCCAAATGCAATGGGGGAACTTTAATTGGATCCTTGTTTGGGAGAGAAAACAGAAAAAGTCGTTCTTGGGACAATTGAGGGAAATTTGAGTGTGTATTCATAGAGTATATACATATTCATTGTACTAGTTTTTCAACTTTTCTGCACATTTGTATTTTTTTCATAGTAAAAATTGGGGGAAAAAATACAGGCCTAATGAGTTTCCCTATTGGGGGTTCAAAATTACTGTAATACAGGCTAGGTTTGAAACATACCATAGATGACATTAGAATGCAGGGATGCACTATGCTCCCAGGCCTAGCATGGTGAGTATCATTCCTGCTCATGTTGGGGCTCCTGGGGTGCAATCATTGGTGTGTTGTTAAATGTTTAACAACTGGATCGCCAGGAAAAGAAAAGCCAGTTTGTAGCATTTGCCAATCTCCGTCGTATCAATACGCTCACCATGGCTGATTTAAAACTACCAACGTGATGTTACTGAACTCAAAGTTGAGAAGACATTCTCATAAAAACAGCTCTCATAGGCCCATGCGAGTTGGCTGCAGTACACCACCACAGTCTGGCCTGACAAAGGGTCGGACCAGACAAAATGCATCCTGATTCCTCTGGCGTTAAGGGAGAGCTGGTTGCTGGAACCTGGATCTCAGGAAATAAGGCACATATCAGCTAAGATTTAGGGTAAAATGAGCCTCCTAGCTTGAGCCACCCTCCTGCACTGCTGGCACGTGGCACCTCTTCACTGTGCTCCCCATGGGTTCCACAGTCTCCGAGCTGGATGTCCCACCTCCAGCTGGCTGCTCACCATTTCCAGACTGTCCACAGCACATCTTCTTTCCTAACAGTCCATCCTTGCTCAAGGCTCCTGGGGCTTTCCACCCAGAGTCTGAACTTCTTTGCCTAGGTGTTCTCTCCTTGCTCCACTTCATTTCCCACACCAGCCCAATGTTCATCCGCCCCTCACTGCCCCACAAATACAACCTGTGTATTCTTTCCCTGCAAATTCTCACTAACATTTCCCTGGCTTGGAATGTCCTACTCTCTCCTCTCTAAATTTTACAAGTCTGTAAATTCTGGTTCAAGACTCACACATTCCAGGAATCCCTCCCTGACTGCTGCAGCTCACAAATGACTTCCTTCTTCTTTATTCCTCACCTTCACTGCAGTGATTGCTTCCATTAACCATCACCTCCACCACCACCTCCAGTGCCTTCGTCACCTCCACCACCCCTGTTCCTCACCTTCACTAACTAACACCACTATCATCGCCACCACCAGCACCTCCACCTTTATCTTCATCTCCTACATCACCTCTACCTTCACTGGTTCACAACTTCCACTACCACTTCCACCACCAATGCTCTGTTACCTTCACTATCACTTCCTCCAACACAATTATCATCACGTCTAATTTTACTTCCACTGACTTCATCTCCTTCTTCACCCCCACTACTGCTCCATTATCTTCCCTCCCACTTCTACCGTCACCACCTCCATTATTATCGCTTCCACTTCTGTCTTCTCCGCTGTTACTTCCATGTCTTATTCTCACTCGTCAACGCCACCATTATGACCACTGCTCTTTATTTCTTTCGCCTCTATCCTTAGTGCCTTCTCTTCACTATTATCAGATTTTTCTTAACTGCTTCTGTGTCCCTACCTTCGACACTGAACATAGAAACCTCATATCTGGCCCTTGCCCATAAATGATATCCATGTAAACATGAGCCTCTTCCTGCTGAGATAAGGAGACTTGTCTGAAGAAAGTAAAGTCAGATAGTGCTCAAGCCCATGGACAAGGACATTCACAGCCTTTCTTGGGCACTAGAGCTTGGCACATACGTGAGTAGTGGGGGAAGAGAACATGTGATCAGTTCAGAGGGTGGCGCCACCGGCTCAGCAGCTCCCACTCTGAGTCCCGCTTCCCTATCATTATCAGAACCAGGGTCCCCCAGGCTTGAGGTCAGTGATACAGGAAGCAGGAGCGGTGCCAAGCCGGGTTGGATGAGTGGTCAGTCCAGCCCAAGCCTTGGTCTGCCCTGTCTGCAGGCTTGCTGGGAAAGCATGCTGGTGCTCCAAGGCTCCAACCTCAGGTGGTTAGGCATAAGTGCCAAACATCCCCAGCTTCCCTTAATAATCACTGTGACTCTCCCACCCCTGAAATTATCAAAACCCTCCTTGAACCAATTTTTGTTTGCCTCCCTACCGTCTCTAGGGTGGATTAATTCCAGATGTTTGCAGCTTCCTGGGCAAAGTACTGCTTCCTGTTTCCCCCACACACAAAGCATCCCTTTCTAAACTTGTTGGGGTTACTCCCTGCTTCCACCATTTTGACGTGCTGAACCTTCTTCACTTTCTTCATGACACGAACACTTTCTCTCTTCTTCTCAGTGCTCTTGAGAATGAACAAGACAAATATGTAAATCTCTTTTCAGTCTCAGTTCCTGGGTGCTCTGATGGGCTTAATCACTCTTTCTCCATGCGCAATAATGCCTTTATCGCTGGGGAATGGGAGTGAGTCGAACAGGGCTCCACTTCATGAAAAGCATACTGTCAGTTACTCATTCGATTCCTATGTATGTGCCTTCAGGGTAAATTCAGAAGAGGAGCAGGGCATACAATTGTTTTTCAGATTCGGCCTCTCTCACCATCCTGCTTCCCTCCCTCAGGCCCCTGCCATCTGCCGAACAATCACAGCTTTGCACTTGAGGCTTCTCCTCTTGGAATGCCCTCCCTTCTCTTCTTCTTCGGGCTCAAGATCCAGTTCAGACACTTGGTCCCTAAAAGTCTTCCGTGTTACCCAAGGGGGAGACTAGATGCCTTCCACTGGACTCCCAAAGCCCCCCATACTCCATTAATTAGAGCATTTATCACACTCCACTGTAACTGTCAGGTTAGGTGCCCCCATCATCACCCACTAAACTGAGATCTCCACAAGGGGAGGGACCATGGCTTCATCTCTGACTTGAAATAGCTTGTACTATTGGTTTGAGATATCTCCTGTAAGAAGTTCCTTGAATTATGTTTTTGACCTATAAACTTTATTAAGAGAGCTCATCAAAGAGAGGCTTGTGGATGAGAGGATTCATACTTCTACAGAGAGGAGCTTGCCTTTTAGAACGAACAGAGGAGGAAAACACCCAGGGCTTGGGTGGATCAGGAAGTGATGCAGGCGTCTGGGTTGGTGAGACTTGGCGCCCTGGCAGGGGAGCACCAGCTGCCTCTCTGGGGTGGGGGGCTTCTGGATTCCTGTGCTTCCTCAGACCCACTTCCCATTTTTGAAAACATACCTTTTCCTCTACGATGATCTGCAGTTTCACCAGCCCAGCCAAACAGGTTCATTATTTAGCAGCTTTTTTGGAGCCCTAGCTCACATCTTTCCTGGACTTTCAATATGACATTTTAAATAGTCTTGTGGCTTCCTGTAGACTGGTTACTTTTAAAGCAGAAAATGTTTCTATTTATTTCTGTTTTTCCCTAACAATATTTTCCAATAGTTCCTCTTACTAAAAATGACAGCTTTTTTTTGGTTCTGACCCTATCACCAGGAGGTAGAGTTTAATCTAGTATGTGTGCTGGGGTGAGCACAAATATTTCCTGTGTAAGATCCAGGCCACTCAGGACCAAGCCCTGTGTGTGTCCTTTCCCTGTGGGTTCTAAAGCTATAGTGCCTGCCTCAGGAAATGCTTGTGTGTCTCCTTTTCAAACATCTCTTCCATTCTGTGCTCGGAGGAGGTTATTTCTGCTTTCAGAAAAGCTGTCATGTTGGACGCGCACAATCAACTTGGGTGGACATGTGTTCCTGGCCCAGGGATTTCCAGGATCCCCAGCCCACACAGTTGTTCCCTGGCAGTGTCTGTGGGAGGAGAGGAGCTGAGTGGCATAGAGGGCAGCGAGGGGGCTGAAGGTCCAGCTCTCTGAAAGCAGAACCAGCTCCACTGTGGCTTCGGACCAGTGAACTGGATCCCAGTGTTCAAGAGTCTCATTGGGTGGTGGGTGCCTACTCATGACACATAAAAGGGAGAAGTTTCCCCTCAAAGATTTCATTCTCCCTGGCCTCTCTGGCAGAGCCTTCATCTTTCCCCTGTCCTTTCCAACAGGATACATACACTCCGTTTAAGCAAGGGGCAATGTCAGGGCCCAGTTGATGGACTGTTGCTCTCAAGCTCATATATAGCTTGACAGGGTTCCCTAAGGTACAGCTCAGATCAGGACCACCCCCACCTCTAGCTTCATCATCTAAGCAGATCTAAGCAGTGCCCTTCCAGGGACCACGTGCTTTCATTCCCTTTTGTTATCAGTCTCCTTCCTGGACCAAGACGTGCAGCCTCCTGCATAGTCCTTTCTGGTACTCTGTGTCCTATTGAACTTAAGACTAAAGTCGGCTTAGAAGACATTTCTATTTTATACTTTCAAGTATGCTGGGTATTGCAAATAAACTTGCTCTGGACATTCTTTTTCATGTCTTTTTGGTGAATATTTGTACTCCTTTCTGTTGGCTGTATATCCAGAGGTGGAATTGCCGGGTCATGGAGCACTGTTTACCTTTAGTAGATTCTACCAAATGTTTTTCCAAAGCAGCTGAAACAACTTACCCTCCCATCAGCAGTGTCTGAGAGTTCCGTTTCTCCACATCTTCCCCAATACTTGGGATTGTCCATCTTTTTAATTGCAGTCTTTCTGGTGGGTACGTAAGAGTGTCTCATTGTGTTATTATTTACATTTCTCTGACAAGTATTTGATGTTGGGGATTTTTTTCTAAGTAGCCATTTTGGATATCTTTTTTAAAGTTCCTGTTCAAATATTTTCCCTATTTTTTAATTGAGTTGTTTCTCTCCTTATCACTGACTTGTGGAGTTTTAAAAGTAAACATTCTAAATAGGACTTCTTTGTCAGATAAATGTATTGCAAACATCTCTCAGTCTTTGGCTAATCTATCTGTTTTCTTAATAGTGTCTTTTGATGAACAGGTTATTGATTTAAATGAAGTCCACTTTTTAAATTTTTTAATGCTTAATGCCTTTTGTGTCCTCTTTAAGACATTCTTGCCCTTCCCAAGGTCGTGAAGATATTGTCTTATGCTTTCTCATAAAAGATTGTTTTACTTTCCTAATTAAGGCCTGTGATCCACTTTGAATTAATTTTTGTGTGAGGTATAAGTTAGGGGTAAAGGTTAATTTTTTTCCAAGTAGATATCCAATGACTCCACCATCATTTATTGCAAGACATTTTTCTCCCATTGAAGAGCAATGGAGCGTTTGTTGTAAGTCATAGCAGCTTTATTCATCATAGTCCTACAACGAAAACAACCCAAACGCCCATGAATGGAGAGACAAACTGTGGTACCTCTATACAATGGAATACTGCTCAGCGATAAGAAGAATGAACTATGGATAAGCACAACGACATGAATGACTCTCAAAAACATGTGGAGGAAAAGAAGACAGAGACAAAAGAATGCCTACAGTTTGGTTCCATTTATATGAGGCAAAACTAATGCACAGTGATAAAAGTCAGGACAGTGGGCCACCACCACTGGGAGCGTATTGGCGGGATAGGCTGGTTTGCAAGACACTTATTTTCTCAGCATAATCACCCTGGCAATAAAGGTCAAGAGAGGAGATGAAGCATCAGGTAGGAGGCTGTTAAAAATCCAGAGTAATACAACCTGTTTCTGTTTTAGCTGCATTATTTCCATTTCTGCTCTGAGCAGTCTCGGGACAATTGGACCTTTCCCGTACTGTATCAGGGCATTAATTACTTTCTGTAGAGTCCCAGAATGTGGAAACTCCTAGAGTCCTACCTAAATCATTAGTTCTAGAAGCAATCTCAGGGCTCATTTGTCTGAGCCATCTCATTTTATAGAAGAGACAACTAGAGCTGACAAGAAAGGGGACTGTAAAAATGAAAACTTGTATCAAATTTTTTATTCCCAAAAGCTAAAAAGAGTTTTATGATCATCATTATTATTTTTGCCATCACGGCTGCTAAGATTTTGCAGACTTACTACATGGCAAGCACTGTGCTAAGCCTTATGTAATTAATCCTCCCAACAAGCCTGTGAGGGAGATGCTAGTGTTAGTGCGTGGTACGGGTGAAGAGTTTGGAGCTTGGAGGGGCCAGGCCACACGGCCACATCTGCCTAACTCAGTGCTGCCCGAGTCTTCATAACTAGTCACCGTGTGCCCCTCCAGTGCTTCCATTCCTCAAACATGTGGTTGTTGTAGACCTCAGTGTTCACATGGTCTTTGAGTAGTCCTGGCCTTCTGTTCCAGGAGGGCCTGGATCCACACAGCATCTTCATGGGTCCTCCCCTGTCTGCTGTGGTCCCTGAGGCTGCCATCATATGGGAGCTACTTCCAGAGGTGTGGGTGTGAAGGGCCCTCACCCATAGCTTGTTCCATTCTGTCCCCTCCCACCTTCTCTATCTTTTCGGGTTTCTGTCCTCTGTGTAGTGTTGAGCCAGCCCCCTTTGGGCTCCCCTTATGGAGCCCAGCCTCGAAGGGTGATGTGAGGCTGCATTTTGTACGGACCTGTGGAAGGCTCATGAGCAAGTGTGAAAGATGACTCATCTTCACACCAACCCATGGTTCCCCTCAAGCCCTGAGCCCCTGGATTCATGTCCCAGATTTTCTCAATCTTTCCCTATTGGGTGGAGACTTTATAGATAGAAGTGACATATTGAGAAGAAACCCTAAACCAACCTGAGATTCCTTTTCTGCCCTGCAGACCATGAGACCACATTTGTACGTGCGTGTGTGCGCACACACATACATTCACGGGGCCAGAGCCACGGGGATCAAGGATTGGGACTGCCTTTAACCACAGAGGCAGATCTGTGCAGTGGGACTTAAGTGGGGGCTGGGAATTAACTTTCTTCCTGACTCACTTGGTCCATCCCTTAGTATCTCCTTCCCTGGCTGGGGGTGGGTGGGTAGGGGTCATTGCTTTATGTTGGTGACTGGCCTCTACTGGGAGTCCTTGCCCTCCCTGGGATCTGAATCCAGCTGCCTGCATCTGTGCTGAGTCTCCAGGAGATATAATCCCAGGGGTCTCCAGCCAAGTGCAAGGGAATGTTATGCCCACTGGGTGAGGAAGAGTGGGTGGGACAGCCCAGAATCAGGGACTTCTGCCCCCCTGCTCCCTGAAACCCTAGGCCAGAGGCAACCCTCAGCAGCCTTCTGCCTACCTGGCTTTCCCTGGGCAGGGGAAGGGGAGGAAAAAGAAGTCGAGCAAAAACAATGAGGAGGAAAAAGAGGAAAAAATAAGGAGGAGGATCCCCCTTTCACTGTCTCAATCATATGCCCATGGTGCCCTTCAGGACTCTTCCCTGAGGAAAGTGTGGGGATGGAGGGCTAGCAGATACCTCATCCCTGAAGAAGTGCTTGTGTTTTTTAGGGGCTGCTTCCAGACAGGGCCCTAGAGGTGTCTGTTTTTAAATATAATCATGGAGGACTTCCCTGGTGGCTCAGTGGTTAAGAATCTGTCTGCCAATGCAGGGGACATGGGTTCGAGCCCTGTTCCGGGAAGATCCCACATGCAGAGGAGCAACTAAGCCTGTGCGCCACAACTACTGAGCCTGCGTGCCTAGAGCCCGTGCTCCGCAACAAGAGAAGCCACCACAATGAGAAGCCTGCACACTGCAACAAAGAGTAGCCCCTGCTCGCTGCAACTAGAGAAAGCTCACATGCAGCAACGAAGACCCAACGTGGCCAAAAATAAAAGAAAATTAAAAGAAAATACTAGGATACCTCATTTAAAAAAGTAAATAAATAAAAGCATGGAGTTGGCTTGAAATACTTTAAAAGTGTGCTGGTGTCAATAGTTGGGTCCTGTGCAGTCATAAATATAAGACACTAATTTATGTACTTGTTTGTCTATCCAGCAAATGAATGTCCCCTGCTGTGCTAGACCCTGACATGGCAGAGAACAGAGGAGTCATGAACCCTGCTCTTGAGTCCCAGGCATTGTCGGGGGAGGATTTCCAGCAGAGGGAGGCAAAAATGGATGATTCCCAGGGAAACTGATGAGCCCTGGGGGAAAGAACCAGGAGACAGCAGAGACAGGAGACAAGACTCTTCTAGTCCAGAGTCAGTGGAGGGACACCTGTTTTGTGTAACAGTTCTTCATTTACATATGGTCTATGGCAGCAGTCAGATGGCTGTGGCAGAGACCACAAAGCCAGCAAAGCTGAAAATAATTACTATTTGACCCATTACAGAAACTGTGTGACAACCCTAACCTAGACTATAAGCTACTGGAGGACAGGATCCGATCCTAATTTTGGAGCCCGAAAGTCTTTAACACACTGCCCAATGTGTACTTGTTGCTCAATAAGTATTTGTTGTGTGAAAAAGTGAGGCTAGAACAGACTAAAGGTGGGACATAGCAGAGAGGATCCAGGAAGATTTGGTGCAGGAAGGGAATGGGGAGTGCAAGAGGAACACACAATGATCCTCTGTATTCAAGGATTACATTTTCTGGAATTTGCCTACCCACATGTTCTTACTGAGGTGGGACAAGGTGATGCCCTGCCTTCTTATCTCAGCTCTCATACTATAAATAAGTGGCCTTTTTTGCTCTATTTAGTGACACGTTTTTTACATATCTGTACTTTGTGTGGATGATTTTGCTGTTTAGGATGGCACCCAAGCATAGCACTGAAGTGCTGTCTAGACTTCCTAAGAACAAAAAGGCTGTGATGTGCCTTATGGAGAAAATACATGCTTTAGATAAGCTTAGTTCAGGCATGAGTCACAGTGCTGTTGACTGTGGATTCAATGCTAATGAATCAACTACACCTATTAAATAAGATGCCCTTAAACAGAAACGCACATAAAGCAAGGTTATGTACTGATGGTCGATGAAAATGTTGTGGCCAGAGGCTGGCAGGAGCCTAACCCCACACTTCCCCTAGGAGCAATGTTTCAGTATTTGCTAATTAGTATTCACAGTGACCTTATGGAACATAACTACAGAGAATAATGAGAATTTACTGTAGATCAAATGGCAAGAAATAGACAACGCTTATTAGAAACGACCAAGAGAAGAGAAGGGCAGTGTGGAATGAAGAGGATGCAGGATGGACAGGAGGAGGTATCAAGGAGATGGGGTTCTTCGGGCTGAACGAGGGCCAGCAGCTGTGAAGCTGTGAGGAGGACAGCTGGGCCGTCAGCATCTTTAGTCAGAGGTCACAGCAAGGGCCAGGGACCCACACAGAGAAATACCTGAGCCCTGCAGAGGTGCAATGGGAGATGGTGCCCACCTTGGATGGAGGCGGGGCAGGGTGCAGGTACACCTGGAAGGGAATTCTTTGACCAGGAGGGCACCCCAAGGTGCAGTGGGAGGTTGGACCTTGAGGATGAGGGGTCATCCCTCCCTCCATGCCATGGGAAATGGAGTGGACAGGACCTTCCAGCCAGCACCAGGCTTCCTGAGCCTCAGGCATGGGCTTGTGACAACACACATCTCCAGAGCAAGCCCAGAACTGCCCTCGGAGCAGAGGAGTCTGTCTTGGGCACCAAGCCTGCTCTGTGGGCCAGGTGGCCGTGGACAAAGTCCGGGGCAGGGAGGCATTAGCAGAGCAGGAAGAGGGGCAGAAGGTCAGGCCAAGGCTGGGGGCTTCAGGGAAATGTCTGCCTTCTCCCCTCTGTTCCTGGGAGGGGCAGTGGACTCAGAACCATAAAGGCCCCTCCATTCAGAAACCATCTGCCCAAGGAAGACTGGCTGTGATCAGACTGATTTAGTCCTTACCAGTGATCTGAAAGTCACGAGGCAGGGGCTTTGTTGGTGGCGCAGTGGTTGAGAGTCCACCTGCCGATGCAGGGGACACGGGTTCGTGCTCCGGTCTAGGAAGATCCCACATGCCACGAAGCGGCTGGGCCCCTGAGCCATAGCCGCTGAGCCTGCGCGTCCGGAGCCTGTGTTCCGCAACAGGAGAGGCCACAACAGAGAGAGGCCCACGTACCGCAAAAAAAAAAAAAAAAAAAAGTCACGAGGCAGAAAACAGCTCCCCACCCCTGACCCAGGCACACCTCGTTATGTCAATGTTCTGTTTGCACACAAATAACCTTTTGTTGGCATTTTAAAAAAACTATTAAGTCATAGGTTTTCAAACTGGAAAGTGCCTCAAGAAGTCCAGTTCCTTACCCTGGAGCAAGTAGAATATTATTGTGCCCACGTTACAGATTAGGAATAGGGTACAGGGGCCCTTATAGATAATAAGGGTCAGATGGGGACCTGAATGCAGGTCCCTTCTTTCTAGGGTCTCCCTCTAGACTAGCTTGGCTCCCCCCATGTGGTTTTGGGACTTGACTTTCTCCATTCGATCCCTGTTTTCCTCCAACACGTCTCAATGTAATGGAGCCGTGTGCCTGCTGTGATGTGCGCTCCCGATAACTTCGGTCTCTCTGTCCCCCATCCCGGCTCTCTGGTCTCAGGCCCTGACTCTCGCAGTCCTCTGTCCATGGCTGCTCTCTGTGGCCTCAGAGAAAAGTGGCTGTGAGGGTGCAGACACGGGTGGGCTGCCTCGTAGAGCAGGGGGTTCTGTGGCTCCCTGAAAACAAGGCTTACTCTGTGAGCCATGCTGTGGAGGCCAGCTGCTGGGGGAAAGCAAAGGAAAGAAAGTCTGTTTCAAAAAGCCCAGGTGAAGGTGGCCAAGACAAATACACTCAGCCAAGGGAACAGGAGGGCTGGAAGATTCCAGATGCAGAGGCCTCCCTGCACTACCACGATCTGACCAAGGGGCTGGGCAGAGGAGGGAGGGAGAGGAAGATGCCAGGCAGGGTGTCTTTACCTGCTGCCCTCTGAGCCCAGGCAGGAGACGTTCTCCTGGGAGCAGGCCCTTAGTGGGTGGGGGACTGAGCCGGATTCAACCCAACAACACAAGCTTCCTCTGGAAAACCACGGCCCCGCAATGGGAAGCAGGGGAAGGGGTGTGCGGACAACACCCGGCATTGTCCCAGGTGATGACCAGCAAGGGAAGGTGGCTTTCTGCTCCCTCTCTTCCTCATCCCAGGCCCCTGCCTTACTCACTCTTGTGTCACGTGGCTCTTCTGTCAACGCTGGCTGAGCAAGAGGTGCTGAGGGAAGGTGTGGGTCCTTCTTTTATTGCTGTTCTGGGAACCAAACCTGGGCCTCACGGAAATGTATGTTCTGAAAGGACAGCTCGTGGTCTCCCAGCACGAGACGTTTACCCAGGGCGGGCCCCAGTAAGTCAGGGGGCTACACGTCCCGGGAGAGAGTCACGCCAATGGGTTGCAGGCCTGAACAGTAGGGCATTTTGCTGCCGCCTCATACCTAACCCTCTCTCATGAGCACAGGGAAAGGGAGAGAAGGGCAGAACCAGCAGCAGACAACGTCGACACGCGGGAGAGGACCACACTGGCTGGAGGAAGCCCGAGGACCTGGTTGGGCCAATGCCTCTGGGGCTGGGCCACCAGGCAGAGGCTCTGGGATCTGCAAACAGTGGCCCCCTCCCTGAGTGCTGGGAGCAGACATGTGTTGGCCTGATGTCAGACACACCGGGCAGGCCCAGAGGGAGCAGGGCAGTGGGACAAAGGCCTCCATGGGCAACCTCACCATATGTCTGAGGTCTCCTGGCTAAGACCCAGGGGTCTTTTCCCAGATGTTGAAGGGCTGGCCTCTGGAAGAAAGTGATGCTGCTCTCTAGGGCCCCCCGAGGGAGCTGGAGTGATGGATCAAAGAACCTGGAGACAGTTATCCTCAAAATAAGGAAGAGGGGCTTCCCTGGTGGCGCAGTGGTTAAGAATCCACCTGCCAATGCAGGGGACACGGGTTCGAGCCCTGGTCCAGGAAGATCCCACATGCCACGGAGCAACTAAGCCCGTGCGCCATAGCTACTGAGCCTGAGCTCTAGAGCCCGCAAGCCACAACTACTGAGCCTGCGTGCCACAACTACTGAAGGCTGTGCGCCTAGAGCCCGTGCCACCACGAGTGAAGCCACCACAATGAGAAGCCCGTGCACCGCAACCAAGAATAGCCCCCCTCACTGCAACTAGAGAAAGCCCGTGTGCAGCAACAAAGACCCAATGCAGCCAAAAATAAAGAAATAAAATAAATAAATTTATGTAAAAAAAAAGAACTTGTCAGTAATTGTGAAATCTCTCTGAGGACAGATAAGGTGTTTTAGAAGATAATGAGTTTCCTTCCATTAAGTGTGTCCAAACAAAAGGTAGCAACTACTTTGGAGGGATGTTTGGAGGGGAGTCATGAATTGGATTAGTGACTGCCATAGATTTTCTTAAAGGCATGTCTCATCTACCCTGGAAGTCTTTAAGTCCCAGGAATTGAGTCAGTGACATGCACATTGGCAAGTGTTTTAATCTCACTGAGCCTCAGTTTCCCCATCTGAAAAACAACATGTCTGGGTCACAACATGATGGGGATCAAATGAGCTTTGACACTCTCAAAGCTATAGTGACATGTAAGATATCACTGACGTGGGCTCTCAGTAAATATGGGTGGCTATTAAATTATCAAGGTCAGTATCTGACACCAATGGCAAGACCCCCATATCTACTGAAGTCTCTAGTGCCAAGCCTTGCCTCATTGTTCCCTAAATCAGCAGTCAGACTGAAACACACACACACACACACACTCTCTCTCTCTCTCTCTCTCTCTCTCTCTCTCTCTCACCTCCTCCCATTCTGAAGAATCTTTCAGGTTAGTCAGGGAGCAGATCACCTTCCTCCACCTGGCTAACTTTTACTTTTTTTAAAAAAGACTGAACTCAAAGACCATCTCTTAAGTTCTTTATGACCTACTTGCCCTGTTTGGACTAGACCTTCTAGCCCGAGCTAGTATTTCTATAGGTCTTCTGTAATGGTCTGTTTCCTTGCGTATCTTTCCCACCAGGCTGAGCTCGGGGGGCCAGAGGTGGTGTATAGTGCATCATCAAGGCAGGAGAGTTCAATGGCAAAGACTACGTGCTTTGGAATTCAACATACCTGGGTTAGAGTCCTGGTCTGCTCTTGACTAGCTGCTGCAGGACCTTGGCCTCCTTGGCAGGAACTTGAGTCTCAGTTTTCTTGCCTGTAAATGGGAAGAATAAAGTGAGGATAGGGTGGGATGAACTGGGATATTGGGACTGACGTATATACTCTATTGACAGTATGTAAAAAACTAAATAAAGTGAGGAAGATACACTCAGAGTCATTTTGAGGATTAACGAAAGAAGGTATGTAGGAGTTTAGCATGGGGACAGGTACACAGTAAACATCCAATAGATTTAGCTATTGTGATTTTGATTATGGATTATTTGTTCCTAAGGCACAGTGGTAGTTTAGAGTGTAGGTGACCGAACGGATGGAGAAAAGACTGAACTAATAGACATTCGCCTGTCCCCTGGCTGGCAGGGCTGAACTCATAGCGACCTTCTGTGGTGGGCCCCCGTACTCTGTCTCCCTGCGGTGGAAAGTGCACTGTGTTAGGGATCAAGGAGCAAGGAGCCCCTTAAGGCAGGGAACTGAGGGACCAAGGGGCTGAGGCTTTATCTTGGGTCCCACCAGAGCCGCTCTGGAACACTTCAGAGGAGGCCTAGGAGGGCGGTCCTTGTTGGGGAGCCCTGGAAGGTCCTGGTGCCACAGCCTGGGTCCCATCCGCTCTTGTGCAATCCTCACTCCCAGGGTGACTGTTGCTTCTGGAGTTTGCTTAAGGAAAGTGGCGGAGGGAGCATGAGCTTTGGAGCCACTCGGCGTCCGCTGAGGCTGCTCAGGCAGACACACAACAAAGCAGCCCATTGAAGGCCAGAACAACCAAGTCCCATAAACAGCCTTCAGAAGGGACACCTTGTCCCACATTTACAGAAATGCACCCAGGGTCTATTTAAAGGCCTACACACTGGAATAAGCACAAGTCGGTTTATTTCTGATTGTTCACGTGGCCCCCCTGGGATTTTCTCTGAAGAATGAATCCCACTTCCCTATTGTCCCCACCTATCCCCAGACATTTTAGCCTCTCTGAGTCTCTTCATTAAAACGAACAAACAAACAACCTAGTCTATTAGATTTTTAAATTTTTTCTTTCTGAAACATGGTTTAGCCAGATCCCCCTTTGAGGGCTGAGCTTTGGCCAAATATAGATGTTTAAAATTTAATTATTTTGATGTTACCAAGTAGCAGAGACCTGTTTTCTTGGGGGAGGAGGGGCTTGGCGGAGGTACCGGGTATGAAATATAGGCCAACTGCAAACTTGGAGCCTGTGATGACTCCTCTCTGCCTGGGCAGAAAGAACTTTTAAAATACAAACAAGAGGTAAAGGACCCCTGGGCCCAAACTACCCGCTTCTAACCAGCCACTCGTAGGGAAGGAACTGAGGAATGGAAGGGCAGTGCCAGGTGTCAAGCTCTGAGCTTGGAGTGTGTGTGTTACACACCCAGCCTGGGTGTCGCTACAGGGAGGGGCGGGGGTGGGGAGCTCTGGGGTCAGGCAGACGGGGGTTGAAATCCTGGCTCCACCAGGGAAACATCTTACCTCTCTATGCCTCAGTTTCCTCGCCTGTAAAAGAGGATAACAAAAGAACCAGCTCATAAGGTGGTGGCAAGGATGACATGAAGTGATGTTTGCAAAGCAGTTAGAACAGTGCCTGGGTCATGGTAAATAATCAATAATTATTATTCCCACATTAGAGAGGAGGAATCAAGGCTTGCAGAGATCGGGCGAGTTGCCCAAGGTCACACAGCTAGCCGGTGGTGGAAATGGGTTTCAAGCCCGAATCAGCTTGGTCTAGAGTTAGTGGGCTTGCCCTCACCCTTTACTGCCAAGCAAAGGAAGGGGATTCCTGCTGAGTCTTGAGCTGAAGAGGCTGAGGGGGACCTTGCCTACCCTTTCCCATGCCCACAACCTAAGGGGGCCCAGAGAAAGAAGGTGAGTCCTAGGATCCTGGGATTATTTAAACACTGACGTTTAGCCAGTGCTTCCTACTGCTTATATTCAACAGGAATATAGCTTTCACTATGGGCCAGCTCTGTTCCAAGCACTTTACATGTAACTCACTCATTTAGTTCTTATAATAATCACCTATGAGGTGGCTAGTTATTGTTATTAGCATTATTTTTCAATGAAAATCATTTATTATAAAACCACTGAAACTTTCCTTAAAAGGTCAAGCTTGCAATCACTTGAACGTGACAGAATTAAGAACGGTTTTCCCCACTCCCATCCTCAACCGCATATTTCATGGCACAAACAAAACTGGATGGAGCCTTAGCCTCCCAACCTCCAGGTCAGCACTCCTGCGGGCAATACCAACCTAGTCCTGGGTCGGCCACCAGCAGTCATCTGGATAAGGGATTCTGGACTGGCCCCAGCCTTAAACGAAGCACCCCCAGGCCCACGCAGAATTTAGCAGCCATCTGGTCCAGAGTGCTCGCTCGATTTCCCAGGATACGAAACTGGAGAGACATTGCCACAATGAGGAGTGTCATAACATACTGGTAAAAGGGCGGTCCGATGATGAAGATCCAAGAGTCTGCATCCTGTGACCACATTGATCACGAGGAAGACCCTGAACCATGTAGAAGGCCGTCAGCATCTTGCTGACCTGGCCAAACAATGCGGGTAACATCCACAGCTTGACGTAAATGACCTCTGGGTTGTGGCGCCTCTAATCTGTCTCAGACTTCGGGCACGAACAAGCCCCATGAGCCAGAGGGGCACAGGGAGGAACATGGGCCCGTTTCTACAGATGAGGAAACTGAAGCACAGAGAGGTTAAGTAGCTTGCTCAAGGTCACACAGCTAGCACATGCTGGGATTTAAACCCAGGTCTGGCTCCAGAATCCATGCTCTTAACCATCATGTCAAATGTTTTATATTCAAAAACATTTAAATCTGCAGCTTTCCCCTCCCCCCTGCCCTCAGCACCCCATTGCTTGATCCTTTGCCACTTTTTCTTTTCTCTATAGACCTTGTCACCCTCTAACTTAACATATACTTTACTTATTGATTATGTAAGTTTATTGTCTCCCCACTATCCTTAATGAATATAAGTACCACTAGGAGTTTGTTTTGTGCACTGATGTATCCCAGGCACCTAGAACACCGCCTACACACAGTAGGCACCAATAAATACCAAATAAATCAGTAGACGAAGAAGCAAAGGGCTTACGGGGGTTGTGTTGTATCAGGTACATTAAGCAATTTGTTCAAGCACTCATTTGGTTGAGTGGTGAGACAGGACTCAAACCCGGATCTGACTTCATAATGCTCTTCTTAATCATGGGTTTTCTTTTAAGAAACAACGTGTTTAGCCATATATATATATATATATATAAAATATATATATATATACACACACACACACACATTTTTTTAAACCAACAAAACTCTGAGAGAAGTCATGTTGGGGCTTATTGTTTGCTGGCAAACATATCTAACACCAAACTTTGCAGGTGTTGTTTTGAGAAACCAAAAAGCAAAAGCAAGTTTCATAAGCAGGGCTGGGTAGAGACTTTGAAAGTTGCTATGGACCTAGAAGAATATGCCCCATATGTAATCAATATGAAAGCCACACTAAACCAATAGGAGTGTAAGGGAGGCCAGCAAAATTTTCATTTGCCCTATAATAGGGGCTTTGATGCTTTTTTTAGAAATGTCAAAATTCTAACTTCTTTCAAAAAAATCTTATATGTGTGTGCCCCTGCTGTGCTGGTGCACCAAGAGGCTGAGCTGGACTTGGGGATGACACAGTTCCTGCCCTCGGGGAACTCAGGCCAGTGGGGGCAACCAAAACGTAGTGCCCAGTGACTATGGTGTGTGGTGTATAGAAGCTTAAGGATGAGGCGCTTGGGAGCACAGGGGTTTGGGAGCTTCAGGGAAGTCACCCAGAAGAGGGAGGGAACATTGGAACTAGTTCCTCCCATGTTCCAAAGTCCCTGAGTTTCGTCCATTTTGCACCACCCCTTGCAAGGAACAGGGGTTGACAAGGTCAGGGCTACTCACCTCCATGAGGTCCTGTAGGAACACAAGGCCTGGGATGATGCTGGTTGTCACAACCCTGCTTCCTGTAGTCTCAGAACCAAGCCCCTCCTGAGAAACTAGCGCCCCCTCCAGGCAGCATTCCCTGAACACCACCTCCCATCTCTGCTCTTAGAACAGTTGTCCTTCCATTAGGCCCATACTTTACAACCAACCCCGTGGGGCAGGGCTCTTTTCTCACCCACGCTGTAACGCCCTGCCTCTTCCCTCTGCTGTGCCTGACTCGCAGCCTGCAGGTGAGCCTGCTCCAGAGATGTCCGGCTGAATGGGCTGTGCTTGTCCTTATTCAGCCCCAGAAGCATTGGTTAGCTCCCTAACAACTCACATTTGTCAAGCACTGGAGCTGTGTTCCTCGCTTTGCTGCTTTATCTCAATTCTCACATCAACCCAGGCATGGAGGTGCGGGCATTATTTCCATTTCACAGATGAAGTGACAGAGGCAGAGAGAGGAGTCAGGTACTGCCTGAGTCACGCAGGTTACGAGGGGCAGTGCTGACCTTGATGGCAGGTTGTTGACTCTGGATCATCACAGTGTCTGTACTGCCTCCCACGTGTGTAGGTGAGGGTCCTGAGGGCCTGAGGATGGGCCTGGAAGGGGCAGATGTGAGGATATCCTAGACATAGGTCCACTTCCTCAACTTAAGCTCACTCTGGACCCAGAGTGTGGGCATATTCCTGTGAGGTCTTTCCGCTCCTATCCTTAGGTGGAGGTCCAGGCAGGCCCCTTGCCTCCATCCCCCAGCTCTCCTGGGACCCCAAGAGCTGATGTCCCGCAGGCTTGCCCTCCTATGGAGGTCCTGTGCTCCAGACCTTTCCTGACCCATCCTCCACCCCTGCAGGGATTCTCTGGCTTCCCAAGGTACTCACCCCACAGGAATGCATTAAAGACAACTGTCCTTCTTCCCTAAGCAGGGCTTTCTGGAGACATGGCACTATGACAAAGATGAGAATTTCAGTGGTGAATTTAGTAGGGCCTGTGTCATCTTCTCCAAAGCCGACTTAAACCTTCTGATTAGAGCTCCTTCCTCCAGGACTCCTAATGCTCCTGTGCTGGTCTCCCTGTCCTCTTGCCATCTCTCCTCCTGGAGCCGTGTAAGCTCAGGAGGCTGCCTCAGCCGCAACATAAGGGCTCAGCACTCTGCTCCCTGCGAGGCCGAGGGGAGCAGCCTGTGTGAGCAGATTGCACCTTGGGATCAGCTCTTGCTGCTTCATGTATCAGGCCTCTAGGGACTACGGGACAGAGCTTAAGCTCTTCATTCTTCAAAACTGGGAGATTTCTGGCAACCTCGGGGAAGGATTTTATATTTTGTCTCCTGTTTTTCTTTAATAGCCAAGGGATGGAAAATGCAGAAAACCCTGTGCTCAGCAAAAACCTCCTTCTATAAGGAAATAGCAGGAAACCGCGTTCCAGGATGAACACAAGGCCAGCTTAGGTGCTTCTTGGAGCCTCTGGCTTGGTTCCATAATGCCTGATGGCCCAGCCCAGGTGAGCTGGCACCTCTGGAGCTTGGCAAGCCCACTTTGCTTTGTGAGCCCCCTGCCCTGAGCTGGTCAGGCCCTGGGAAAGGCACAGGCTTTCTCTGTTATTAACAGTTTTCTATTTAATACTGACTCCTCTTGTGCCCCTTCTTCCCTGCCCCCTGGCTCATTTTTCATGGAAAAAACAACAGTTTCCATGATGAGCTCAGCGTACAGGCAGGAACTAAACCTGTCTGGGCCTTTTGCTTCCCCGTTGGAGGAGTGCGGATTAAGTGACCTGTGGTTTTTGCTTGGAGCCAACATTCCATGATTCTATGGTTTTTCTCGCAGAGGAAAGCTTCTCTCTGTTCTTGAGTCTGCAGACTGTGACTGAGGGGGAACGCTTCCAGGCAGAGCCATCCAGTTCCCTCCTAGTTCACTGTGACTAATCCTGTCCTCTCCGCCACCTAGCAACAACACGCACATACACACAGTGTATTAAGCAAGCATGCCTCTCATGGGTTGCCTTCTTTCTTTCATTCATCCACCCATCCATTCATCCAACCATCCATCCATCCATCCATTTACTGGCTTATTCATTCGTTCCATGACTGTTCCTTAAGCGCCCACTGTGTCCTGAAGACACAGAGGTGGTTGGATTCCCTGCCTGCCTTTGAACTCACAGACTGGTGGGGGAAGGGCACCATGTAGATCAGACAGGCAATGCTGAGTGAAAGGTCTAGTGCAGCAGACTGGCAAGGGGTTGTGAGGAGGAGAAGTGGCCACAGCATACTGGTCATATCACCACCTCCTCAATTTATGCTTGCTCACACTGGACCCAGAGGGCAGGCATATGCCTGTGAGGTGCCCTAAACGCTTTGGAGACCCAATCAACCCAGGAGGGTTGGCCAAGGTTCAGGAAGGGCATGCAAGTGGGGAATTTGGGACCAAACCCAGGACCCCTGAATGTTGTCAGGTTGGGGATTCTTATCTTGATGACAGCTAGCAAGACTCAGGACTCTGAAATAAGACAGGGTGAAAAAAAAACACTCAGGCTTCATTGTAGAATTCCAGAGCCAGCGTTGTCATCTACTTCCACTTCCTCTTGGCAGGCAAGGAAACTGAGGCATAGATCGGACAAGTCATGTGCCTAATGTCCCCAGCTAGGAAGGGGCTGAGCTGGGAGAATGCCCAGGTCTCCTGACTCCAGGCTGTTCTCCAACAGACTCTGGTTCAGCCACACTGCTGTAATTGCTTACACCCCACTTCCAAAACTTTCCCTGGGAGGTCCCGAATCAGACTGACTGGCCACAGCAAATGCTGCTGTGCTAGCAGAAGGGGTGAGCTCATCCCGTGAGGTGACGTGGCAGGATAGTGGTAGCCTGGGCTTCTGCTGCCATCTGAAATCATGGATGAAAATAGCTTGCCTGCGGTCTATTGATACCCAATACTCTATCATCAGATTGGGGAAGTCAATTAAAAGTGTCTGGTTTCCCCCCGGGGGCCTGGGAATTGCACGGAGGCCAGAGACCAGTGGCCAAAAGGAACAGGGCCATAACTCCCCTTTTACAACACCAAAGCCAGAGGCTGCAGGCTGCACCTAGCTGGTCTGCAGGAAGCAGCAGGCAGCTTCCAGGGACTGGCAAAACCAGCTCTCCAGTCTGAAGAAAGGCTCAGACTCAGGTTGCAGGAACATCTGGCCCTCCTGGAATATGCACAGGAAACAGCTCAGGATGGGAGGATCCTGGGATTGCCCTGGAACTTCCTGTGGCCACTGGAGCAGAGGCCAGGAGACCAGGCTGGTATGAGTTGGGAGCCACTGTGGCTGGTTCCAAATGGGACCTCAGGGATGCTGGTTAATGTTCAGACCAGGGCCGAGCTATGAGTGCCCAGGGGAATGCCAACTCCTCTCCTGTCACTTGTGAAACACAAGAATGTGGACCTCCTTCCCCTCTTCAGCAAGATGGTGACCTGGGCCAGCCAACAGGAGGCAGAACCAGGCTCTGCAAGTCCTGCTCTGGCTGAAGTCAAACCGTGCCTCTTCCCCAAGACAGCCTGACTCTCTGTGGGCTGTAGGTCTGATGTAGCTCCACCTCATTACTCAGCCAGCTCCCCTTCCACCTTTTCCCCCATTGTCCTTCCTCTTTTCAGGCCCCCAGGTTCCAACTTGCCTTGGCTGGATGGTGAAAACTGTGAGAGCACAGGGGTAACATGCTGGGCCAGCGGTTTTCCGACTTGAGAATCCAACATCCGAATGATCTTTGAGGGCTTGTTAAAACAGAATGCTGGGCCCCATCCCAGAGTTTCTTGGGTCCTAAGAACATGCATTTTGAGCAAATTCCTGAGTGATGCTGTTGCTGTGGGTCCAGGGACCACACTTTAAGAAACACTGTGCTGGACAATGACCAGATAAGGAAGGGAGCAGCCTTAGCCGACATAACTGGGGAAGGCCTCCCTGAGGAGGTGACATTGAGCTGGAACTTGAAGGGCAAGGAAGAGCCAGACATGCAAAGGTCTAGGGGTTCTTGAGCTCTTCTGTGCCACAGGCACTGGGACACCCTGGTGAAGCCTATGGACCCCTTCCCCAAATGATGTTCTTAAACACATAAAATGTATTACACAGGGTTACATAGGAAAACAATTAAATTAAAATCCACCTCAATCTATGGACACCCCCCCCCCCGCCCCCGCCCCGGCCCCGGTTAAGAACCCTGAGAGAAGGAGTGCTTGGGGGAGAGGGAAGAGCAAGTGCAAAGACCCTGGGGTGGAAATAACTCGGCAGGCTGGAGCTCAGTTCAGGGGGCTGAGCATAATAGGTGGAGGGGAGTAAAAGCAGGGGCCTGGGGCTGTGGCGTTGGCTTTCGCCTGTATTCCCAGTGTACTGGGAGACATCGGGGCTTTCAAACAGGGCAGAGTGGGGATCAGATTCCTGTTCTAAAAGATCACTTTGGCTGCTGGACGGAGAATGGAATGTTAGGGGGACAAGAGGGAAGGCAGGAGACCCATGTGGGGTGTTGTCAGCCCCTAGGTGATACACAGGACCTGGCTTTGACTCAGAGTACCGCAGAGGGAGAGGAGCCTGGGGAGTCAGGAGGGATCTGGGAGGTATACTTGAGTGAAATGTCTGTGTGTTGGCCACAGGGCAGAGGCAAGGGAGGACAGGGAATGGGGGTTAGAGCCTAGGGCTGACTGTTCCTAATTCACCAAGCGACCTTGGACCAAGTGCTTCGCCTCCCCGGTCCTCAGGCCCTAGTGGGTAAGGGGAGGGGTGGACTAAACTCTAATTGCGAGTCTATAAGGGTTCAGTGCGGGATTAGCGAACCCTCTGGCTAAGAAGTGCTGTTTGCCCCCGGGGAGGGTGATGCCCGCGGTGGCGGCGCCCCTGTGGCTGCCCAGCCCGGCCTGTGGGCGGCTCTGCAGGCGGAGGGGGCGGCAGCCGCCGCAGCAGCCAGGTGGCGAAGCGACGAGGCGGCGACGCGGCGAGGCGCCTCGGTCCGGCTGCCAGCGGCGGCTCGGCGTGGTCCAGCAGCGCCCGCCCAGGACAGTGAGAACCCGAGGGAGCTCGGGCGGCCGCGCGGGGGCGAGGCTAGGGCCCTCCTCCTCCGCCTCTGCCGCCGCCGCCTCTTACTCCTTCTACTCCTTCTCTGGGCAGAGCCTTTGGAAAAAAGGGAGCGGCAGAGGGGCAGAAGGCAGCTGGCCGGCTCCGCGCCGCCCACCGGGGCAGCGAGTGCTCAAGAGGAAAAACGGCCATCTCAGCTCCGGCTCCCACCTGCCCCCATCCCTCCTCGCTAAGTCCACGGGCCGACCCCTGGAGGAGGGGGCTCTCCCCACCCACCGGATGCCTGAAAGGGAAATGGTTCTTCCAACTTCACTGCCACAGGCCCCTCGTTCCCTCCCTCAGATCCTTGAATTGCAGTCTGGAGATTGCTTCTGGGAGGCTCCGTCACTTAATCTACAAACTTTATTGAAAAACCGCTCCTTGCTGGCCCAGAGCTGGAGCCCTGGTTGCTACACAAATTAACATCCAGTCCCTGCCCTGGAAGAACACCCGTCGAACGGTGGAGACAGAAATGTGTAGTAAGATGAATTGAGCACCCACTGTTTGCCAGGTTTTGAAGGTAGGTGGTATTATCCCCATTTACAGATGAGGAGACAAATACCATACAGATGAGGAGACAAATACCATACATGGTGCACTAAGATAACAGATGGGTGAAATTACATTTTCAAGACAGTATATAAAACCCGAAAGAAGTGAATCTCTTAGGATATATAGATCTCTCTTACAAAACCCACCAGAATGGCTACAATTAAAAAGACTGAAAGTATCAAGTATTGTCAGGGATAAGGAGCCACTGGAATTTTCAGACACCACTGGTAGGAGTGTAAATTGGTACAAACATTTTGGAAAAGGTTTGGCAGTTGTCCATTAAAGCTAAACCTGCAAAAATCCCAATGATGCAACAATTCCACTCCCAACTGCACTGAGTGCTTATATCCATCAAAAGGCATGTTCAGGAACGTTTATAGATGCTTCATTCATGTGTAATAGCCCCAAACTGGAAACAACCCAAATGTCCAGCAACAAGAAAAAGGGTGAATAAATTGTGGTATAGGAACACAGTGGAATATTATGCAGCAATGAAAAAGAATGACCTAATGCTGCAGACAACAACACAGATGGGTCTCACGGATAATATTCAGTGCAAAAAGTACGTACTGTTTAATTCCATTTTCATGAAGTTTCGGGACAGGAAAACTAATCTAAGGTGATAGAGGTCAAAATAGTGGCTACCTTAAGAGGTTACTGACTTAGGGGGACACAGGGAGTCTTTGTGAGGGCTGGAAATGTTCTAAATCTTGATCTGGGCAATAGTTACAACAGTGTAAACGTGTAAAAATGAATCAAGTTCCACACTAAAGATCTGTGCACTTTACTTTTTGAAAGTTATATCTCAATTCAAACAAAGTGAAACAAAGAGCTCCTGCCTATCAATAAGGAAAAGCTAAGAAACACAAAGTTTGACAGGCAAAGAATACAAATTGGTAATTCACAGAAAGAGAAGAGCTAACAGGTATTTCAAAAGATGCTCAATCTCATTAGTAATAAGATGAATATGCATTGAAACATGATATCACTTGACACCCATCAGAAGGGAAAAGATTAGCAAAGTGGACGGGTACTCAGCATTGGCCGGGATGTGGGGAGGCGGGGGCCGGAGCACTGCTGGAGGGCAGGCAGTTAACTAGTTGGCTCAGGCAGTGTGGAAGCAGTGAAGCCAGCAACCCTGGGTGATAAGAAGTAAGTGCATACCTTGGGACCTGGAGATCCAACTCAGTGCTTGTGTAGATTGGCAAGGGGACTGGAAGGATGACATGTTCACCATGACATTATTTATGGGAATGCTGCATTGGGCACAACCTTGGTGTTCATCAAAGGGAGGGATAAGTAAGGTGGTGGGGACACACTATGAATGTTGCACAGTAGTTAGAAGCAGCAAACTTCTAACTGCAGAGTAGGCATAATGGAGCTCAAAAAATAAGATCAAGTGAAACAAGAAACAACTAGATTTACAGTATAGTACTATGTACATAAGTTAACTCCCCCCAACCGCACACATGACAGCTCTGAGCATTTTATGAGGATATGTTCATAGTTAAGGGAATACGTTGAATATCAGAGTGGGTGCTTAAGGGAGAGTGAGAGTAAAGATCGGGAATGAAGGAGAAAAATAAAATAAAATATGACCCAGCCATTCTACTTCGAGAGAGAAATGAAAGTATATGTCGGGGCTTCCCTGGTGGCGCAGTAGTTGGGAGTCCGCCTGCCGATTCAGGGGACACGGGTTCGTGTCCCGGTCTGGGAGGATCCCGCGTGCCGCAGAGCAGCTGGGCCCGTGGGCCATGGCCACTGAGCCTGCGCGTCGGGAGCCTGTGCTCTGCGGCGGGAGAGGCCGCAGCAGTGAGAGGCCCGCGTACCGCAAAAAAAAAAAAAAAAAAGAAAGTATATGTCCACACAAAGTTTTCTATATACATGTTCACAGAAGCTTTATTTGTAATAGCCAAAAACTGGGAACAACTCCAATGTATATCAACAGATAAATGGACGAACAAATTGTACTATAACCATATAGTAGAATGCTACTCAACAATTAAAGAGGAAAAACCATTGATACACACAACAATATGGATGATGTGCAAAATAATTATGCTGAATGACAAAATCCAGACAGTATGATTCCATTTATATACATTTCTAGAAAACACAAGCTAATCTATAATGACAGAAAGCAGATGAGTCGTTGCCCCCAGAGTTGGGGATAGGAGGAGGGGAGAGGAGGGAGGGAGAGATTACCAAAGGGCACAAAGAAACTTGTGGCTTGTGGGGGTGATGAATTTGTTCATTACCTGGATCACAGTGATGGTTCTTCGGGTGCGTGAACATGTCAAAACTCATCAAACTGCACACTTTAAATATTATTCTATGTCAATTAAAGCTATAAAAAAGAAATAAAATAAGAAGGGGCTTTGCATTAACTAATGGTGATCATATACCTTGAGCTAAAGGATGGAATTAACCCAACTCTGTGCTTGAAATTAAAAACTAAAAACAACAACAACAACAAAAATACAAACAAAGCAAAAAATAGAGCTTAGATGGTTAAATTATTTGCCCAGGCCTCACAGCTGGGATGCTGACTCCTAGACTATAGCCATTACACTCTGTGGCTCAGGGCTTGTACTAGTATGAGGTGCTGTACAGGCACCACACTCACCCAACCTTTAGGGGTCACCTCTGGGAAAGGAACCGGGCACTCAGAGATGGGGTGCATGGCCCTGACCTCTAGGCCCTCCCCATCCAGTTAGGGAGAGAGACTCTTAGACAGATGGTCACAATGCTGGGTAAAGTCAGGGAAGGCTTCCTGTAGGAGGTGATGCTTGCGTTCCAATAAGCGCTTGGCCCAGAGTAAATACTCACTGAATGTTATCTATTTATTTTTACTATTCCCCATGATTTTCGAGAGAGGAGAGTGGAAAGGAAGATGGCATTCCAGACAGAGGGAAGTGCACCATCCAAGGCAGGTGAACATGTTGGGGAGTCACAGATGATTTGGTTTAGCTGTGACTGGGGAGTGGGGCAAAGTACCAGAGAAGTCTTTTCAGGGCTGGTTGACATCCCGCTGAAAGTGAGCCTCCCATAGGACATGCGGGCATGGGATAGTTCAGGGCCTTGTGTGATGGAGGGGTCAGAGAACACTGGGTGGCTCCCCCAACTATGTAGTTTGGCCTGGATCTTTGCATGGTTGACCAGGAATCTCAAGGGTAACCTTGGTAGCTGCCCCCCTCCTCAGCCCTGTGCAATCTAATCTTCGGGCGGCTTTAATCCATCAAGAAGGGGTGTCCTCACTGAGTCTCTTGCCTGCCTGACACATAGTAGGAAATCAACAAATGTTAGGTCCCGCTCCTGCCTCCTTCCTTTCCCTGGATGCTTGCAGACTGTGCCCAATACCTACCCTTGGGGCCACTGTCCATACAAGACCTTGACAGAAAGTGGGCAGGCAGGCCTGGGCTGGGCCAGGTGGACCCTGAGTCTAGAAAGGGTCAGGCAAAGGCTATAGGGACCAGTAGGCTGTCGGCCGGGTGGAGAGAGGGGGCTGTTCTTGATTCTCTGCCATGAAAAAGCCCCATTGTGGGGTCTTTGGGGGAGAATATATTTATTTTGTTTCCTGAGCTGTGTGAACAGTGCACTGTGCTACCTGGGTTGAGAGGGCTCTGTGTGGCTAGGGAGGGATTACATCCCCCTCCTGGGTGGTGTGTTATGAAAAGGCCTCATTCAGCCAGGCCCGGCTGCCCACCGGCAGCCCAGGCTCCTGCGCTGTCCCTGGGGGCAGCCTGGTGTCCCTCCCTCTCTCCCTGAGGTGCAGGCTTGGGGCTGCGTGTGGATGTGAGTGTGACAGGCAGCCAGTATAGGCCCAGTCCCTGAGGGGCTGCGGCTCACCTTTAGGTAGAGTCTGTCAACTGCACACCTCAGGATGGAGCTGGCTGAGGGACCGGGGCTCAGACACAAGAGGCGTTTGGTCCGTGTCTCGACCTCAGATGTTACTTACCTTTGAGGGAGGTTTCACATCCAGTCAGAGATTTGCTGAAGGAGACCTTCACCATACAACTTTAAATCGTGTTCATTGCTGGGCCACGTTGCCAAGGGGGCCTCTGAATGTTTGTATAATTTCTATGATTATTTTGTGAATAGCACGATTATGTTGCATTATGTTTGGGGTGTGTGTGTGTGTGTGTGTGTGTGTGTGTTTGTAAAGAGTGTTAATTTTTTCACAGGAAATGTTTTTAACACAACTCAAGTTTTGTAACCCTGTTTGGCATTTCTTTATTTTTCAGTACCCGGGGAGCCTCAGTCCCTGGAAGTGGATGTGGATAGTCTGGACCTCTGAGGGCCCTTGGCAAAGACAGCGTGCATCCCGAGCGCGTTTGGACACGAGGGGTGAGGTGAGCAGGCAGGGTGCCTGAGTCCCCGGCAGCCATGGGAGCCGTGGGTGGAAGGGCTGCCTCTTGGCCAGCCAGCCCCATGAGTAGGCAGAGAGGGCAGGAAGGGGGTCCTTCTGTGAAATTGGCTGGCTCCCCAGGTGATCAGGCCCCTGGTGGGGAACATGAAGTTCAAGTCCTTGCAGGGCCGTTCCCTGCCTCTCCCGCTGTGCTGGGCTCCCAGGCCGAGCATGGGTCACCCCTCACTGGACGTGCTCCCACCCTGCTCAGACCCACACCCCACTTCTCTACTGCCTTTCTGGGCTCACACCATCCACCTGCCTCCACTAACAGAACCCTTTTTACTCAAAGTTTAAGGGGCAGGACCCAGAACCCCCAGCTGCCGTGGGGTCTTATCTCAGTGACAGGGTAGCTCGCTGTCACTATCCTGCCTACTGGACTGGCCCTCTGCCTTCTAGCTCCAGCTCTGTCTGTGCCTCACTGAGTGACCTTGGAAAGTCACTGAGCCTTGGTCTTCCCATCTGCACAAGGGGGAATTGCATGGGTTGGTCACTGAGGGCCCTTGAAGCTCCAATTTCCTGTAAGTCTAGAAATCTGGATGCAGGTATCTGTGGTCAGACTGAAAATATCTTTACATGGGTACCTGGGACGTCATGCCTGGATCGTAGCCACTCTGTGTGCCCCAACACTGCCCCAAAGTGGGTTTCTCCTGGACATTGCATCTAACATACAGCCCCCTTCATCCCTCCCCCTCTTTGCAAACAATCATAGAGGAGGGCTTGATACTGGCATTTGGAGCAGAAGTGGGTGGTGGGGAAATGAGGCTAAGGAGGGAAGGAGTTGGGAGTGGGCTGCACTAGAGGGGTCACTGCTCAACTCTGGGGAGCCCTGAGCTCCCAGCTGCCTATTCTAAAATAAGGTCTGATTTCAGGTTATGGCCCATTGTGCCATTGGAGAGGCTCCCCTCCCAGAGGGGTAAGAGGGCCATTTGCTCTCCAGCAAGACTTCCTGATGGAGAGGCATCTTGGTGTGCCAGGGTGGCCCTGCACGTGCTCTTGGCCTTGGACTTGTACTCAAGGGTGAAAAGAAGGTGAGTGGAGCATCTGGCTAGGCATAGCTTAAACACCTGGGGGATGCATATACCAGCAACTCTGGCTGAGATGTGACGTTACCCCGAGCTTGCAGGACAGGGATCCGGCTTCCCTGAAACATGACCTAGTCATCCCAGAGTAAGCTGGGATATTCTCAAAGGATGAAAGATAGATTCATGGATAGATGGATAGATAAAATTAAACTGATTTGAGAGAAGAATATCTAATGACTTTCTGTAGATGATTGTCTTATTTAACAGGAGAGGAAAACTAAATTTTATCTCAATGTTTTGAGCCTGATGAAATAAGAGAATGAGTCTGGAAGGGAGGGCTGCTGGTTAGGGTGGTGGAAAGGAGATGGATGTTTGGCATGGAGTATAGTGGGGATCAGGCAAGGATGGCTTGATTTGAGACCTGTTGAGTTTGAAGCAACAGAAGGAGAGCCAAGTGGAACAAGGGATACTTGTCAAGGTGGGGATGTAGATTTGGAAGCTTCATACATAGAGATGATAGCAGAGGTACTATGAATGAGTCAGTCCTCAACGGAGAGACATTATGGCAAAATATGAAGAATGAGGAACCTTAGGAAGCTTGAATTAATATCGCTTGGTTTATAAATGGGCAAACTGGGCTCCAGAATTTGTCATTCATTCACCTGGCCATCCATCCATCCATCCCACTCAACAAATGTATTTATTCTGAAGCTATAATGTACAAGGTAATATTCCTGAAAATGTTCATGGGTAAGGGACTGACAAGGGATAGTCAGCAAGGGGAGAGTGGAGACAGAAGCATCTGGGAACCAAGGGAGGAGGATGTTTCAGGAAAGCCAATAACATCCAGTCTTGTGGAGCTCAAAGAGCAGGAAAGCTAAGGAAAACAATTTGGATTTGCTCTCTGGTGGATCCTGGGGGAGAATTTTGGTAAACTGTTGGCAAGGGGGAGTCATGAATGAAGGGGCTAAGGAGGGATTGTCTATGCTTCTGGAAGATGGACAGGAACAGTTTTTATCTCTAGCTTCTGCATCGTGCTTTTCAGTGGTGAAGCATTCTGTGCAACCAGCACATTCACCAATTACAGATATATTGCCTGAAATGTCTAAATAGGATTCCATTAGGACGCAGTCCCCTGAAATAGAGCAGATGCTCTATCACCTACCATCTAGTCATTTACTAGGGATAGCATGTGCTTTGGGAAAGGCCCTGTGCCAGATGTCAGAAGACCTGGTTTCTATTCCTGGCTCTGATGCCAACCAACTGGATTACCTTGGCCAGATCATTCAATAAGAGCTCTTTATCCGTACACAAGTGAGGTTACTTCCCACTCCTTATCTGGTATTGTTGTTCATTTTGGACTCCCCCCAAATATATTACCTTGCAAATTGTGGCTGCTAAATAATCCATTTGTTGTGTGGATGGATGGAATGATAGATGGGTAGGTGGATGAGCTACAAATTCTGGAGCTCAGTTTGCACATCTATAAACCAAGGGACATCAATTCAAGCTTCCTGAGATTCCTTCCATCTCCCATCATCTATGACTATGCTCTTTTTTTTTAATCACAAGCAGAATTCTTCCAGAGTTGCTTAGAGCTAGCATACCTGGGCCAATTAAGCTTTTGTAGAACATTCCATTTAATCTCCTTGAGGTTAGAGACTGGGCCATCTATTGTCACTGCTCCAAAGCCTTTCTTCTATGATCAGAGATAGGATCCTAGAAGATTGATACTAAGCGTTCATTGGAGGAAAAATAAATCACTTCCAACTATACTCTGATTCTCTAGAGACACATTTAAAGATATGTAGATTGTGGTTCTCATGGTGGAAAACATGCCATAGTGTTTGCCAGCTACTCCAAGATTGTTCTTGATGACAGGACGTGTCCCTGTAACCAGTTTCTGGTGAGACATCTGTACGCGGCTTTGCAGTTTCAGGATGTCCCTACATCCGTCAGCCCATCAACAGAGAATCCGGGAACATCAGCACAGAGTCCCAGTCACAGTGTAAAATGTAAGCTGACAGCTTGGAAAGCATCCACAGGCGAGTGGCCAGGAGGGTGAAGGGTCTGGAAATGACTGAAAATGAGGAGTGGTTAAAAGAACTAGGGGTATTATCCAGAAGAGAAGATGACATGGTAGCTGCTGCGAATGGTGTAGTCCAAGCTAACTTGGACTAAAGTTGATACTTTCTTCTCTGCACGGGCCTCCTGAGAACAAACCTGTGGCTGGTGGATGGAAGTTACGGGGAGGCTGATTTCAGCTCATTCTAAGAACTTCAGAAGATTTTTTTCAACCGAGTTATAAGAATATAGAGTTGAATGCCCTGGGAAACAGGCAGTGGGTGACAATTGCCAAGGATGGAGGAAAGACCAGGTGACTTCGGAGGGCTCTTTCAGTGTGGAGATTCCAGGATTCTAAAGACTTTAGAACTGGAGTAAAGAGAAAGCTCTTTGCTTTGTCAGTTTAGAGACCATCTTCTGCTCTTCACTGTGCTTCATCTCATTCCCAGCTGATCTCCTCCAAACACAGTTCTCTATTCAGCAGTTCTGGTCTCCCATCTGAAGTGATTATAAACCTCTCTACTCTCTTTAAAAAAAAAAAAAAAAAAAGGATCTTTTCTTTTCCAAATAAAGAGCTTAGGAGGTCTCAGCAAGACTGTACCTACATGGAGAAATCCCATAAGAAATAATTAAATAATTAAGTAAACAAACAAATAATAAACCTCCAAGCCAAAATTATATAGCAGTGGAGGCCACACCCCCCAAATTCAGGTTGTCCGGCTGTCCAGAACACAGAGCTTTTGTCTGTCTTCAGTATGTCTTCAGGGATGATGGATTTGTCTGACCCAAGATTGGACCTCTTAAATTCAGTTCTGGGCACGGGTAGGTGGGAAACCCTCTGAAGCCCACACCCCCTGAAGGTGGATAGAGAGGGAGAAACTCTGTCTCCATGGAAACTAGGGGTCCCAAGCATAAACAATCTTTTTTTTCACCTGGAGCCAAGTCTTTGAAAAGTGACTCAGCCTGAGGTTTGCACACCGGGGGCCTCCTATCTGGTGGTGTTGATGTCAGTGGAGCCTCTGATGGAGAGATTTTCTTGGAATTATTCAGAGTGGCCCACAAAATAGAAATTAATCTATAAAATGCAAGGCCTAAAATAAAAACTGATTCACAACCACTTTATTTGTGACAACACCACTGGCAACTAGAAGTAGCCCTTGGCTCCCCGACCCAGGGTTCAATTGGAATTTTTTTCACAGTAGCACAAACGTCCAAGCCAGAATGGCTATTCGGGATGATTCAACCCCCTCATTTTACAGATGAGGTTTTGTTTGAAGCTTAGTTCCAAGCAGGATTGGTATCCAACAGGAAAGCATTAACATTTTCCAGAAGCAGCCCTTGCCTCCCAGTTGAAGGCTACTTTAACACGAAAGTCCAAGTCTTGTTTCAATTAGCTCGGGTGCTCTGGGCACAATTACTAGAAAATGGGTGAGTGAGGGGGAGACCCCAGGTAAAAAAGCCTGCTGATGTGTCCACGGTCACCAACTGAGCCGTCACTTGTGTGCTTGGTGATGGAGGGAGCAGCTCGTTCTAGGTGGCAGCTACCAGTCATCGGGGGCCACTCTGGGAGAGGCACCTGAGGGACAGGGCGCAGGTAGGTAGAAATGGCAGCTTCTGGCTCCATGAAGCTGGGTACCAGATGCAAGGGCGCCACCTACTGGTCGAGGAGATCAAGGGGCTCTCTGCGTCCACTGTGGGCAAAGAAACTGTACTGAGCTACATGTGCTGGGCTGCTTCTCCAGGGCTCTGACCTGTTCGGAGAGGAGCCTTTTCTCCCCCTGCGTCCCCAGCACCCTCCCCCCCCACCAACCTTGGCTCCTGCACCTGCTGCATCTGACAGGCGAACTAGGTTCCACCACACTGACCAGGTGTCGCAGAGGAGGGGCTCCAATTCCCTGGGTCATGGGCTCTCTATGAACTCACAGAAGACCCTGCGTGCATGGGTTTCTCTTCCGCCTGTGTGTGTGTGTGTGTGTGTGTGTGTGTGTGTGTGTGTGTGTGTTTGGGGGAAGGGAAGGCGGAGTGAGGGACGTTGTGTTGTGCTGACAATGCAGGTCTGTTCTGAAGCCCAGAGGAAAACATTAGCACAAAGTAAAAGAAAGAAAATTTTGGCGTTTCCAAGAATGCTTAAATAATTGCTGCTATTCTGGCCCTCAGATCGGTGGTGTGTCTGAGTAATAGTTCTGGCCTGAGTCCTTTATACCACACTGTGTCCCGGAGGGCAGGCTGGCTCTGTCATGTCTGTAAGGATTTACCCAGGTTTTGTGGTGCTCTGGGGGACTCCACGGCGACACAAAGGAGCCAAACACTGGGCTATAAGGAGAGATGGTGAAGATGGTGCTTTGCTGTTGAGGGACACTCCTCGGAGCTCACAATTCATAGCACTTCAGACATGTGGAGGCTTCTATGGGGCCTCCTCAGTTCCACTCCAGGCTCCTCCTCCATGGGGAAGGTTGGCTCCAGGCCTGCATCCCTTCTGGGTCAGAAGACACTTACTGGGCTGCCTTGGGGCCACTCAGGCCCCGGAATTCCGCCCCCCCAGTCATTCCCGCTCTGCCACTCCGGCCCCCGCCCCAGTCCCGGGTGCATCCTCAGGGCTGTCACCTGCCAGAGGGCCAGCAGGTGCCTCCTCTTTCAGCTCCTGCCCTTAAGAGGGGGCTTTTGATCTGTTCATCATCCACCCACTCCCTGGGATGCCCTGAAAGCCTCCACATCAGCAACCAGACACGACATCCTTGTTCATTTCCAATCCTTCCTTCCCGGCTTGGACACTAATCACCAATCTCCCAGGCCAGAAAAATCTTCGCTCAGGTAGTACTACTCCTTGATCTTTTCCGACTCACACCTGGAGGGAAGCTTTGGAGTTTAAGAGCCAAACATTATGTTAATTTATTCTGTGGTTCCCCCAGGATGTTTTCACCTTGGAGTAATGCTGAGTTGGTGTCTCCCTATCCAAGTTGGGAAGAGTCACATTTTAAGGCAAAACTGGGGGGAGGGGATTCAAAACAGTTCCTACTACACATGTCATCTTGTCCCCACAGCCTTGCTCTCACCCCATGGCTTATCCCTCTTCTGGGTGGGGCTGTGTCACCTCAGATGGCAGCTCCTTCTAGTGACGGCTGCAGGGAGGAAAGGCGGGGATACGCGTCTCTTCGGGTTGCTGTGGAAGGAGCCCATGGCCCTGAAGGTGTGTCCTGGGTTCCCAGAGCCTGAGCTTTGGTCCTGGGCTCCCACCCATGGACCCTGCTGAAATTCTGGGCTGCAGAGCAAAGGGTTCAAACCCATGCCTTTGGCATTTGTATCTGGGTTTCCCACACCCTAGCCATGCCACCTTAGGGAAGGACTTAATTCCCCCAACCTTAGTTTTCTCATCTGTAAAATGGGGTTAGCAGTACAATCCACAGTCCCTTTTCTGAAATCCTTGGGGTCAGATATGCTCCAGAATTCAGAATTTTTCAGCTTCAATCATGTAACTTGGTGTATCTACTCTATAGGACATAACACCCACTGGGGTCTGAAAGCACCTTGTAATCAAACACATTAGTGTTTCTGACACTGAACTTTTGAGCAGTCACACTACATAAAATAAAGACCATAAATTGTCTTGTGTCTGTTCAGTTCAATGTTTGTTACCAAACAATTTTTTTAAAAATTTTTGTTCAGTTTTCAGAGCCTTGAAGGGTTGTGGTTACAGATATGGGTCAGGCTACCCTGTGTCTCTGTAGATAATGGCATGCAGCACAAAGAGGTAAAAAAATGTTCATGGTTTGATGCCAGACCAAACACAGCTGTGAACCTTGGGATAAGACAAGTCTCCTGAGAAGGCCAAGGGTGATGGGTGGGGAGAGTCATTCTGGAGCAGCAGCGCCATTACCCAAGTGTGTGGACAATTGGTTCGAACTCCAGAGATCTTGAGCCTCAGCCATCACAGAACCCTGAGACTTTCCAGGCGTCTGATCAATCCTCCTCCAGAGCTGAATCTTCCTCTGGTGGGTCCTCGGTGAAGACCACTGCCATGTTGGTGGCAGTGACCAGTAGGACCAGAACGACCAGCACATAATCGTCCGCAGGCCTGGGCTCCTCAACCATTATGGGTTGCTGCCTCCGACGGCTGCAGCTGCTCTCCACCTGCGTGGCCTTCTCCCTGGGAGCCAGCGTGGGCACCTGGAAGGGGACCATAGGTAACTGGTCCATGTTCATCTGGTGCTTCTGCTTCGTCGTGACCCTCATCAACCTCATAGTCGAGTTATGTGAGCTCGAGGATCACTTCCCCTTCTCCTGGGACAACTTTCTCATCACCTGCAACTGCTACTCTGCCCTCCTCTGCCTCTCGGCCTCCATCATCTACCCCGCCACCTACATTCAGTTCTTGCCCGATAGCCGCTACCGGGACCGCACTATCACCTCCACTGCATTCTCCTGCCTCGCTTTTGTGGCTTATGCCATGGAAGTGGCCTGGACTAGGGCCCAGCCCAACATGATCACAGGCTATATGGCCACTGTGCCAGGCCTGCTCAAGGGGCTGGAGACCATTGTGGCCTGTGTCATCTTTGTCTTCATCAGCAGCCCCTACCTGTACCTGCACCAGCCGGCCCTCGTGTGGTGCGTGGCCGTGTACTCCATCTGCTTTCTCCTGTCATCTGTGGCCCTTCTGCTGAACCTGGGCAAGTGTGACAACAGGCTGCCCGTCCCCTTCCCCATTTTCCAGGTTGTGCTCACTCTGCTCTCCGTCCTCCTCTACGCCACCGCTCTGGTCCTCTGGCCGCTCTACCAGTTCAACCAGAAGTTCGGCGGCCAGCCCCAGCGGTCCAGCGATGTGAGCTGCAGCAATAGACTCACCTCCTTGGTGTGTACCTGGAACCAACGACTGGCTGTGGCCAGTCTGACAGCCATCAACCTGCTGATTTATGTGACTGACCTGGTGTTCTCGGTCCACCTGGATTTTGTCAGTGGCTGAGGCTTTGCCCAGGGGCTCCTGATTCCTCTTCTCACCTGAAGTTCGTTTCCAAGCCCTGACGTCCTCTGATGTGCTCCTCCTGGCTCCCCTCTCTCCCTGCTCACATCCTTCCCCAACCATCTCGCTCTCTTTTCTGCTCCCTTCCCTCCTTCTGCTCTGTCTCCTTCCTGTTTTGTGTGGTTGCCCACATTCTGTTTTGCCTCTTTCTCTTTTCACTCTCTTATTTTCTACATTTTCTGCTTTTTGACCCTTTTCTGGTCGTTTTTGTTTTCCCGTCTCCTGTGTCCTGACCGCCTCTTCCCCTTTTCCTTCTTCTGATCCACCGGGACCCTGAGCTTCTTCCTTCTCTGCCCACCGCCCCCGTCCCACCTCCTAAGGTGCTGACTCCACATCACACAGCCCTCTGTGCAGCTGTTCACACCCTGGGCCTCCGGAGGGGCCTCACAGCCAAAGCATGCCTGTGCCCCTGGTGGCACCTTCGTTGGCGTGTGTATATGGGTTTGGGGTGTGCCGGTGAGTAGGTAGGGATTGGGCCTCACTTCCTCCCAGTGGAGGGGGGTGTACGGTGCACCTTCCCTTTATTTAAAAAAAAAAATCTCTGGAGGGCAATAATTTCCGGTGGTCAGGAGGCTTAAAGCAGAGACCCTGGGTCCCTAGGCCCCAGCTGGTGCTCGGCCCTGCCTGACACTGGCTCCAGAATTTTTCCCGGCTTACTAAAACCCACCTCCTAGAGGTCATCTTAAAAGACGCAAGGGCTGAATGCCTTCCATCTGAACTACTCTCTTGGGGATGAAAATAGGAGCTGGCAAAAAACTGCACGGTCTTGAAGACAACTGTCTGAAGTATTTGTGAGGGGCAGCGATGTGGCCCTCCTGCCTCAGAGTTCAAAACAGCGTGTCCTGCCTCTGCGGGGGGAAGAAAATGGCCACAGCCAGCCTTAAAGCTGATGTTAGACTGGAATTTTTCTTTTTTTGTGTGTGGTCAGGAGGTCAAAAATTACTGGATGGCCCTGTTCTTTTTTTTTTTTAACAAAAATAAGATTGAGTTTAATTGTTTGTCTTTGGATTTTTTTTCTTTTTTTAAAAAAGTATCTTTATTGGAGTCTAATGGCTTTACAATATTGTGTTAGCTTCTGCTGTACAACAAACAAAGTGAAACAGCTATATGTATACATATATTCCCCATATCCCCTCCCTCTTGCACCTCCCTCCCACCCTCCCCATCCCACCCCTCTAGGTCATCGCAAAGTATCAAGCTGATCTCCCTGTGCTATGCAACAGCTTCCCACTAGACGGCCCCATTCTTAAAGGCAGAGTTTCTTTTCTATTTTGGAGGGGAAGGTGGGTTGAATGGGTGGGGATTTCCGCTGCTGCAGGCAAAGGAACTGCTGTGCTTGAGTATGTGGTACACACACGTGTTTCTGTATGTCAGTGTCTTTTTGTTTCTGCTTCCTGCTTCTCTGGGACTCATGCATAAAGTGACCTATATAAATGTAGAAATATATATATATATATATATTTTTTTCTTTTTCTTTTAATTACCTGGAGCTTCTGGTCCCCGTCAGTCCCTGCTGTCAATCATAGAGAGAAATCTTGTCCCTTCTGCCACATCCATAACGTTCTTTTTTGAAAACCTCAATACAAAGATAAAAGAAAAAAAGAAAACAAAAATGAAACCAACCAAATCCACAGATCCTAACTGCCCCAAGTTTGACTAGAAATCAGAAGCAGCCTAGCTTTTAAAGGGGTGTGCTTTGTGCATACTGAGTGTGTAGTTGTGTGCGTGTGTCAGTGGGCATGCATGCATTAAGACCAGCAGCCCTTTATATAACTGTTGGCAGGGAAGTCACCCCAAGCCTTCTTCCTCTCCTGTTTTCAGCCACAAAGGCTCAGAGTCCAGCATCCTAGTGTCACCAGGGCCAGAGAAGCCAGGCAAGTAGAGCTGTGGGGAAGAGGCAGGGGAAGGACCTGCACTGCTGCCACCCACTCCTGTACTGGGATGAAGCAAGAAGCAGGCAAATCTTAAGAAGAAATGAAATAAAATTCTTATTTTAAGACGAGACAAGAACAATTTATTTGGCCAAATTCACTTAAAGCTGGGTTAAAAAGTTAAACAGATTTCTTTATTGCAGGACTTCTTAGGACCTTGTATGGATTAGTATGCATTACAAAATTACCAAAAGAGGTATATAGCAGTAAGTGATTCCCAAGCTTATGTGATCAGGGAACTCTTGTTTTTCGTGGAACATCATGGACTAGTGCTCCATGGGATACCCTCTGGGAACCATCCGTCACATCTCCCCCCCACACCCGGCCCCCAGACTGGTTCAACAGCTTGGCTTGAAAGACTCTCACAAAATCACCTCCCACAGTGGTCCGTCTCCTCTGGGGCAGCTTTCATTCCTTAGGGGGTGCAAAGCCCACTTGCCCTGCTCTCTGGACTTGCACAGAGAATTGCAAACCCTGTTCAGCTGGAGAGTTCTCTGAAAAGTTCTCAAGTGTCCTTGTGTTTCCTGTCCTTACGTGCTCTAGACTGAATGTCTCTGCATTAAGTCAGGTGCTCCTTCAGGGCAGGAACTGGGCTTTGCTGTGGAATCTGCAGTGCCCAACACACAGTAAACACATGGTAAATAGTTTTTTAGGACAGAGATGAATAGAGCCTCCACAGTTCTCTCACGCACACCTCAACTGTGCCCCCATCTCCAGACCTTCCACGGTCCTGGCTGCCTGTGTTGATGGGCTGTGGAGTCACACATGGTGGCTCACATGTTTCCTGTGACATTCAGTCTCCAATGCTCATTGCTCCTTGGATACTTGACTCTCCAGATCCCACAACTCTCTTACACATAATCTCACGATGGCATCTTGATCCCTCCTCAACGCCTTTGCACAAGCTGTTCCTTTGCCTCTGGGACATGGCCACCTCTTTATCAGTCTTCAGATCTCTGCTGAAACGTCACCTGTGTAGAAGGATCTTCCAAAAGTACATCTGCCCATCATGCTACGTCCTAAGACCCTGTTTGTTGTCTTCATCGTGCTGGTCACTACCTGAAGTTTTCTTGTAACAGTATTTAACAAGTTTATGGGTTTGTCATCTGACGCCTCCACCAGAGGTTCCACGCGGACAGATGTCTAGTCTCTGCTGTCACCTCTGTGTCTCTGGGCCAAGTCAGTCCTGGGCATGGTGTGGACACAGTACATTTTGGACAAATGAACAACTGAAATCAGTAATCATTGGAGGAAGGGGGTGTTCTTATCACATGTACACAAAATGATAATTATTACAGTAAAGGGGGTGGGAGGAAACTTTGGAGGCGATGAATATGTTTATGGCCTTGACAGTGGTGATGGTTTCATGAGTATATATTTATCCCCAAACTCACAGAGTTGTATACATTAAATATTTACATATTTTTACATGTCAATTATATCTCAATAAAATTGCTTCTTAAAAAATAAAATGTAGTTAAAAGTGCTACACAGTAACATGGGAAAGTGAGTAGAATATTTAAAAGACAAATCACATGTAGTACAATTATAATAATATAAAAATAAGTTTTTATGTTGAGATAAGTTACAAAGAAATACATGTTTCTATTACTTAAAAAAAAAAAAAACAAACCATCAATCATGGAGGTCTTTTCGTCCAAGATGGCTCAGACTCTCTTTCCACATTTCATCATAAACGCTTCTGTCACTGTTCAGTCAGACTCCCAGGGGCAGAGCGAGGCTTTGAGTCGCTGATGTTCTAACAGAGACTGATTCATGAGGAGCCGCCTCTGGCTGCCTGGCCAGCTCCGTGCAATAGAGCCTGTGAAAGACCCTTGTCATGTTTCACCGTGTGGTCCTTCACTAGGACTGGCTAGACTGACTGAGAATTTTAATTTTTTGAAAAAATTCAAACCATCTTGAAACACACAAGCCAAGCATCCAGGTGCAGGTGGGAAGGATGAGCATGTTTATTGGGAGGCTCCTCAAGGAGATGCAGAGGCAGGAACCCAGGCTGCCTCCCTGATCCTCTGGCTGGTGTACCCCTTTCCTAGATTCCCTTCCCAAAGCACTCAGTACCCGGGTGCCCAGAGGGAGGGGCGGGGGTGCTGGGAGCACCTGGCATGGGGTCTGAGAAGGTTAAGGGAGCAGGAGGGAGATGTGAGGCTACAGTTGCCCTGGGGGACATCAAATATCTGGCACTCTTGGCCCCTCCCCATCATCAAGACCAGGTGAATGCTTGTCCCCTGAATATTTCATAAGTCTGCCCCCATTTTCCACCTCTGAAAGTGTCTTTGCTCAAGGCCCATCATTACACACCCCGACTGTGGAATTAGCCCGGAAACTGGCCACCCAGCTTCTTGGCCGGCCTCCATTCTGTTTTCCTCCTAACGGCCAGAGTGACAGTTCCGAGGTGGGAATGTGATTGATCAGCCCCTCCTTACAGAATGTCAGTGAGGCATCATCACTTACAGCTAAAATCCAACTTATTTCTCAGGTGTTCAGGCCCATCCACTTTGGACCCTGTCTGCTGCACCTGCAATACCTCCCTTACTCCCTGCCTCACTTGTTGTGCTCAGATAAGACCTAGGAGCTTGTGGTGACCTGCCCACACCAGGCTCCTTCACAGAAGTGTCAGTCTGGGAGCAATGGGAGATGGAGTTGGTGGAATCCAGTTAGGCTTCCTGGAGGAGGTGATTAAGGGTCAAGTCTTAAAAGACAAATAAAGGTTAACAAGGCAAAGAAGAGAGGAAGAGTTTTGGGTTTTATGATTTGCTCAAGGATCTCATGAATCTTCAGTGGTGAAGTTGATGTGACTGCGGCTTGTGTGTGGGAGGGGGAGGGAGAAGGGAGAATTGAGCGTGGCCAACTGGAGGCCGGTCTATATGCCCACTTGGGTCAGGAATGAGGCTGTGGGGTGGCACAAGGTAAGGAGTTGGAGCTGAGACACTTTGGAGAAGCCAGGACCGTGTGGCCTGCAGCCTCAGAGCAAGAGTGGACAAGGAAAACCATGTCCTTCAGCAAGAGGAAATGTCAAGGCTGATATCCGCCTCCACTGGAGGTTTGGATTTTTTTTTTTTAAGTCTCCACAGAAGAAATCAAAATCTCAGTTCTTGTGAAGTGGGCCCAAATGTGCATGATCTCTGAGGTCCAACAACTCTAACCTGGGAAATTAACTCAATCACTGCCCAACAGACGACTGGCCTGGAGGGTCCTGAGCAGAAGCAAGTGCAGTTATTCTGGGTGAAGCTCCTAACCCAGGCAGCAGGGTCCTCCCAGGAAAAAGGGGTCCTGTAAAAGGGGGCTCTGAGTTTGATGACAAAGTACACGAGGGAACAATCCACTGTGAGTCACAAGAGCTCCAGTGAACAGACACCAATCTGAAAGAGAAAACAAACAAATACACTTAATACAATTAAGCACATTAGAAAAAGACACCATGAAGAGAAGACAGGAGGATATGAAAGAGAACCCTAATGGGTTGAAGAATGTCCTCCTAAAATTCATGTCTACTCAGAACTTCAGAATGTGGCCTTATTTAGAAATAGGGTCTTTGTAGAAATGATTATTTAAGAATCTTGAGATGGAAATCATCCTGGATGGAGGGTGGGCCCACAGTCCAGTGACTAGAGCCTTTAAAAGAGAAAGGACAGAGAGATTTGCACACACAGAGTTGAGAGAAGATGAGCATGTGAAGGTGGAGACAGAGATGCAGTTAAGCGGCCACAAGCTAAGGGGCCTCCAGAAGCTAAAAGAGCAAAGGAATGACCCTCCCCTGGAGTATCAGAAGCAGCATGGCCCTCCTGACCCCTTGATTTCACACTTCTGGCCTCCAGGACTGTGAGAGAACACATTTCTGTTGTTTTAAACCACCAAGCTCGTGGTAACTTGTTGCAGTAGCCCTAGGAAACAAAGATGAATAAAAAAATGGAAAATAGAGTCTTTGTCATATTTTTATAAACTTCCAGAAAAGCTTGCCCACTTCTGGTTCCAGAGCATGGTGGTCACATGGATCCAAGGACCCCTTGTCCTAATCCTGTGGTGCCCCAATGTGTGAGACTCACAGGGTAGGATCCACTAATCTAGAGAAGGGTGGTCGGTCTAAAGGCCCACAGGAGCCAGCGGGGGAGGAGGTAAGTAAAGGGGATGGAGAAGACTAAGGCCCACTGGAGAGGACCACCTGCATCTGCCGGGGAATGGTAGAAAAGCAAGATGCACTGTGCATGACACGGTCTCGTGTTTATAAAATGGGAAAAAATTACAGATACCCCTGCAAACGTGTGTGCATAGATGTACACACATGTCTAAATATGATTTCAGAGCATGTGAAATGTGTTGAAGGCTGTATATGAGGTTGAGGACATGGATGCTCCCTGGACGGAGGGGTGGACACTCCTATTAGCAGGGAGGAAGGCTGGCCACGCCGAAGGGAGGAAACTGGGCACATGTGATGTGATCATATTCCTGCTTTATGTCAATTATACATGAGAATAAGAAAATATAGAAAATACTAAACAGACATGAAGAATGAAAAGCAATATAAAGTAAAGGGGGTAGCAGCTGCTCAGCTCCAGCCACCAACCCACCACCCCCTAGGGAACATAGCCCAGTGCCACAAGATCACGTCAACATGCCTGGCTGCTGGGCAGGCAGGGCTCAGCCACATCTAGGATGTGCTCTGACGGAGGCACCCTTTCCACGCTCACAGATTAGAATGGTGGAGGTGCTGGTGGGAAACTCAGGCAAACCTGTTGCTTTACAGGTGGAGGTATTGTGGCTCAGAGAGGGCACATGCCTTACCCAGGGTCACATAGCTGGAACCCCCATGCCTCTCCTCCAAGTTCTGCTTCTGTGGCATTAAATTGATCCAAAGTTGTCATTTAGCCCTAAGCCCTCACTTTGTGGAGGTAGGTTGGGAACAAATTCGGGGACAGAGAGCATGACACCCTCAGCTGCCCTCAGAGCCAGTGCCCCTACCCCACCCCTGGCAGTGCCCACTGGAAGGCCAGCAGGCTCCAGGGCTCCACTGGCAACTGGGGCTGAAGGAGCCTTGTGAGTCCAGGTAGGTTCTCGGGGTTTGCTCTGTGTTTCTCTTTCTAGCCACAGCTTTTCCCAGGGTTTATTATCAGCAAAGGTGACAAGGCCCCTGATGACAGCTCAGGCTGCTGACCCTTAAGCCCTGGGGGCACCTCTCGGCCAATAGTCCCTTTGAAACAGGGCAGCTGTCCCTGAGGAGGGAGTGGGCCGGGGAGGAGCTCTCAGTCCCCCACACCCTGGAACCCTTGCAGGAGGCCCTGTGTGAGGCAGGACTGCAGCCCTGCTGGCGGGACTGTCTTGGGCAGGTGACCTGGCCGATTCCCTGGTCTCCATGGTCCTTGCCACGCTCGCCACGTGTCCCCTGTCCCAACCCTGAAACCCCTTTAGGCCTCCGTCCTCCCTCTTTCAGTTCCACTCCAGGCCCCTCCTCCATGGGGAAGGTTGGCTCCATGCCTGCATCCCTTCTGGGTCAGAACACACCTACTGGGTTGCCTCAGGGCCACTCAGACCCCGGAAACCTCCCCAGCTCATCTCCACTCTGCCGCCCCCGCCCCAGTCCCAAGTGCATCCTCAGGGCTGTCACCTGCCAGAGGGCCAGCAGGTGCCTCCTCTTTCAGCTCCTGCCCTTAAGAGGGGGCTTATAATCTGTTCATCCTCCACCCCCTCCCTCCCTGGGATGCCCTGAAAGCCTCCACATCAGCATCCAGACGCAACATCCTTATCCATTTCCACTCCCTTCTTCCCAGCTTGGAAGCTGCTAACCACTCTCCCAGGCCATAAAAATCCTCACTCAGGTAGGACTATTGCTAGATCCTTCCAGACTCGCACCTGGATGGCAGCTTTAGAGTTTAAAAGCCAAACATATGTTAAGTTATTCTGTGGTTCCCCCAGGACGCTCCACCTTGGAGTAATGCTGGGTTGGTGTCTTTTTTCCCAAATGGAGAAGAGTCACATGTTAAGACAAAATTGGGGTGTGGGGTGTGGGATTCAAACAGTTCCTGCTTCCCATATCATCTTGTCCCCGCTGCCTTGCTCTTACACCATGGCTTATCTCTGTTCACCCCTGAAGCTGCTGGGTCACAGGGTGGGGCTGGGTTGCCTCAGATGGCAGCTCCTTCTAGTGACGGCTGCAGGGAGGAAAGGCCGGGACACATGTCTCTTCAGGTTGCTGTGGAAGGAGGCCATGGCCCTGAAGGTGTGTCCTGGGTCCCAGAGCCTGAGTTTTGGTCCTGGGCTCCCACCCACATGCACTGTTGAAATGCTGGGCTGTAGAGCAAAGGGTTCAAACTCACAGCTATGGCACTTTTATCTGGGGCTCCCACTTTCTAGCCATGCAATCTTAGGGAAGTACTGAAGTCCCTGAGCCTTAGTTTTCTCATCCGTAAAACGCGGTTAGCAGTACAATCCATAATCCTTTTTCTGAAACACTTCAGGTCAGATATGATTCAGAATTCAGAATTTTTCGGCTTCAATCATGCAACATGGTGTATCTACTCTATAGGACATAACACCCTACCGGAGTCTGAAAGCACCTTGTAATCAAACACATTAGTGTTTCTGCCACCGACCTTTTGAGCGTTCACACTAAGTGAAATAAATAAAAAACATAAATTATCTCACATCTGTGCAGGTCAAATTTTGTTACCAAATGAATTTTTTAAAAATTCTTGTTCCATTTTCAGAGCCTTGAAGGGTTGGGATTGTAGATAAGGACCATCCTAAGCATCCTGTCTGCGTAGATAATGGCACACAGCTCAAAGGGATTAAACAAATGTTCATGGTTTGAGGCCAGACCAAACATGGCTGTGAGCTTTGGGATAAGACAAGTCTCCTGAGAAGGCCAAGGGTGGTGGGTGGGGAGAGTCATTGTGGAGTAGCTGTGTTGTTACCCAAGTGTCTGGGCCATTGGTTCAAACTCCACTGACACTGAGCCTCAGCCGTCACAGGCCCCTGAGCCTTTTCCAGGAGTCTGACTCCAGAGCTGGATTTTTCACTGGCGGGTCCTCAGCAAAGACCACTGCCGCGTCGAGAACATAGACCTGCACGACCATCACGACCTCCACACGGTTGTCCTCAGCTCTTTGACCATCATGGGCTACTTCCTCAGCCTGCTGCAGCTGCTCTCCACCTGTGTGGCCATCTCCCTGGTGGCCAGTGTGGGCACCTGGAGTGGGGCCATGGGTATAACTGGTCCATGTTTGGTGCTTCTGCTTCGTTGTGACCTTAACGTCTTCATAGTTTGGTTACGTGGGCTCCAGTCCCACCTCCACCTCTTCTGGGACAGCCTTCTCGTCACCTGTGCCTGCCATGCCACCCTCTTATGCCTCTCGGCCTCCATCGTCTTTGCCATCACCTACATCCAGTTCTTGCCTCACAGCCCCTTTCAGGACCACACCATTGCTGCCACTGCATTCTCTTGGATGGTTTCTGTGGCCTGGACCTGTGCCCTGACTGGCGAGTTCTCCTGCTATATGCTCACCTTGCCAGGCCTGCTCAACAGGCTGGAGATCTTCATGGCCTGTGTCACCTTCGCTTTCATCAACAGCCCCTACCTGTATCAACAGCAACCGGCCCTGGTGTGATGCGTGGCCGTGTACCCCATCTACTTCCTCCTGGCAGCCACGGCCATCTTGCTGAACTGGTGCAACTGGAACGACAGGCTTCCTATCCCCTCCCCCATTTTCCATTTGGGGCTCACCCTGCTCTCCGTCCTCCTCTACACTTCTGCTGTAGTCCTCTGGCCACTCTACCAGTTCGTTGAGAAGTTCAGCAGGCAGCCCCAGCGATCCAGTGATGTGAGTTGCCATGATAGACTCACCTCCTGTGTGTGCGTCTGGGAACCATGACCACCTATGGCCATCTTGACAGCCATCAACCTACTGATTTATGTGGTTGACCTGGTGGATTTGGCCCGCCGGTTTTTTTCTTTATCAGGTTCTGAGGCTCTGCACAGGGCTTCCCGATTCCCTCTCGTCAATGGAGGTTTCTACACCAAGCCCTGACGTCTTCTGATGTCCTCTTCCTGGCTCCCCTCTCTCCCTGCTCACATCCTTCCCCAACCATCTCGCTCTCTTTTCTGTTTCCTTCCCTCCTTCTGCTCTGTCTCCTTCCTGTTTTGTGTGGTTGCCCAGATCCTGTTTTGCCTCTTTCTCTTGCTGCTCTCATCTTTTCTACATTTTCTACTTTGGGGCCCATTTTTGGTCATCTTTTTTTCTCGTCTCCTGTGTCCTGACCGCCTCTTCCCCTTTTCCTTCTTCTGATCCATCGGGATCCTGAGCTTCTTCCTCCTCTGCCCACCGCTCCCCTCCTACCTCCTAAGGTGCTGACTCCACATCACACAGCCCTCTGTGCAGCTGTTCACACCCTGGGCCTCCAGAGGGGCCTCACAGCCAAAGCATGCCTGTGCCCCTGGCTGTGCCTTCATTGGGGTGTGTGTGTGCAGGTTTGGGGTGTGGGGTGGGTAGCTAGGCACTGGGCCTCCTTTCTTCCAGTGGAGGAGGGTGTGCAGTGCACCTCCCCTTTAAGTTAAAAGATAAAAAAAAAAACCCTAGAGGTCAATAATTCCCAGTGGGCAGGAGACTTAAAGCAGAGACTTGGACCACTTGGCCCCCCTCGTACTCAGCGCCACCTGAGATTGGCTCCAGAAGTTTTGCAGGCTTACTAAAACCCACTGCATAGAGGCTATTTAGAGGAAGCAAAGGGTGGATGCCTTTCATTCCAACTACTCTCAGAGGAATCAAAAAAGGAGCTGGTGAAGAACTGCAGGGTCTTGAAGACAACTGTCTGAAGTGTTTGTGAGGGCCAGTGTTCAAAACACTGCTCTCCTGCCTCAGTGTTCAAAACAGCATGTCCGGGGCTTCCCTGGTGGTGCAGTGGTTGAGAATCTGCCACCAATGCAGGGGACACGGGTTTGAGCCCTGGTCTGGGAGGATCCCACATGCCGCGGAGCAACTGGGCCCGTGAGCCAAAGCTACTGAGCCTGCGCGTCTGGAGCCTGTGCTCCGCAACAAGAGAGGCGGCGACAGTGAGAGGCCCACGCACCGCGATGAAGAGTAGTCCCTGCTCGCCGCAACTAGGGAAAGCCCTCGCACGGAAACGAAGACCCAACACAGCCAAAATAAATAAATAAATAAATAAATAGCATTCCCTTTAAAAAAAAAAAAAGAATCCTCCTGCCAATGCAGGGAACATGGGTTCGAGCCCTGGTCTGGGAAGATCCCACATGCCATGGAGCAACTAAGCCCACATGCCACAACTACTGAGCCCGCATGTCACAACTACTGAAGTCCGTGAGCCTAGAGCCCGTGCTCCGCAACAAGAGAAGCCACTGCAATGAGAAGCCTGCGCACCACGCCTGCAATGAGAAGTCCCCGCTCGCCACAACTAGTGAAAGCCCATGCACAGCAACGAAGACCCAACACAGCCAAAAATAAAAACAAATAGATAGGGAGGACATATGGGAACGTGTGTATATGTATAGCTGATTCACTTTGTTATAAAGCAGAAACTAACACACCATTGTGGAGCAATTATACCCCAATAAAGATGTTTAAAAAAAAAAAACAAATAGATAAATAAATTTATAAAAACAAACAAACAACATGTCCTGCCTCTGCAGGGAGAACAAAACGGCCACTGCCAGCCTTAAAGGTGATGTTAGGTTGGGTTTTTTTGTTTGTTTTTCTTTTCTTTTTCTGGTCAGGAGGGCAAAAATTTGTGAATAGCCCTATTCCTAAAGGGGAAGTTTCTTTGCATTTTTTGTTTTTTCAGAGGGGTGGCTTTGGAGGGTGGGGATCGCTTCTACCACAGTGAAAGGAATCGCATGGCTTGACTGGGTGGAGCACACAGAGGTGTGTTTCTGTGTGCCAGTTGCTTTCTCTGCTGCTTTGTGCTTCTCTGGGGCTCATGAATAAGGTGATCTATATGAATGTATAAATGTATATATATATATTATTTCCAGGAGCTTCTGGTTTGCATCAGCCCCTGCTGTCAATCATAGAGAAAAGCCTTGTCCTTTCTCACATCCGTAGTTTTTTTTAACCTCAATATAAAGATAAACAAACAAAAAAACAAAAAACAAAAAAAATACCCTAAATCAACAGATTCTAATTGACCCAAATTTGCCTAGATCTCACAAGAGGCCTAGCAGATTTCCCTCCTCACCCAAATCACCTTCTATGGGAGCCCCTCCCACTGTCTCCACACCCACACCTGAGCCAGAGCTTAGGGAGTGGCCCATCCCTGGGAAACTAGAGGTTGGGCCCCATCCCAATGCCCAACATCCTGTCCACTAACCCTTAAAAGGCCTCTGCCAGCCCCTGGATGCCTCGCTTTAAAGGTGTGTGCCAGTCTGCCTGCTCAGTGTGCGCGTTTGCCTGTGTATGTGCATGTATGTCCGTGTGCCCACCGGCATTGGCACGATCAGCCCTTTACAGTAACTGGTGGTTGTGAAGACACCAAAGCCTTCTTCCTCTCCTGTTCTCAGCCACAAAGCCTCAGCATCTTTTGAGTCACCAGGCCCAGAGGGGCCAGGCAAGCAGAGCTGTTGGGGGTGGGGCAGAGGAAGGACCCCCACTGCTGCCATTCACTCCTGTACTGGGATGAAGCATGAGATTTTCACCTAGTGGCAGGTTAGGTGGAGGGGGAGAGCTCCCAGGAGGGGATCCCCATGACAGGCAAATCTTAAGGAGCAATGCAGTAAAATTCATATTTTAAGGCAAGACAAGAAAAATTTCAACATAGAAATTTTCTCTGCCCATCTGGGGCTCCTCCCTCCCTTCTGGGGTGCATTGTGCATCGGCATTGTGCCTTAACCAGACCTCCCCAAGGGCAGAAATACCTGCTCCACCATAAAGAGCAATTTTCTTCTTCTGGCCTCAGCCATGTAATTCCTTAGAAGATAACACTACTTCCTTATGACCTGATTAATGTCACAGGCTATATTATTTGCACTCTGCCTTTTTTACAGGATAATTGTTTCTCGCATTAACAAATGTGTGATTGAGTCTCTGATAAAAATAATGATGACCAGGTGACTTGAAATGATCGAACCTATGTACAGTCTATAAGACCCACGATTATAATAGTGACACGCTAGATTTGGAAAGGAGCAACAGGAGGGAACCATTTCCTGGAGCTGACAGACTAGTAAGACGGCTGGTCCAGAGGATTTTGGCTACTGTTACCAGGACTAGGTGAGTAACAGCACCTTGAGTGCCCTGAAATGGGCATTCCTAGCGCCTTGGGACAAATTTGCGATGAAATGCCTCCCAAACACTGGTCAAAATTAAGGCCGAAAGGGAGAGGATTGTGAAATAAAAAATGTTGCCCACCACCCAGTTCTGCAAGAATCAAGTCATTAGCCACTGCAGTCGCTGACCTACAATCCACGCTGAAGGGAATTTAGGTCGAACATCAATGATGAGACACAATGATCTGGGAACACTGGCAGAACTGGCCATCAGATAGCCAGAGTTTTTCAGGAGATATTTTTATGAACCCAGTTTCTTGCATCTTCCCATACTTGGAAAAGCACTAAAACCATTAATTATGGTCTCTGGTCCTTTCGAAGACCAATAACTTTGCCAAGATGTGTGATTGGTTGCATGTACTCCTTCCCCCAAATCACATACATACTGGGCTCCTGCCTTACCTGTTCAGAACAGTTCTCAGAGCTTCCTGAGAGACTGTTTCTTGGGTCATATTCCTCAGGCTGGCTCAAATAAAATTTTCCATTTCTTTCTTAGATTGACTATTGATTAATTTTTCATCAACAAAAGCTAGTATGCATTGATCTCCCCCCAGTCTGTGTGCAGGAGTGTCATATTCTTCTATTTTCCTGAATCAAATTGAACATAGCCCTGGGACCTCACTGCCCAGGAGGATGGATATATCTCTGTGGTTTAGTAAAAGAATTGCCAGGGATGTGCTCACCTGAGGCGCTCATTGTACAAGCCTCATGGTTCATGAGGGCAGCAACTCCATCCCTCTTATTTGGTGGGGGTTAAGGGTCATTTGTCACAATTCCAAAGCAAGGTCCAGTCCTCTCACTATGGACCTCAAAAGAAAATGTACAGGTCCTCTGCTTAGTTCAACCCTCTTGTCACAGAGAAGGTGCAGCTGGATCCCAGGGAGGGGGCAGGATTTGTCCAGAGTCACACTGTGTTTGGCAGAGTCAAAAACAGGACCCAGGTTTCCTGGTTCCCAGGCCAGCTGCCTTTCCACTACCCCACGTTGCTTGTTACAAGTGTGGCAGCAGCATCCTCCAGGCTGGGCTTATGCCCCATCCACCCTAGTTCTGCCACAAACCTGCCACGTCACCCTGAGGAGGTCACTCACTGCTGGGTGAGTCAGTTTCCTCATCTACAAGATGGTGGAGGGGGTGCCAGAGACCCCTGGTCCTCTCCCAACCCTGCCTCTTCCCGGTGCCCCTGGACTGTGCCAGTCTGGGAGACTCAGATGTGGAGGTGGAAGCCAGCTCCCTCCCCTCTGTCCACCATCTGCTTGTTTCCCTCTTGGCTGTCGCATCCTGTTTATTGGTTACATCCTTCCTGATTAGACAGACCCTCCTTTACCACAACCTCTGCTTGGCAGTAAACATACTTCTCTTTCACAACATGAGTTTCCTCAGTCACTTACCAGTAGTCAGACTGTCCAGTGATTCTTTTCAAAAACACAAACTGCTTCCAGGTACCTCCACAGTCTGAGGTCCCCCAGACGCCCTTGTTCCTGCACATTCTTGACTTCCCACTTCTTCAGAATCCAGCTCAGCAGCCTCAGTGCTCTCGCCCTGTTTGGGGACCTCGTGTTCCTTTAGGGAACGCAAAGTCCTTTCTGCTGGGATACAGAGGGGCTGATCCCAAGCAGAGCAAGGGGAAACGGAAGTCCAGAGTGAGAGGGAAGCATATCCGGGGTCCACGGCTGGGTCCACAGTCACTCGTGGTCCTGCCTCCGGTGAAGTGGCCCCACTGCCCTGGTCTGGTCCTCCTGGGGATGAACCGTGAGTAGTCTGGAGGGCAGAGCCCAAGAGATCTGGTTTCTGGTTCCAACTCTGCCCCAGGGTAACTCATGACCACAGGTGAGTCTAGTCCCTGCTCTGAGCCTCAGTTTCCTACTCATAAGGTGAGCAGATTGGTCTAAAATTGTGGTCTGGAGCCCTAGGATTCTGGTGAGGCAGTGGGGTAGCAAGTAGGGGGTTGGCCTCACCCAGCACCTTCTCTACCCCGAGCAGCCTGGCATGAATCAAGCTCCACCCAAGATCTCATTTGAAAATAAGATTGGACACAACCATTGCTCATCTTTAGGATGCTGGTTCATAAACCAAGGTACAGACAGAAGAGGGAGTACTATACAGCTGGAAAAAATGAGGACGCTCTCAAAATAATAATAAGGAAATATCTCCAGGATATATTTACTCAAAACAGCAAGATACAAAATGATGTCTAGTATGCTATTTGTATGTAACAAAATGGGGAGAAAAAAAATTAACCTGTATAAATTTGATCTGCATCAAGAAGCACGGGAAGGACTCCCGTGTGTGCCATGGAGCAGTTATCTGGTACTGACGGGAGAGGGGAGCTGAGGGGAGAGTGGAGGGAGCCCCAGGTAGAAGCAAGGTTTCTCACTGTATGGCTTTTTAGAGCATTTTGATTTTGAAACATGTAAGGAAATTACTTTTTATGACAACAAAATTTAAGTTTGAAAAATATACCATGTGGAGAAGAAGGGTCAGGGAAAGGATAGTTGGCCAGATGGTCTCCATATGCCCTGCAGCCTTGATGGACAGGCTGGGGGAGGAGCTGAAAGATGCCCACACATGCCTGTCTGCAAAGGCAGAGGGATGGGAGTCCCCTTAGGTCCCGGGGTCTGGGGCAGAGGAGCTGTGGCACCCAAGCCCACCTGCTGGGTGGTCAGGGCCTCCCCCAGCCCTTTAGCACACACAGCTGATGGACAAGCCCCCGGTTCCAAGGCTCAGGCCCTTTCCTAGCTCTCTGCCTGGCCTGGGCTCCCTGTCTGCGGGGCAGCGGCCAGAGCCGCCCCACCCAGTGGGTGGAGCCTCCTCCACACAGCGATGACTCCAGCTGACGCCAGCCCCAGACTGTGGCCTGAGCCGCGTCCAAAACAGAGTCCAGGGCACAGATGTTCCCATTTTCTGGCTCTGGACCAGCTTCTTGGAAAAATCACGGAGCCGGCCTTCCTCAATTTACCTTTGAGTGGAGAGAAGAGGGACCCTTTTCTCCTGCGGCCTCGGGCACCTGGCTCTCTGCCCTGGTTGGGGGCAGCAGTGCTGGCTGCCAATCCATACGGCCCTTGTCTGTGTGGCTGGCTCCTGTCTGAAGGTCCCTGTGCAGAAGCGGGTGGGTGGAAAGAGGATGGTGAGGTTCCAATCAGCCCTTGCCAAAAGTCTCCACACTCCTGGCATTTTCTGGCTGGCTTGCCAATAGGAAGTGGTCTGGCTGAGATGGGAGCGCTGTTGCAGGACCTATGGGTGGGGCACTGCAGTCACAGCAGGGCACACAGGAGCAAGGAGATGACTCCTGGAACCAAGAGAAGAGGGAAAGGGCTCAGCATTTACCGAGGTTCTATTACCTGCTGAGCTTTGCAAGGAGACAGACCTGTATTCAAACCCAGGCTCTGTCAGGGAGTAGCTGTGTGACCTTGTTTAAATTACATAATGTACTCTCTGAGCCTCAGTTTCATAATCTATAAAATGGGGATGACAATAATAGTATCTCTGAAGATGAAATGAAATAGAGGTAATAAGTCACCTAATCAGACATTTTGTACGAAAAAGTATTGGCTACTCTCTCCCTTTGGGTATAAATTTCAAGGTCAATGCCAAACAGAGTTTAAGATCCAAACTCACATGACTGGGTTCAAATCCCAGCTCTGCCACTTACTACCTGTGTGATCTTGGGCCAGCTAACCTCTCTGTGCCTGTGAAAATGGGGACAGTGAGTACATAGTTCACAGGGCTGCTGGGAAGAACAAATGAATCCAGAACAGTGCTTGACCTGCAGTGAGCACGACACGTGTGACCTCTTATAATTGTTGTGTCAACGACAGCCCAGCTGCAGCCCAAGTTCTCATGGACCCTTTCTTAGCTGACAAAACGTGTGAGCTGTAATCTGAGGTCTCTTCCAGAGACAGCTTGGCTGGTGAGGGTTCGTCCTAGTTGGACTTTTCTGGGTCTGCTTCTGACCAGGGGTGGGGAGATGGGGGGTGGATGCTCAGGCCAAGCCCATCCCCTCACCTCCACTCCAACCTGCATCTGTTTTCCATAAATCCTTCCAGCGCTTTGCCTGGAAGGACAGTGACCTTCCTCAGGAAACAAAGTTCTCCAAAACCACCCATTTGGGCAACGAGGCTGCTCATGGGGTGGGAGTGTGGGTCCCTCTGGGCCTCCTTCCCTCCTTACATTGGCCCTGACAAGCCTCAGGGCCAATGACACTCTCTTAGCACTACTGTCAAGGGAAGTCACTCCCCTTGTCCCAGCTGCAGCCGGCCTGCCCCTCAGGCTCCCGGCTGCCCACTGCTGCCAGCAGCACAGCATCCCTCAGGCCACCTGGTGACCGCAGTGGTCCAAGTCCGTGCTGAGCTGGGGCCAGCTGCCCATCAGCCCAGACTACCCCCACCCCCCCAGTAACACTCTTGTTGCTAGTCTGGGACCACTCCTTATGCAAAACGAAAGAGCTTGTGGTTCTTTCTGTCACTTTGGGCAGAAGGAGGCACTTCCAGAATATTCTGTTGCTGCACCCTGGCAGAGCCTGGCAGGGCCCCAGATTCCTCCATCATTTCTTTCACCCTCTGCCCCCTACCACAACACTCTGGCACCCCAGCTTTCTTCTTCCCCCCAAACTCAGTTTAAGCTTTGTTCCTGTTGTCAACTGGAACTTGCTCAAATATAGGCACATAAAGACACCATTTTCTATATCTTCAAGTAAATAGGGCAGGTCAGCCAGCAGCCCATTAGTAGGAAGCCATAACTTTTGTCTTGAAGTAAGCCTGATATGTTATGAGTATATTATTATGGCCCTCTTATAAAATAGAATGCAAAACTCTACATTTACTTTCAAGTAAAACAGGAGACTTCAAAGATAAACGCTAGAATATAGATCCACCAAGTAAGGGTATTGTCTCTTTCGTTCATTAATATATTCTCAGTGCTGAGAAGAGGGCCTCGAACAGATGTTTGCTGACTGTATATAGCACAAGAGTACAGCCTGAGGATCCAGGCTGGACCTCCTGACCTATGCATTCCAGCCCTTCTGCCTTTAGGGAAAATGTCTGAGAATCAGTGATTCGTGTGTTATTTCATTTCATCCTCCTAACAACTCCAAGGTATTGTGTGATGCACACCTCCCTGCATGGATCCATTGAGAACCTGAATTCCCCACCGTATTTGAGGATGCCTCCCTCTTGTGAGTCTTGGTGAGAGACTGGGCCTCACCCTAATAAGAAACTTAAAAGGCCAGACAAATATTTGACCTGACCCACAAGTGGGGCCTGGTCACACACCTAAGGAAGAGGTGACACACAGAAACCAGGTCACATCAGAATTCCTTCTGCTGGGGCTTGAAGTAGCTAGCATCCAGTGTGTGCTTCCAATGGCCAAGGTGCCTGGACCAGCCTGCCCAGCACCACTCCTTCCTTGTCTGAGACTGTTCTCAGACTGGTCCCTCCCTAATAATTCTCCAAGCTACCCAGCATCCTTCTAGTATAGTTGTCCTCTGCTTAAGTTGCCAGAGAGGTTTTCTGCAGGGAGTAATCAAGAATCTTCATGTCTAAAAGCAAGTACTATTATTTCCATTTTCTGGATGAGGAAACTGAGGCTTACAGTAGCATTGCTTGAGCACAGGACTAATTGTGCCAGGCTGTCCTCTGGTCTCAGTTCAGGGATGGGGGGCAGGTTAGGCATGTAAGGGGAAAGGCCCTGAGATGACAAAGAGGAATTGGAACAGTTCTCAGTGGCTAGAGAGAGGGAAGTGATTAGGCTGTAGAAGTAGAAAGGGCTCAGAGCATACTGGGCTTTGGAGGTGACGCTTTGGAATTTGTGTTTCATCCTAAGAGAAGTCGTCAAAGGTATCTTAGTTTTTCAGTCCAAAGAGAAATTGAGGGAAAGGATGGAAATAGAGGCATCAGCTGGAAGCTTATGGCAGGTGTCCAGTGAGAGGGATGAATGGATTACAAGTACATCTTTGTTCAAGGCTGCCTTTCACTGGGCAAGCCTCTGTGACCACCCCTCCACTTCATTGTCTCTGACCCTCACACTAACACTAACCATCTACAGATCAGGAACAAGAACCTCAGCAGGGCTAGCACTCAGGACCTCCCAGCCCGGAAACCACTGAGCGGGGCCTGGCCTCCGGCCCTCTGCCCACCAGGTCCTGCCCTTCCCTCGACTGCACCTCGGGCCAGGCTCCTGGGGCTTCCAAATGGCAGGGGAGCTTCAGCCGTGGTCGCTGTCTTCCAGCCTTTTCCTTCCCTTAGAGGAAAGATGCTAGCTCACATAGAAAGAACTTTTATTATAAGTCTGCCCCTCCTTTCCGTAGACTCCAGTGAGTCCCGGGTGCCGTTAACTCTGAACCTCCAGGCCCGGCCAGCTCCCCCTTAGCCTGAGCTCTTCCTCCAGACGGAGGGTCTTGGGTGGGGGTCCGTCAAGCAGAACCGCTCCCGCCTCCACTGGAGGACACCTCGGGAGCAGAGCTGGGACTGGTTGGCAGGGCGGAGTCTGTATCCCTCTCCCTCTGTCCGAGCCCTAAACACTGGGGGGATGGGCAGGGCAATGAAGAGGTGAGGATGTCCAGTCTTGAGCGAGGGACCAGCTTAGTGCCCTAAACTCAGGTCCCCAACAGCACCCCCTGGGCTCCCCAGCACCTGGGAACAGAGGCCAGAGGTTCTGCCAGGAAACACAGCACATCGCTTGAACTCAGGGTGCTGGGCCCAGGCCAGCATTTGCCTTTTCTTCCACGTCTCAGCAAAGCTACTCAAACCCTCTCAACCCCCAGCAGGAAAAGCATATGTTCTTTCCATATAGAGGAGAAATTGTTCCACGAGTGAGTAAGGTTCTTGGGCGCGGAGCCAGGCTCAGCCCGCAGCATGCTGGGCAGGAAGCAGGCAGCATTCGTACCACTCCTGGAACCAGACTGGGCTGCATCCTCACCTTCCAAGATCTTTGGATGGGGCCAGGCTCTGGGGAGCAGGGGCGGGACGTGTACCTGAAGACAGTTAGCAGGTCAGGGTAGAGAGTCCTTTCCCTGCGTAGAAGCTCTTTTCTCCATTCGGGCTGGGCTGTGGGCAGAGGAGGGAGGGAAGGAGGGAAGTCTACGAGGTTTGAGAGGGGCAGGCGCCCTTTCCAATCCCTTCCTCATTCCAGCTGCAAACAGGTCTGAGTCAGAGGTGACCCAGGTGAGCTCAGACAGGCAGGGCCACTTTAGACTGTCCTTTCCAAACGTCCCCGATTCCCCTTGATGCCTTCAGGGTGAGGGGGCAGGAGGTGATCACGTCCCTGTGTCGTAGTTCATTCTGCCAGAGCCCCGTGAACGTACAGGTCTTTCCAAAGGCAGCCCTGGGCTGGAGGACGCAGCTGCTTCCCTGGGCTCAACTGAGTCCTGGTGTCTACTTGACTCGTTTGTTAAGCATCCACTGAGCATGGGGCTGGGGAATTGGGCAGAGAAGGGACGGGGAGGCCAGTGTTGGGGTGGGTGGAGGGGCAGAGGGGAAATCGGTCAGGCTCCACATAAGGGAAAACATTGAGGAAACTGGGGACGTTTAACCTGGAAAGTCGGAGACTCAGGGTTGAGACGGGAGACATGAAGATGATGTGAAGATGGGTGGCAGGTCACCATGTAGAGGTGACACTGGATTTATCCTGGTTGGAAGCTTCAGTGGGGAAGCCCTGTGTGTATAGATCAGGGACCTCAGCCCTCCCTCTGAGCAGAGCTTAGGAGACAGTGAATCATCTGTCCTTGGACATATCCAGGCCAAGGGTCCATGGCCCCCCGGTGAAAGGAGTCAGGTGGTAGGGGGGAGGTGGAGTAGGGCTCAGGCCTCAACCTGGTGGCCTGTGGTCCAGAGACAGCCCTGAAGATGTTCCCATGGGCCAGGGTTTCTGCACAGCCAAGGTCGGCTGGGCCGAGTTGCAACTGCCCAGTGCGGCCGGGCCTGCATTCCTAGTTCTGACAAATATCAGACCTGGGTCACTCACTTGTTCCCGGACGGGCCCCTTAGGCATTTGGGTTGTGAGCCCTGACCACACTCATCACCCTCTGCCTCTCTAGGTTCACCCGCAGGCCCACCTGGGGCAGGAGGGGAGGCGGCAGGACCTTCCCACGGGCTCAGGTGGGAGCACATGGCACGAGTGCCCGGCCATGACTGTGATGCCAGATGGCATCTGGACCCCACCCGGCTGGAGACCCCCCACTGCCCGCCCCTCCTCCCCGTCCACACGCTGCCATGCTGCCAGGGTCTATCATGGTCTCAGGGATGGGTTGTTTCCACCCAGGGAGCAGAGTCACACATGGGGCCTCCTGCCCTGGAGCAGAGACAGTCCCCAGGGCAGGTGCTCTGTGAGCTGAGATGAGGGACAACATAAGGACGTGTGCCCTCACCCTGGCCCAGGAGGACGGCCCAGGGCAGGATGCCGGCAGCAGTGGGGGAGATGGAAGGTGACCGGTGGACTGGGGGGGAAAAGGGGACTGGACACTAACCTGGGGAAGCACAGTGGGGCAGCTAAAGGGATTGGTAAGAAGAGACCGGAAGGCAAGGTGGTGCTGAGAAGCCCAGCTCTCCCTTCTCCCTCTTGACTGGGACGGACCCTGACCTACGCTTTTCAGATCTGAGGGCAGAAGACCAGGAGGGAGTGGTCTTAATGGGGAGGAGATTCCAGCTGATGCCTGACCAGACTGGGGCAGATTTCACCGTGGCCCCGTTTGTTTCCATGCCGGCTACAGGAGTTGGGACTAATATCCCCATTTTACAGAGGAGGAGACTGAGGTGAGACTTGCCCAGGGATGAGTAGAGCCACTAGGTAACAGCAGGGCTCCTGGGTGTGTCCCAGGTCTGCTCTCTGAGGATCTGCTCTGGGCCACTGAGAGTGGGTCTGCTGAGCTCCCAGAGGAAGACACGCAAGCCAGGTCAGCTGACTGAAGCTGGGGTCCCTCTGAAGCATCAGCCCATGTGCTTCCCACGTGACTGTGCTTCCCTCCACTGAGAAGCTGGCTGTGCAGGAGGCAGGAAGCTCATGCTTTGAGAAGCACTGCCCAAGCAACAGGTGACTGTAATGTGCAGCCACGGATGAGCCACCGGCTACCACCAGGCGGACACCTATCACCGGTCCAGCCTAGCCCCTTGGGAAGTGGAGTAGGGCCGTTTCCCTTGGCTGCCTGTTCATACAGAGAGTGGCCACTGCCTTGCAGGATGTGTCCTAAATAGCCCACTACATGGAAGGGGGCTCCAGGTGAGGTTAAGAACCCAAGGGATTCAAATCCAGGCCCATCCGACCCCAAACTCCAGCAGTTTTCAGTCAGACATCTTTACCATGGCAGCCTCCCATGTGTAGCACTGACCTCTGGGGACCTGGTCTGGGAGGGCGGGGAGGTGCAGCCTGACCTCTCCGGTCTCTCTCCTGCCCTGGGTCTAGGGTTTAGGGTCTTGACTTCTGCTCTTATTATTTTTATGAACCTTGGAAGCAGGTCGGGGGTGGGGGGTGGGGGGTGGGGGGGAGGGGGGAGGGCTGGCTGCCTGTCTGGCTGTGCGTGGCCACCAGGTGGAGCCCTTGGGCCGTCTCCCCACAGATTGCTTTGCAGGCAGAACCAGCAGGAGGGACACTCTGGCAGGAGGTGTGAGGGACTGGGTCTTTAACATGGTTAGGCGGCTGCTCCAGGGACCCTCTAGATGCCCTCGCTCAGCCACTGAGCTGCTCAGAGGGGGCTAGTGCAGTGGCCCTGAGAGGCCTAGTGATGAGAAGGTAAATACACCTTGAGTTGCCAACATGGTGCTCACTGGTGACCTGGTGAGAACGGTTTCCATGGAGAGGTGGGAACAGAAGTCAGAGCTGGGGTTAGAGCAAGTGGGAGGAGGGAAAATGGAGAGGGGGGGTGTAGATCGTGTGCAGGATGCTTGTGGAGAAAGGGTGCAAAGGACAATAGCTGGGCAGGTGTAGGATGAAGTGTTTTCTCTTGTTGAAGGATTTTCTTCCAGCCTGGCCTGGAAGGTGAGCCCAGGCTCCCTGACTCCCAGCCCAAGGTTCCTTCCAGGGCTTCAGGCTTCCTTGAAAGGAGAGGAACAAGGATTCCCAGAGGAAAAGCTTTCCCAAAGGAAATCTCTAACCAGACTTCCTGCTTCTGGCTCTGGAGTTTGGATGTCCCCAGGGGAGAGAAAAGCTGGGGAGGCCCCCCTACCTCCCAGGTGGGCCCCGAGGTGAGGGTCAGTCCCCAGACGGCAGCGTGTGCTGTGGCCCCGGCCCCTCTCCCGGGCTCCCTGCCTCCTGCCCAGCCAGCTTCTCAGCGGAGGGAAGCACAGTCACATGGGAAGCACATGGGTTGATGCTCTAGAGAGACTCCAGTTTCAGTCAGCAGACCTGGCTTGAGTGTCTCCCTCTGAGCTCAGGGCCCCTGGCCATCAAAGGGGCTGAGAAGGGGACTGAGATCCCATAGGCAGGGTGTCCAGCCCCAGGCTGGGGGTGGTGGGGACCCATAAACAGCAGCATCACCACTGATCCTAATAGAAGGAAGAGCTGCTCCTGCTGCCCCTCTAGACTCCTGACCTCCCTGGGTCCCCACCCACCTGGGGTCGTGCTGGCTGGTTTCCCTCTCTCCTCCTCACTCTCCTGTGAGATCCTTGAGGTCAGGGCTGCTCCAGCGCTCATCTCATTATTCCCAGAACTTGCCACAGACCCTGGTGCTCTGCCAGGGGGTGAGGAGATGGATGGAGTGATGGAAGGAAAGGAGGACGGAGGGATGAATCCATTCTCACCCGGCACTGGAATAAGAAGTCTCGTGTCTGACCTAAACATCCTTTCCTCCTTAAGCTCCCCCACCTGACAGAGCTCCTCTCCTTCCCTCAGCGATCACACATCACACAGCCCAGCACAGCATGAGGACAAAGTAACACAGTGGCCGACATTTATCAAGGGCTCTCTGGGCACCAGGCACAGTTCTAGGTGCCTCACATGTATAATCTCATGTATAGAAGATGCTATTATTCTGCTCATTTTATGATGAGGAAGCTGAGGTACAGGAAGGTTGAGTAACTTGACCAAAGTTATACAGAGATTAAGTGTTAAGTCTGGGACTGGAATCACATTAGGGGAAAAGATGCTTGGGAATTCCTCACCGTGTAGGGGAACTGACAAATCAAATCTTCTGTAGCAGCACAAGTCCCATCCCTGGCTTGGAGAGGAAAGTATCCCAGGACAATGGGTGAGTGAGGGTCAGCACTCAGGGGTCCTGGTTTCAGCACCAGGCACTGGAAAATGGAATTCAACCAATATTTATTGGTATCTGCTATGTGCAATGCATGTGCTTCTCCTAGTTTAAAACAAAACAAAAGTAAACACTCGATTCTACATCCTTCCAGCTATTGTCCTTTGCACCCTTTCTCCACAAGCATCCTGAACACGATCTACACCTCCCCTCCATTTTCCCTCCTCCCACTTGCTCTAACCCCGGCTCTGACTTCTGTTCCCACCTCTCCATGGAAACCGTTCTCACCAGGTCACCAGTGAGCACCATGTTGGCAACTCAAGGTGTATTTACCTTCTCATCACTAGACCTCTCAGCATAATTCACCTGAGTCAGGAAGCCCTTCTCTGGAGAGACTTTCCTCCTGCTGCTCAGCCTCTCCTCCCTCTTTCTCTCCCTCTTCCTCCTCTCCTATCATCTGAGTGTTTCGGGTGCTCAGGACTTGGGCCTAGCAAACACCTGCCATGTGCCACGCCCTCTTCTCAGCACTGGGAATACATTAATGAACAAAGGAGAGGTTACCTCTACTTGATGGATCTATATTCTGGTGTTTATCTTTGAAGCCTCATGTTTTACTTGAAAGTGAATGCAGCATTTTGCATTCTATTTTGTAACAGGGCCATAGTAATATACCCATAACATATCAGGGTTTGTTTTCATACAAAAGCAGTGGCTTCCTGCTCTTGGGATCTTGGCTGTCCCGACTATTTGCTCAAAGATACAGAAAACTGACTTTATCTGCCTATGTTTGACACAAAGAACAAAGTTTTCCTGGGTGTGTGGAAGGGGAGAAGAGAAAGCTGGGGTGCCAAGGCCCTTGGGAGGGGTGGGTCAGAGGGTGAGAATGATGTTGGAGGGATCTGGGGCCCTGCCAGCCTCTGCCAGGGTCCAGGAACAGAATATTCTGGAAGTGCCTCCTTTTCCCTAAAGCACCAGAAAAAGCCACAGGCTTATCATTAAAAAGTTTACAAATAACAAATGCTGGAGAGGGTGTGGAGAAAAGGGAACCCTCTTACCCTGTTCGTGGAAATGTAAGTTGGTGCAGCCACTGTGGAAAACAGTATGGAGGTTCCTCACTAAACTAAAAATAGAGTTGCCATATGGTCCAGCAATCCCACTCCTGGGCATATACCTATACAAAGCTATAATTCAAAAAGATACATGCACCCTAATGTTCATAGCAGCACTGTTTACAATAGCCAAGACATGGAAGCAACCTAAATGTTCGTTGTCATATGTTCGGCACATACCAAATAGTGCCGCAACTTGGATGGACCTAGAGATTATCATACTAAACGAAAGTCAGAAAGAGAAAGACAAATACCATATGATATCATTTATATCTGAATCTAAAATACGACAAATCAACATATCTACGAAAAAAAAAACATACTCAGCTATAGAGAACAGACTTGTGGTTGCCAAGAGGGATGGGGAGTGGTGAGGGATGGATTGGGAGTTTGGGATTAGCAGAGGCAAACTATGATGCACAGAATGGATAAACAACAAGGTCCTACTGTGTAGCACAGGGAACTACATTTAAGAGTGATAAACCAAAATGGAAAAGAATATGAAAAGGAATATATACACATGTAACTGAGTCACTTTGCTGTACGGAAAAAATTAACACAACACTGTAAATCAACTATACTTCAATAAAATAAAATTTAAAAGCCACAGTCTTTCTTTTATGGGATTTGCGTAAGGAGTGGTCCGAGACTAACGACAAGAGTGTTAAGGGGGGCAGTGATCTGGGCTGATGGGAAGCTGGCCCCGGCTCAGCATGGACTTGGACCACTGTGGTCACCAGGTGGCCTGAGGGATGCTGTGCTGCTGGCAGCAGTGGACAGCCAGGAGCCCGAGGGGCAGGCGGGCTGCATCTAGGACCAGGGGAGTGACTTCCATTGGTGGCAGTGCCAGGAGAGTGTCATTGGCCCTAAGGTTAGTCAGGGACAATGTAAGGAGGGAAGGAGGCCCAGAGGGACACTCCCACTCCATGAGCAGCCTGGTTACCCAAATGGGTGGTTTGGGAGAACTTTGTTTCCTGAGGAAGGTCACTGTCCTTCCAGGCAAAGCGCTGGAAGGATTTATGGAAAACAGATGCAGGTTGGAGTGGAGGTGAGGGGATGGGCTTGATCTGAGCATCCACCCCCCCATCTCCCCACCCCTGGTCAGAAGTAGACCCAGAAAAGACCAACTAGGACAAACCCTCACCAGCCCAGCCTGGCTCCAGAAGAGACCTCAGATTACAGCTCACACATTTTGTCAGCTAAGAAAGGGGGTCCATGAGAACGTGGGCTGCAGCTGGGCTGTCGTTGACACAACAATTATAAGAGGTCACACGTGTCGTGCTCACTGCAGGTCAAGCACTGTTCTGGATTCATTTGTTCTTCCCAGCAGCCCTGTGAACTATGTACTCACTTCCCCATTTTCACAGGCACAGAGAGGTTAGCTGGCCCAAGATCACACAGGAAGTAAGTGGCAGAGCTGGGATTTGAACCCGGGCACTTGGATTTAGGATATTAAACTCTGCTTAGCATTAACATTGCACCTTATACCTAAGAAAGCTAGAGTAGCCAATCTTTTTCAGCACCATCTGTCTGACTTATTACATCTATTTTATTTCATCTTCAGGGATATTATTATTGTCATCTCCAATTTGTATATGATGAAACTGAGGCTCAGAGAATATGTTATGTAACTTGTTCAAGGTCACACAGTTACTCCCTGACAGAGCTTGGATTTGAATACAAATCTGTCTCACTGCAGAGCTCAGCACATAATAGAACCTCAGTAAATGCTGAGTCCCTTCCCTCTTCTCTTGGGTCCAGGAATCATCTCCTGGGTCCTGTGTATTCTGTTTGGGCTGCAGTGCCCCACCCAGAGGTCCTGCATCAGTACTCCCATCTCAGCTAGACCACTTCCTATTGGCAAACCAGCCAAAAAGAAGGATTGAGAGCATGGAGACCTTAGACAGTGGCTGACTGGAGCCTCTTCACCTGTCATCAGTCCACCTACATCCCTAGAGGGACCAGCCACACAGACAAGGGCCACATGGATTGGCTGCCTACACAAGCCCCTGAGGCAGGCAGCCAGGTACCGAAGACCACAGGAGAGAAGGGTCCCTCTTCCCTCCACTCAAAGGTGGATTGAGCAAGGCTGGCTCCATGATTTTCCCAAGAAGCTCATCCAGAGCCAGAGAATGGGAACTTATGTGCCCTGGGCTCTGTTCTGTGCTCAGGCCACAGTCTGGGGTTGGTGTCACCTGGAGTCACCCCTTGGTGGAGGAGGCTTTGGCTGGCCAGTTGATGAGGGCAGCCTCTGGCCACTGCCCCAGGAGACAGCAAGCCCAGGCCAGGCAGGGAGCAAGGAAAGGGCCTGAGGCTTGGGCATCAGAGGGCTTCTCCATTAACTGTGTGTGCTAAAGGGCTGGGGGAGGCCCTGGTCACACAGCAGGTGGGCTTGGGGGCCACAGAACCTCCTCCCCAGACCCCTGGACCCAAGGTGCCTCCCATCCCTCTGCCTTTGGAGACAGGCATATGTGGGCATCTCTTAGCTCCTCCCCCAGCCTGTCCATCAAGGCTGCAGGGCATATGGCGACCATCTGGCCAACTATCCTTCCCCTGACCCTTCTTCTCCTACTGGTATATTTTTCAAACTTAAATTTAATTTTCTTAAAAAGGTAATATATTTATGTTTCAAAATTAAAATGTCCTAAAAAGCCATACATTGAGAGACCTGGCTTCTACCTGTGGCTCCATCCACTCTCCCCTCAGGTCCCCTCCCCCACCAGGACCAGGTAACTCTTCCAGTGGACTCCTGGGAATCGTTCCTGGTCTTCTTGATGTAACTGAAATATATACAGGGTATGTCAATTTTTATTTCTCCCCAATTTATTACACAATAAATGGTATGTAGTGATTACATACTACACATTGATCTATAGCTTACTGCTTTTACTAAATATCCTGCACATATTTCCTTATCATTATTTTGAGAACATCTTCATGTTTTCCAGCTGTATAATATTCCTTCTTGTGGCTACATCATGGTTTATTAACCTGCATCCTAAAGATGAACACATGGGTTGTTTCCAAACTTTCTAATCTTATTCTTAAATGAGATCATGAGTGGGAGCTTGATTCGAGCCGGGCTGCTCAGGGTAGAGAATGTGGTTGGTGACACCAACACACTACTTAAATCCGCTCCCACCACACCAGAACCCTAGGGCTTCAGAGAGCACAGCTCAATAAACTATGATTTTAGCCTAATCTCCTCCTTTTGTAAATGAAAACAAGCTCAGATCAGGGACAAGACTCATCTGTGGTCATGAGTTACCCTGGGGCAGAATTGGAGCTAGAAACCAGATCTCTTGGGCTCTGCCCTCCAGACTACTCACGGTTCATCCCCAGGGGGACCAGACCAGGGCTGTGGGACCAGTTGACTGCAGGCAGGACCACGTGTGACTGTGGACCCAGCCGTGGACCCCAGATATGCTTCCCTCTCACTCTGGGCTTCTGTTTCCTCTTGCTCTGCTTGGGATCAGCCCCTCTGTATCCCAGCAGAAAGGACTTTGCGTTCCCTAAAGGAACACGAGGTCCCCAAACAGGGTGAGAGCACTGGGGCTGCTGAGCTGGATTCTGAAGAAGTGGGAAGTCAAGAATGTGCAGGAACAAGGGCGTCTGGGGGACCTCAGACTGTGGAGGTACCTGGAAGCAGTTTGTGTTTTTGAAAAGAATCACTGGACAGTCTGACTACTGGTAAGTGACTGAGGAAACTCATGTTGTGAAAGAGAAGTATGTTTACTGCCAAGCAGAGGTTGTGGTAAAGGAGGGTCTGTCTAATCAGGAAGGATGTAACCAATAAACAGGATGCGACAGCCAAGAGGGAAACAAGCAGATGGTGGACAGAGGGGAGGGAGCTGGCTTCCACCTCCACGTGTGAATCTCCCAGACAGGTACAGTCCAGGGGCACCGGGAAGAGGCAGTGTTGGGAGGGGACCAGGGGTCTCTGGCACCCCCTCCGCCATCTTGTAGATGAGGAAACTGACTCACCCAGCAGTGAGTGACCTCCTCAGGGTGACGTGGCAGGTTTGTGGCAGAACTAGGGTGGATGGGGCATAAGCCCAGCCTGGAGGCTGCTGCTGCCACACTTGTAGCAAGCAACGTGGGGCAGTGGAAAGTCAGCCGGCCTGGGAACCAAGAAACCTGGGTCCTGTCTTTGACTCTGCCATACACAGTGTGACTCTGGACAAATCCTGCCCCCTCCCTGGGGTCCAGCTGCACTTCCTCTATGACAACAGGGTTGGACTAAGCAGAGGACCTTTACACTTTCTTTTGAGGTCCATAGTGAGAGGACTGGACCTTGCCTTGGAATTGTGACAAATTGAATTGTAACCTTTAATCCAAACCAAATAAGAGGGATGGAGCAGCTGCCTTCATGAACTGTGAGACTTGAACAATGAGTGCTTCAGTTGAGCCTATTCTGGCCAATTCTTGTACTAAACCACAGAGGCATTTCCATCCTCCTGGGAAGTCTCAGGGTTGTATTCAATTTGATTTGGGAAATATAAGAATATGAAATTAGTTGCACCAAGACTTGTGGATCAATGTATACTTGCTTTCCCAATGAAAAAAATTAATCAATAGTCAATCTAAGAAAGAAATGGAAATTTTATTCCCACCAACCTGAGGATTATAACCTGGGACACAGTCTTTCAGAAAGCTCTAAGAACTGTTCCAAAGAGGTAAGGAGTGGGTAGCCAGTATGTATGTGATTTCGGTGAGGGGTGCGTGCAATCAAGCACACATTTTGTTAGAAGGTTACTGTTATTTGCTAGGAACAGATACCTTAGTTAATGGTGTTCCTGTTTTTCTAAGTATGAGAAGATGCAAGAAACTGGGTTCATAAAAAATTTCTCCTGCGAATATCTAACTGAGGGCCAGTTCTGCCAATTTTCCCAGAGCATAGAGTGCCTCATCCCGATCTTAGCCCTGAATTGCATTCAGGGTGGATTGCAGGTCAGTGACTGCAGTGGCTAATGACTTGATTCTTGTACAGCTGGGTGGTGGGCAGCATTCCCTCCCTTTCAGTCTTAGTTTGGGAGACATCTTTGACCAATTTGTCTCAAGGGTTAGGAATGCTCACTCCCAGGTCCGACGAGGATTTCATTGATAGACCACTCAAGTGCTGTTTCTCATCTAGTCCTGGAAACAGTAGCCTTAATCCTCTGGACCAGCTGTCTCAATAGTCTGTCAACTCTAGGAAATGGTTCCCTCCTGTTGCTTCTTCCCATATCTAGGGTCACACTATTACAGTCATGGATCTTATAGACTATACGTCAGGTCAATCGTTTCAACCTACTTGGTCATCATTATTTTTCGCATAGGCTTAGTTACACATTTGGTAATGCAAGAAATAATAATCTTGTAAAATAGGCAGAATGCAAGTAATACAGCCAGTGATATTAGTAAAGTCATAAGTAAGCATTGTTATCTTCTAAGGAGTTCATGGTTGGCACCAGAAGAAGAAAAATTCATCTTTATGGTGGAGCAGGTATTTCTTCCCTTGGGGAGGTTGGTTAACACATAATACAGATGCACAATGCACACTAGAGGGGAGGGAGGAGGCCAAATGGGCAGAGGAAAATTTTATGTTTAAATTTTCCCGGTCTTGCCTTAAAATATGAATTTTTATGAAAATTGATATTTTGTTGCTATTTTATCCTCTGGGTTTCCCATGCATGTTTTAGCTGTAGGAAGATTCCCTTGAACCTGGAGATTTGGGACCCATGGAATGGGTAGCACGAAGTGTTACTTTAAAGGGTCTGCATTTGCTCACCCAACCTCACCAATCCTCTCGACACCAAGAGTGTCCAGCCTTATGTCTCATCCAGCTGTGGGTGTGGATGTGGTCAATCCAGGTTGCATCACAGCCTCTGAACGAATTTTGTAAGAATTTCACTATCTTTGTTTTTTGTAATTTGTATTTATAATGGGGTTTAGCTGATTTTCAATGCTGCTTTACACCCACTTGATTCTCTTACAGAGAGATATCAATAAATACTTTTTAAGATTCTTACTACGCAGATATATTTTCCAGTGAATAGGGTGTGTTGAGTCCAGTTCACTGAGCAATGAGTAGGTCTTGTCTATTACATATTTGGTTGATAGAACGGTATCTGTGCTAATTTCACACTCTTGTTTTATGTATCACCCCACCTCACCTTTCCCCTTAAGCAGCCATAAGTGTGTTTTCTAAATGTGTGACTCTGTTCTGTTTTGTAATTCATTTCATGTGTAGCAATTTTTACGTTCCCCCTATAAGTGATATCTTATGATAAGTTTCTTTTTCTGTGTGACTTATTTCACTTAGAATCATCGTACCTAAATCCACTCATTGTGCTGCCACTAGCCTTATGACATTGATTTCATGGCTGAGTGACATTCCATTGTACATAAGTACCACAACATTTTTATCCTTGTTTTTCTTTCCTGGGATATTTAAGGTGTACCCGAGTCTAGGTTCTTGTAAACAGAGCAGCCCTAAACTTTGGGGTGCCTGTGGATTTTTGGTTTTCTGAATATATATGACCATGAGTGCAAGTGCCCTATCCTCTGTAGCTCAGTTTTTAGATGTTTAGTAAACACAATACACTTCTCCAGAGTGGCCGTTGGCAATTTACATTTCCACTATCAGCCTCACAGGGCTCCCTTTTCCCCTCACCCTGTCCTGCACTTCTGGTGTTTACACTTTATGAGGATGGCTCTTCTGACTGATGCAAAGTGATGCCTTTTGTAGTATTGATTTCCAGTGCCCACCTGTTTAGTTGGCTAAAAAGGGTGTATGCTCTTTTCTTGAATATATTCAGAAAAAACGCATACGCCCTTTTTGGCCAACTGCAGCGTTGGCGATGTTCAGCCCCTCTTCTTGTGCTTTAATGGCGAGTCCTTTCTACCTCTTCAAATCCCTTTCCTGCCATTCTCCCTTGCTTACAAGTCCTTTTTGGTGACCTACCTCAAGACACTTTTCGATGATAGATATTTTCAACTCTCCAGTTTCGTGAATTTTAGTGCCCCTGAGTTCCATTTTTCAACTTATGCTTTTGGGAACTGGCCACAAAGCAGTGGGATTTCCTCAAGCCCTATTCTGTTTCCGTGGGCAATCCTAGGCTTTGGTCAATTCGTCTTCCTGATTGGAAATTAGAGTGACATGTGCCTGTCCGAACACTTAGGACTTGTCTCTCATTGTTTCTCCTCCTTCCGCTTCATCCTCTGGACAAATTCCAAACTGCGCAACAGGATGTTGACGGTGCTGACGTCCCCAAGTGGGGAGATTGTTAGGAAAGACGCTGGAGGGGTGAACCCGAGCACCGGGAGATGCGGAGATGAGATGCCTTTTCCAAACTCTTCCCAATCAAACGGTGTACCATCCTCTGGGTGTGACAGGCATGTTTTAGCAGTAGGAAGAGTCCCGTGCATGTAAGGAGAACACCAGGATTTTTTCCAAATCAGTGTCTCCCCGAACCCCAAATTGGGGAATTTTTAAGCTACGACTACACGTATGTTCATTAAGGGCCTTGGGAAGTAGCAGAGTCCAAACTTTAGATGATTGAAGTCTTCAGGGTCAGAAGCGCTCACCATCGGCTTCCATTAGGTTACATTTTATCTGTAGTTGATAGATGATGTCGATAAAAATATTTATTCTTTTTCAGATTATTTCCCCTTATAGGTTATTGCAAAATATTGCGTGTAGTTCCCTGTGCTATACAGTAGTTCCTTGTTGATGATCTATTTTATACATAGCAGTGTGTATGTGTTAATCCCAAACTGTTAATTTATCCCTCCTCCCACCTTTCCCCTTTGGTAATAATAAATTATAAGATTTTATACTTCTCAGAAATGGGGGAGCTGAAAGAGAGGTATCATTTTCAATGAAAAAGCATTCAAAACAAGATTGAAGCTTCAGCCAAGATTATTAGATGTACATCCTTGGAAAGAAATCACTTCATTTCTCTAATGTTGACCTGACAAATAAGACAAACCTCTTCACTGAACTTGCTTGTAATAAAGTGATGGAAATATCAAATGGAAGTGTTGGAAACATCTTATTTTACCCGAGCCTTACACACTGCTCTATGTTAATTACAGTTTGGCTCACACATCTGTTCATTGAAGTTACAATGTTCTCAAATTCTATTACTGATCCTCCAGAGTGGGCCCCAACAAGGGTCTCCCTGCCCAGTGTCATTGGAGCCAACAGATAGAGACTGAGTTTTTTTCAGAAGCAAAGGAAACTTTATATTTTGATCAGAGAATGGAGAGGTGAGAGCGTGTGCTCCTCCGCGGGTTGTGGGCCGGGCTGCTGTGTAGGGATCCCGGCAGCGTCGGCAGCAGGGAGGGGGCGGAGCTCTCAAGGGCCGTATTGGCTGCAGCTCAGGCTCTATGTCGCGGAGTCTGCACGGGGCCCTCGAGCTGAGGTGTCGACCCAGCCATTCTGCACTAGGAAATCGGGTCTGAAGTGCCGGGTGTGGGACCTCTGCATGCGGAACCCTAGGAGCACGTGAGATTAGACAAAGCACAAAGGAAAAAAAGGTTAGACTTTATTTTATTGCCCAGATTCTATTTTTATCTCCCAGAAATTTTTAATGGGCTTTGCCGGTGACAAACCCCTCCTCTGCCTTTTGTCCCGTTCATCATTCTTGGGGCACTGAGGGTGCAGACCCCTCTTCTGTAACTGCTTCGTGCTGAGTTGGGAGTCCTCATACCCGGGTGGGAGGGGCAGAACTTCTCCCCAGCAGCCTCCAGGTGAGGCTGATTGTCCCCAGGCCTCCTGCCTCACTGCTCGTCCGCCTGAGCACCAGCATTGGAAGTGTTATACATTCTAATGACCTTTAAGGGTCCAGGAAACAGATGCGTAAAGACGCTGGGGGGACCGGTTTTACCCCGCCCCACATTTGTTCGGCCACCTTAGGCTGACGGTTTCTGCCAGCCTAGATGCTCTGACCAGTAGTCTGTGCTTTCTTCAGTTAGGCCCCTGAATTAACGTGCAAACAGCACCAGGTGTCAGAGCCCTGCCTGCTCAACTCCCAGACAGTCCAGGGCCGGTGGTGATCCAGGACCATGACGGCCACTGAGTCAACGGCCTTTTGAAGGAGACAGGAGTCCAGCCGGTCTCATTGGCTGCCCTCACCACGGTGTCTGTAGGCTTTTCTATGGTGACAGCATTATCTACGGTTCCCCTGCCAAGCTTATTAGCTCCCCTCTGGACGCAGTAAGTCCTGCAAGCAGCAGTCTGCTCTTTTGGGGCACACTCTTGTTGTTTTCTGAGAGAAGCTCCATGTCAAGTGATGGTCACACGAGTCGTCATGGGGGCCCGTTGCCCCCGGTTGTCTCTCTGGAGGTTGGAGTTGGAGGGCCTCCTCACTCGAGGTCAGTGTGCCCATGGGGCGACTCCTGCAACTTCAGGGCATCGTGGGTGGTTAGGATCACCACGTGGGGTCCTTTTCCCTTAGGAGGGAGCTGGCCTTGTGGGCTGCTGATTTCCAGGATTTTAGATACCCCCAAGTATCCTGGCCGGATGGGGCGGCTGGCCAAGCCCTTGGTGACCGTAGCTTCTCCTACCTGGACAGCATACTTGAGTTGTTCCAGTTCAAGTGGTCCCAGTTTTTGCACTAATACTCCAAGGGTGATTCACCTTCGACCGGGAATGTAAAGGTCAAAGGGTTTAGCTAAATTAGGGAGGTCCAGAGCAAGGGTCTGAATTAACTGCTCTTTCCATTCTTGAAAGACAGCTTCTGGATTCTATTCGAAAGGATCATCATCTTTTCCTTTCAGTGTTTCATATAGAGGTTCAGCTATTAGACTGTAGTTAGGGATCCAGATGCAGCAAACCCCGGCCTCCCCAGGAACCCCTAAACTGTCTTCTAGTTTTAGAAGGTGTAAGGCTGCAAATGGCTTCTTCCCTTTCCTGGGATGGGCTTCTCCGACATCCTGTGAGAATGAAGTCCAGGCAGGTCACCTTAGTCTGATATTTGAGCCTTTTTCTTGGACACCTTCTATCCTTTATTGGCTGGGTAGTTCAGAGGCCTCCTTAGTAGGGCTGGTGATCAGAATGTTGTCTGCATATTGAAGGAGGGTTCCCTTCCCCAGAGGTAGATAGTTTAGGTTTTAGTTAAGTTTCCCCAAAGGTGGTGTGGGAATTTTTGAACCCTTGGGGCAGGACGGCCCCAGCAGTATTGTCTTCATTGTATGTTGAGTCCTGCCAATCACAAGCCAAAATTTCTTGTGACTCTGGGACTAATGGAATACAGAAGTAGGCATCATCTAAGTCTAATACAGGATACCATGTCCTGGTGGGTGGTAGAATGACCAGCAGGGTGTAGGAATTAGGAACTACTGGATGTCTATCCTCGGTGGCCTCACTGACTGTCCTGACATCCTTTACCAGGTACCCAGTAGCCCACAGGGCTCTCGTGGTCAGGTCCCTCCCAGGATATGGAGCTCACCTGGGCAGGTACCCATCAGCCCACGGGGCTCTCGTGGTCAGGCCCCTCCCAGGATATGGAGCTCACCTGTGAAGGTACCCAGCAGCCCATGGCGTTCTCGTGGTCAGGCCCCTCCCCAGGTATGGAGCTCACCTGGGCAGGCACCCAGCAAGCCTCGGCACACAGGAACCGTGCACATAGCCCTCAGTGCAGAGGACCCCCAGCCCACCTGTCGGTCAGAGCTGACACACAGCACCTCAGAGCAGGACTTGAACTAACAAACAGCAGCTCCAACAGGTCTGTGACCCTGGGCATCACTCTGTGCGGCCTCCCTCTGCCTGGTCTTCCAGAGACTTCCACTGCAGTCGGGGCACCAGGCCTCTGTCTCCACCCACCACCCACCCCTCCTCTCCCTGACTCCTGGGTTCCTCTCATTAGGAGAGGGTCTTCTTGAAGTTGTCTCCCACTCATGGGCCAGATAAAATGATTAGAAAGCAAGCCAGGGCTGCAACCCCTTGTCTATCCTGACCCTCAGGACCCTACACCTGTTCCTTGGACCTGGCCGGTTCAGCAAGGTCCATTTTCCGCAACTGTGAGCCCCTGAGGGGCGAGGATTGTCTGGCCTGGGCAGCCTGGCCCTGCCGGCCAGCCCTCCCCAGGTGTGCCTGGGTTGAGGTCAATATAAACACCCCTCCAGGCAGCAAGAGTCCCTGCAGCTGTGCCTGACGCCATATTCTCTGCCCCGTCAGCAGTCTCGGGGCTGGGCTGGTGGGAGTGAGGGGCCACGGCTTTGTGGGTGGCCCGGTGTGAGTGGGGCTCTGCTGGACTTTCTGCAGGAGTTGCCGGGCTGCCACCTGCTAAACAAGAGGATACCTGCCACTGGAATTTCTCCCCGGGCAGAGGTGAAGGAGGAAAAAAGCAGTGGGGTCGGGACAGGAGGGGTACCTCAGGCAGGGAAATGGAAAGCTTCCAGAAGAGCGCCTGGGGCCAGGACCATCCTGGATGGCCTGCAAGCACCAAGTCGGCCTGTGTGCTGTGGCTGGTGTGGCTCCACGGCCCTTCTTCTAGGCTTTCAAGTCCTTGCACACATTCAGGTGTTTTACCTGGGAAGAGTGGAAACAGTTCAGTAGCAGCTGGCCTGGGGCTCAGCTCACGTTTACTCACAGACGCCTCGGCACAGTCCCCCAGCTTTGTAATGAGGACGCTCCTTGCAAGGGGGCTGCTGGCTGCATGGGAGATGATTCCCCACCTCTGACCAACTTCAGAATTGTTTACCACTGGAGCAAGTGCCCTGATAGGGTTTTCCTCTGTAAAACTGGTGAGTTCTGTTTTTTTTTTTCTTTTTTGGTTCAAGGTAGGTTTTATTCCTCTTTTTTGTATTTATAGATATAAGCATGGAAATAATTCATATAAATACATCTATGGGAAGGGAAGAACTATTTTTTCTCTTTTATTTTTTTAATTTTTTAATTTAATTTTATTTATTTTTTATACAGCAGGTTCTTATTGGTTATCTATTTTATACATATAAGTGTATACACGTCAATCCCAATCTCCCAATTCATCCCACCACCCCCCAACGGCTTTCCTTCCTTGGTGTCCATACGTTTGTTCTCTACATCTGTGTCTCTATTTCTGCCCTGCAAACCAGTTCATCTGTACCATTTTTCTTGGTTCCACATATATGCATTAATATAAAATATTTGTTTTTCTCTTTCTGACTTACTTCACTCTGTATGACAGTCTCTAGATCCATTGATGTCTCTACAAATGACCCAATTTCATTCCTTTTTATGGCTGAGTAATATTCCATTTTATATATGTACTACATCTTTATCCATTCATCTGTCTGTGGGCATTTAGGTTGCTTCCATTACCTGGCTATTGTAAATAATGCTGCAATGAACATTGTGGTGAATGTGTCTTTTTGAATTATGGTTTTCTCTGGGTATATGCCCAGTAGTGGGATTGCCGTATCATATGGTAATTCTATTTTTAGTTTTTTAAGGAACCTCCATACTGTTCTCCATAGTGACTGTATCAGTTTACATTCCCACCAATAGTGGAAGAGGGTTCCTTTTCTCCACACCCTCTCCAGCATTTGTTGTTTGTAGATTTTCTGATGATGCCCATTCAAACTGGTGTGAGGTGATACCTCATTGTAGTTTTGATTTGTATTTCTCTAATAATTAATGATGTTGAGCAGCTTTTCATGTGGTGCTTCTCTATGTCTTCTTGGAAGAAATATCTATTTAGATCCTCTGACCATTTTTGTATTGGGTTGTTTGTTCTTTTTTAATATTGAGCTGCATGAGCTGTTTATATATATTGGAGATTAATCCTTTGTTGATTCATTTGCAAATATTTTCTCCCACTCTGAGGGTTGTGTTTTCGTCTTATTTGTAGTTTCCTTTGCTTTGCAAAAGCTTTTATGTTTCATTAGGTCCCATTTGTTTATTTTTCTTTTTTATTGTATTACTCTAGGAGGTGGATCAAAAAAGATCTTGCTGTGATTTATGTCAGAGTATTCTTCCTATGTTTTCCTCTAAGAGTTTTATACTGTCCGGTCTTACATTAAGGTCTCTAATCCATTTTGAATTTATTTTTGTGTATGGTGTTAGAGAGTGTTCTAATTTCATTCTTTTACATGTAGCTGTCCATTTTTCCCAGCACCACTGATTGAAGAGACTGTCTTTTCTCCATTGTATAGACTTGCCTCCTTTGTCATAGGTTAGTTGACCATAGGTGTATAGGTTTATCTCTGGGCTTTTTTTTTTCCTTTTACACCTTTATTAGAGTATAATTGCTTTACACTGGTGTGACAGTTTCTGCTGTATAACAAAGTGAATCAGCTATACATATACATATATCACCATATCCCCTCCCTCTTGCATCTCCCTCCCACCCTCCGTATCCCACCCCTTTAGGTGGTCACAAAGCACCGAGCTGATCTCCCTGTGCTATGTGGCTGCTTCCCAGCAGCTATCTACGTTACATTTGGTAATGTATATATGTCCATGCCACTCTCTCACTTTGTCCCAGCTTACCCTTCCCCCTCCCCGTGTCCTCAAGTCCTTTCTCTACATCTGTGTCCTTAATCCTGTCCTGCCCCTAGTTTCTTCATGAACTTTTTTTTCTTTATATTCCATATATCTGTGTTAGCATATGGTATTTGATTTTCTCTTTCTGACTTACTTCACTATGTAGGACAGACTCTAAGTCCATCCACCTCACTACAAATAACTCAGTTTTGTTTCTTTTTATGGCTGAGTAATATTCCATTGTATATATGTGCCAGATCTTCTTTATCCATTCATCTGTCGTTGGACACTTAGGTTGTTTCCATGTCCTGGCTATTGTAAATAGAGCTGCAATGAACATTGTTGTACATAACTCTTTTTTGAATTATGTTTTTCTCAGGGTAAATGCCCAGTAGTTGGATTGCTGGGTCGTATGGTATTTCTATTTTTAGTTTTTTAAGGAACCTCCATACTGTTCTCTCTAGTGGCTATATCAATTTACGTTCCCACCAACAGTGCAAGAGGGTTCTCTTTTCTCCAATAAATGCCTTTCCAGCGTTTATTGTTGTAGATTTTTTGATGATTGCCATTCTGACTACTGTGAGGTGATACCTCACTGTAGATTTGATTTGCATTTCTCTAATGATTAGTGATGTTGAGCATCCTTTCATGTGTTTGTTGGCAACCGGTATATATTCTTTGGAGAAATGTCTATTTAGGTCTTCTGCCCATTTTTGGATTGGGTTGTTAGTTTTTGTGATATTGAGCTACATGAGCTGCTTGTAAATTTTGGAGATTAATCCTTTGTCATTTGCTTCATTTGAAAATATTTTCTCCCATTCTGAGGGCTGTCTTTTTGTCTTGTTTATGTTTTCCTTTGCTGTGCAAAAGCTTTTAAGTTTCATTAGGTCCCATTTGTTTATTTTTGTTTTTATTTCCATTTCTCTAGGAGGTGGGTCAAAAAGGATCTTGCTGTGATTTATGTCATAGAGTGTTCTGCCTATGTTTTCCTCTAAGAGTTTGATAGTGTCTGGTCTTACATTTAGGTCTCTAATCCATTTTGAGTTTATTTTTTTGTGTGGTGTTATGGAGTGTTCTAATTTCATTCTTTTATGTGTAGTTGTCCAGTTTTCCCAGCACCACTTACTGAAGAGACTGTCTTTTCTCCATTGTATATCCTTGCCTCCTTTGTCATAGATGAGTTAGCCATAGGTACGTAGGTTTATCTCTGGGCTTTCTATCCTGTTCCATTGATCTATATTTCTGTTTTTATGCCAGTACCATATAGTCTTGATTACTGTATAGTATAGTCTGAAGTCAGGAAGTCTGATTCCTCCAGCTCTTTTAATTTCCCTCAAGACTGCTTTGGCTATTCAGGGTCTTTTGTGTCTCCATACAAATTTTAAGATATTTTTGTTCTAGTTTTGTAGAAAATGGCACTGGTAATTTGATAGGGATTGCATTGAATCTGTAGATTGCTTTGGGTAGTATAGTCATTTTCACAATATTGATTCTTCCAACGCAGGAACATTGTTTATACCTCCATCTGTTTATATCATCTTTGATTTCTTTCAGCAGTGTCTTATAGTTTTCTGAGTGCAGGTCTTTTACCTCCTTAGGTAGGTTCATTCCTACGTATTTTATTCTTTTTTTTGCAATGGTGAATGGGATTGTTTCCTTAATTTCTCTTTCAGATCTTTCATTGTTAGTGTATAGGAATGCAAGAGATTTCTGCGCATTAATTTTGTATCCTGCAACTTTACCAAATTCATTGATTAGCTCTAGTAGTTTTCTGGTGTCATCTTTAGGAGTCACTATGTATAGTATCATGTCATTTGCAAAGAGTGACAATTTTACTTCTTCTTTTCCAATTTGTATTTCTTTTATTTCTTTTTCTTCTCTGATTGCTGTGTCTAGGACTTGCAAAACTATGTTGAACAATGGTGGTGAGAGTGGACATCCTTGTCTTGTTCCTGATCTTAGAGGAAATGCTTCTAGTTTTTCACCATTGAGAATGATGTTTGCTGTGGGTTTGTCATATATGGCCTTTATTATGTTGAGGTAGATTCCCTCTATGCCCACTTTCTGGAGACTTTTAATCATAAATGGGTGTTGAATTTTGTCAAAAGCTTTTCCTGAATCTATTGAGATGATAATATTTTTATTCTACAATTTGTTAATATGGTGTATCACATTGATTGTGTATATTGAAGAATCCGTGCATCTCTGGGATAAACACCACCTGATCATGGTGTATGATCCTTTTAATGTGTTGTTCAATTCTGTTTGCTAGTATTCTGTTAAGGATTTTTACATCTATATTAATCAGCGATATTGGTCTATAATTTTCTTTTTTTGTAGTATCATTGTCTGGTTTTGGTATCAGGGTGATGGTGGCCTCATAGAATGAGTTTGGGAGTGTTCCTTCCCCTGCAAATTTCTGAAGAATTTGAGAAGGTTTGGTGTTAGCTCTTGTCTAAATGTTTGATAGAATTCACCTCTGATGCCATCTGGTTCTGGACTTTTGTTTGTTGGAAGATTTTTTGATCACAGTTTCAATTTCATTATTTGTGATTGGTCTGTTCATATTTTCTATTTCTATTCTTCCTGGTTCAGGAATTTCTAAGAATTTGTCCATTCCTTCCAGGTTGTCCATTTTATTGGCATAGAGTTGCTTGTAGTAGTCTCTTAGGATGCTTTGTATTTCTGTGGTGTCTGTTGCAACTTCTCCTTTTTCATTTCTAATTGTATTGATTTGAGTCCTCTCCCTCTTTTTCTTGAAACTGGCTAAAGGTTTATCATTTTTGTTTATCTTCTAAAGAACCAGTTTTTAGTTTTATTGATCTTTGTTATTGTTTACTTTGTTTCTATTTCACTTATTTCTGCTCTGATCTTTATGATTTATTTCCTTCTACTAACTTTGGGTTTTGTTCTTCTTTCTCTAGTTCCTTTAGGTGTAAGATTAGATTGTTTATTTGAGATTTTTCTTGTTTCTTGAGGTAGGCTTGTATTGCTATAAACTTTCCTCTTAGAACTGCTTTTGCTGAACTCCATAGGTTTTGGATCATCATGTTTTTGTTGTCATTTGTCTGTAGGTAGTTTTTTTTTTCCTTTTTTTTGCGGTATGTGGGCCTCTCACTGTTGTGGCCTCTCCCGTTGCAGAGCACAGGCTCTGGACGCGCAAGCTCAGTGGCCATGGCTCACGGGCCCAGCAGCTCCGTGGCATGCGGGATCCTCCCGGACCGGGGCATGAACCCGTGTCCCCTGCATCGGCAGGCAGACTCTCAACCACTGTGCCACCAGGGAAGCCCTCTAGGTAGTTTTTGATTTCCTCTCTTATTTCTTCAGTGATCTCTTGGTTATTTAGTAATGTATTGTTAAGCCTCCATGTGTTTGTTTGTTTTTACTGGTTTTTTTTCCCTGTAATTGATTTCTAATCTCATAGCCTTGTGGTCGGAACAGATGCTTGATATGATTTCAGTTTTCTTAAATTTACTGAGGCTTTATTTGTGACCCAAGATGTGATCTATCCTGAAGAATGTTCTGTGTGCAGTTGATAAGAACGTGTAATCTGCTGTTTTTGGATGGAATGCCCTATAAATATCAATTAAATCTATTTGGTCTATTGTGTCATTTAAAGCTTGTGTTTCCTTATTGATTTTCTGTTTGGATGATCTGTCCATTGGTGTAAGTGAGGTGTTAAAGTCCCCCACTATTATTGTGTTACTGTCGATTTCCTCTTTTACAGCTGTTAGCAGTTGCCTTATGTATTGAGGTGCTCCTATGTTGGGTACATATATATTTATAATTGTTATATCTTCTTCTTTGATTGATCCCTTGATCATTATATAGTGTCCTTCCTTGTCTCTTGTAACATTCTTTATTTTAAAGTCTATTTTATCTGATATGAGTATTACTACTCCAGCTTTCTTTTGATTTTCATTTGCATGGAATATCCCTTTCCATCCCCTCACTTTCAGTCTGTATGTGTCCCTAGGTCTGAAGTGGGTCTCTTATAGACAGCATATATATGGATCTTGTTTTTGTATCCATTCAGCAAGCCTGTGTCTTTTGGTTGGAGCATTTAATCCATTCACATTTAAGGTAAATATTGATATGTATGTTCCTATTACTATTTTCTTAATTCTTATGGGTTTGTTTTTGTAGATCCTTTTCTTCTCTTGTGTTTCCCACTTAGAGAGTTTCCTTTAGCATTTGTTGTAGAGCTGGTTTGGTGGTGCTGAGTTTTCTTAGCTTTTGCTTGTCTGTAAAGCTTTTGATTTCTCCATTGAATCTGAATGAGGTCCTTGCTGGGTAGAGTTCTCTTGGTTGTAGGTTCTTCCCTCTCATCACTTTAAATATATCATGCCACTCCCTTCTGGTTTGTAGAGTTTCTGCTGAGAAATCACCTGTTAACCTTATGGGAGTTCCGTTGTATGTTATTTGTCATTTTTCCCTTGTTGCTTTCAGTAATCTTTCTTTGTCTTTAATTTTTGTCAATTTGATTCCTATATGTCTCAGCATTTTCCTCCTTGGGTTTATCCTACCTGGGACTCTCTCTGCTTCCTGGACTTCGGTGGCTATTTCCTTTTCCATGCTAGGGAAGTTTTCGACTACAGTGTCTTCAGATATTTTCTTAGGTCCTTTCTCTCTCTCTTCTCCTTCTGGGACCCCTATAATGTGAATGTTGTTGTGTTTAATGTTATCCTAGAGGTCTCTTAGGCTGTCTTCATTTCTTTTCATTTTTTTTCTTTATTCTGTTCTGCAGCAGTGAATTCCACCTTTCTGTCTTCCAGGTCACCTATCCGTTCTTCTGCCTCAGTTATTCTGCTATTGACTCCTTCTAGTGTATTTTTCATTTCAGTTATTGTATTGTTCATCTCTGTTTTTTTGTTCTTTAATGCTTCTGGGTCTATGTTAAGCATTTCTTGCATCTTCTTGATCTTTGCCTCCATTCTTTTTCCAAGGTCTTGTATCATCTTCACTATCATTATTCTGAATTCTTTTTCTGGAAGGTTGCCTATCTCCACCTCATTTAGTTGTTGTTCTGGGGTTTTATCTTGTTCCTTCATCTGGTACATAGTCCTCTGTCTTTTCATTTTGTCTATCTTTCTGTGAATGTGGTTTTCCTTCCATAGGCTGCAGAACTGTAGTTCTTCTTGCTTCTGCTGTCTGCCCTCTGGTGGATGAGTCTATCTTAGAGGCTTGTGCAACCTTCCTGATGTGAGGGACTGGTGGTGGGTAGAGCTCAATAAAACTTTAATCCACTTGTCTGCTGATGCATGGAGCTGAGCTCCCTGTCCGTTGGTTGTTTGGCCTGAGGCGACCCAGCATTGGAGCCTACCTGGCTCTTTGGTGGGGCTAATGGCGGACTCTGGGAGGGCTCATGCCAAGGAGGACTTCCCAGGACTTCTGCTGCCAGTGTCCTTGTCCCCACGGTGAGCCACAGTCACCCCCTACCTATGCAGGAGACCCTCTAAAACTAGCAGGTAGGTCTGCTCAGTCTCCTATGGGGTCACTGCTCCTTCCCTTGTGTCCTGAGGTGCACACTACTGTTGTGTGCCCTCCAAGAATGGAGTCTCTGTTGTGACTCTACGTCTCTGAGTGGAGTTGAGACTCTGAGTGGAGTCTCACAGACTCTGGGTCCTGTGAAGCTTCGATGCTTTGTGGTTGTGGAAATCCTTTAGGAGACAGTCCACAGCCGGTGAAGCTAATGCTGTCAGTGGAGGTGGTGAAGCCAAAGATCTGCAGTTCAGACTAAAGGTGCTGATATACATACAGGACAAAACCATCTCATGTGAATGTAGTTCAGGCACGTTTAACATAAATACAGTCAGGATAATGCCTAACATCTTCTATCTTGTACCTCTCCTCAGGGACCCCCTCCTCAGTTTCTGAGGCTCCTGTAACTCATGTACAGGGGAATGGAGAGTGGGCTGTGTCCAGTCTGAGCCCTGAGTTACCCTGTGTGTATCTTTGGATACTTTGTATTTCTGTGGTGTCTGTTGTAACATCATCACTTTCATTTCTGATTTATTTGGGCCCTCTCTTTTTAAAAACACATACTACTATTGTCTTTTATTCTTTACAGAAGCTTAATAAATGTTTGATCTACTACCCTTACTGTATGTATACTTTTTTCAGTGGAACTTTTGTTTGTTTTCTTGTTACTATCAATAATTAGTGAGACTTCTTTTAAGCTTAAGTAAATTCCTTCAACATTGCGTATAAGGCTGGTTTATTAGCAATGAACTCTTTTAGCTTTTGCTAGTCTGGGAAACTCTTGATCTCTCCTTCAATTCTTTTATTTTTTCCACAAATTTATTTATTTATTTTTGGCTGCGTTAGGTCTTCATTGCAGTGCGTGGGCTCTTCTCTAGTTGTGGCAAGTGGAAGCTACTCTTGTGGTGCACGGGATTCTCATTGCAGTGGCTTTTCTTGTTGCAGAACATGGGCTCTAGGTGCTCAGGCTTCAGTAGTTGTGGCTCATGGGCTCTAGAGGACAGGCACAGTAGTTGTGGCACACAGGCTTAGTTGCTCTGTGGCATGTGGGATCTTCCTGGATCAGGGATTGAACCCATGTCCCCTGCATTGGCAGGCAGATTCTCAACCACTGTGCCATCAGGAAAGCCCTCTCCATCAGTTCTGAATCATAATCTTGCTGGTAGAGTATTCCTGTTGTAGACTTTTTCTTTTTAGCCCATTGAATATATCCTATCATTCCTTCCTAGTCTGCAAATTCTGCTGAGAAGTCATCTGACAGTCTTATGGGAATACCTTGAACATAACCAGACCCTTTTATTTCACTGCTTCTGTGATCCCTCTTTAAATTTTTGGCAGTTTATAATATGTCTTGGTGTGGACTGTTTGTCTTCATCTTGTTTGGAACTCTGTGTTTCCTGGACATAGTTGTGTGTTTCCTTCCCCAGGTTAGGAAAGTTATCAGTTACTATATCCTCTAATAATTTATCTGCCCGTTTCTCTCTTCTCCTCGTTCTGGGACCCCTGTAATGCTCATGTTAATATTCTTGATGTTGTCTCAGAGGTCCCTTTACCTATAGTCTTCATTGCTTTTTCTTTGTGCTATTCAGTTTGGGTGATTTTCACTACTCTGTTTTCCATTTCACTGATCTGTTCTTCTGTATCATATAATATAATGTGGTTTCTCTCTCTCTCGTGTGTGTGTGTGTGTGTGTGTGTGTTAATCTCTTTTATTGTATTGTTCACTGTTTGGTTCTTTTTGACATGTTATTACTCTTCGTTGAAATTCTCACTGTGTCCGTCTATTCTTCTGACTTGGGTGAGCATCTTTATAATCATTAATGTGAACACTTTTTTTATCGGGTAGAATGTTTATCCCTGTTTTATTCAGTTCTTTTTCTGATGTCGTGTCTTGTTACTTCATTTGTAACATATTCCTCTATTTCCTTATGCTTCCTAATTCTCCGTGCGTTTCTATTCATTAGATTCAGGTTGTTACATTCCCGGGTCTCAGAGAAGTGGCCTTATATAGGAGATGACTGAGAGGGCCCAGCAGCACATTGTCCTCTGGCCAGCAGAGCCGCATGCTGCAGGGGTGTCCCCTGTATGGGCTGCACATACCTTTCTTTTACGGCGGGGCCAACTGCTCTAGACAAGCTGGTAGGCGGTGTTGGACCCTGGCCTAAATGGCTGTGAGCTCCTGCAGTATGTGATTGCCATGGGTGTGCTGATAGCCAAGGCAGCCCTCCATTATGGGTGACTGTGTGGTACTCCAGGTGCACAGGCGAACAGGGTAGGCCCCCAGTGGGTCTGGTTGTGAGACCTTCTGGTGCAGGAGTGCTATGTGCATGGTGGTAAATGGGGCAGGCCCCTGATTCTAATCAGTTCCAGGGAAGACTCTAAAATGTTGCTTGCCAATGTCTCAGTTCCTAGTGGGAGTCCCAGCTGCCTCTTGCCTTTCCAATAAGCTCTCCGAGATTAGCAAGTGGGTCTGACACACATGTCTTTCACACTGTTGGCTCTGCACAGGGACTGAGAACATGTGAGATTTGTGTGTGCCCTATGAGAGCAAAGTCTCAGTTTTCTTTAGCCTCCAGATTTCCTGAAAATAAGCCCTGCAGGATTTCAAAGTCAGACCTGCTGTGTTCTTTTCTTCCAGTGCAGGAACCCTGGGCTGAGCAGCCTGATGCAGGGCTCAGACCCTTCCCTCCATGTGGAGGACGTATGCAATTGTGATATCTTCCAGCTGTGGGTCACTGCTCCATGTGTGGGTTCCAATTAGACTGTGTTTCCAGTCCTCCTACCTGCCTTGTGGTTTCTCCTTCCTTATATCTTTAGTTGTGGAAAATGTTCCCTGCTAGTCTTCAGAGATAATTTCCGTGTAAGTTGTTGTAATTTAGGTGTGTCCGTGGCAGGAGGGGAGCTCAGTATCTTCCTACTCTATCTTCTTGATCCCCTCTCAAGAATTCTTTGAAAATATATGTATTTATTACTGTAAATATAACTCTTTGAATTGCAGTCTTGTTCCTATATTCCATAAATTTAGGTACTTTGTGTTTCCAATTTTGTTTGCTTTAAGATTCTTTTAAATTTCTCCTTTGATTTATTCCTGTATGCATTGGCTATTCAGGAGCTTATTATTCAATTTCTAAGTGTTCTTGAATTTTCAATTATTCTTTTTAATATTGAATTTCAGTTTCATACCATTGTGGTTGGAAATGATCCTTGATATGATTTCAATATTCTTGGATTTTTGAAGACTTGTTTTGTGGCTTAACATAGGATCTACCCTAGGCAATGTTCTATGTGTACTTAAGAACAATAGAAAGTTTGCTGCTGTTGAGTGGAATATAATGTAGATGTATGTTAGGTTCATTTGATATCAAGTGTGTGTTCAAGTTCAGTGTTTCTTGATTGATATTCTGTCTGAATGATCTATAGAGTGTTGAAAGTTGGGTATCGATGTTTCTTACCATTATTTTATTTCTGCATATTTTCCCCTTCACGTGGGTTAATATATTTTTATATGTTGAGAGGATCCAAAGCTGGATACATACATATTTATAATTGTCATGATTTCTTGATGAAGTAATCCATTTATCATTATATGATAACCTTCTTTCCTTTGAGAGGTTTGACTTCAAGTCTTTTTTACCTCATAATAGACTAGTCAGGCAAGTATCATTTTCATGGAGTATTTTTTTCCAATCATTCAATTTTATGCTATATATGGATTAGAAGTTAACATGAATCTCTTGTACACAGTATAATTGGACTTTCTTTAATCCATTCAGCCACCCTATGGATTATTTAAATTGAAGTATAGTTGATTTACAATATTACATTAGTCTCAGGGGTACAACATATGGATTGAATATTTTTATAGATCATGCTCCACTAAAGTGATTACAAAATAATGGCTATATTTCCCTGTGTTGTACTATATATCCTTGTTTGTGTATTTCATACATAGGGGTATTGGATTTAGAGAAACAAACTACTGTCTTTCCCTCCCCCCTTCACTCGCCCCACCAGTAACCACTAATTTGTTCTCTCTGAGTCTCTTTCTGTTTTGTTATATACATTCCTTTCTTGCATTTTTAGATTCTACAGAGAAGTGAGAACATAGAATATTTGTCTTTCTCTAACTTATTTAAGTAGGTATAAATATTCTAGGCCTATCCATGTTGTTGCAAATGGCAGAAATTTGATCCTTTTTAATGGCTGAGTAATAGTCTATTGTGTATAAATACCACATCTTCTTTATCCACTCATCTGTTGATGGATATTTAGTTTGCTTCCATATGTTGGTAATTGTAAATAATGCTGCTATGAACATTGGTATGCATGTATCTATTCAAATTGGTGTCTTCATTTTCTTTGGACATATAACAAGCAGTGGAATTGTTGGCTAATATGATAGTTCTACTTTTAGCTTTTCTCAGGACCTCCATATTCTTTTCATAGTGGGTGTACCAATTTACAATCCCACCAACAGTGTACTAGGATTCCCTTCTCCATGTCATGAACAACATTTCATATTTGTAGACTTTGGAATAATAGCCACATTGAGAGGTGTGACCTGATGTCTCATTATGGGTTTTCTTGTGGGTCATTCATTAAATTTAATTTACAGAAGAAGGTGATAGGCTGGATGTGATCTCCAGGTTTAGTTTGCTAATGCCTGGTATAGGTTAATTTGGGGAGAATTAATACCTTTACAATGTTATTTATTGCTTACATTTTTCAGGTTGACATTTAATGATTGGTAACAGATTTAAAATTTTTTCTCCTTGAAGGATATCTGAAGCCTGTTGGTTTCTGTTTTATAAATTTGTTCATTTCTATCATTTTTTAGACTCCACTATAAGTGATATCATATGATATTTGTCTTTTTCTATCTGACTTACTTCACTTAGAATGAAATAATGTCATTTGCAGCAACAGGAATGGGTCTAGAGATGATCATGCTTTTTCATTTCTGAGTAATATTTGATTGTGTACATGTACGACTTCTTCATTATCCATTCATCTGTTGATGGACATTTTGGTTGCCTCCGTGTCTTGGCTATTGTAAATAGTGCTGCAGTGCACGTTTGGGTTTGGGTGCATTTGTCTTTATGAATTCTGGCTTTCTGCAGATGTAGGCCCAGAAGTAGGACTGCTGGATGATATGGTAGCTCTATTTTTACTTTTTAAAGGCATCTCCATGTTTATAGTGGCTGTTACCAGCTTACATCTCACCAACAGCACAGGAGGGTTCCCTTTTCTCCATGTCCTCTCCTGCATTTATGGTTTGTAAACTTTTTGATGATGGCCATTCTGACTGTGCGAGGTGATACCTTGTAGTAGTTTTGATTTGCGTGTGCCTAATAATTTGAGATTTTGAGCATCTTTGCATGTGGTTTTTTTAAACACTATGAGAAAAAGTTACAGTTGAAATTGTCTTTTTGAAAGTCTGACTATTTTGAATTTTTGTTCAATAACTACCACAGGACATTTGTTAAGGGCAGTTGTCATTTACACCCTGGCAGTCCTTGTGAATAGTAAGTGCCCATAAGCACATGTTTTAAAGTTGCTGTTGTGGAAATGGGCACAGGTGGTAGGATTTCCTTCATGCCCCTCTCTGGTTACTTGGGTAACCAGACCCACTGTGGAAGACGGGATCCTGGATTGTAAATTAGTGTGGACTGTGGCAGAACATACACCCAAAATCTTCTCTTTTGTTACTTCTTGTTTTTGTTTTAATTTAATTTTTCTTTTTTATTGGAGTAAAGTTGATTTAAAATATTCTGTTTATGGTAGGCGTACAGAATCTTGTTCAGTTATATATATTCATATGTCTATTCATCTTCAGATTCTTTTCCCATATAGATTATTAGAGAGTGTTGAGTAGACTTCCCTTTGTTATACAGTATGTCCTTGTTGATAATCTATTTTATATGTATTAGTGTGTAGATATTTTTCCCAGCCTCCTGATTTATTCCTTCCACCCACCTTTCTCATTGGGTAGCCATAAGTTAGTTTTCTAAGCCTGAGTCTGTTTCTCTCTCTTTTATTTTATTTTTTGACTGTACTGCGAGGCATGTGTGATATTAGTTCTCCTAACACCAGGGATTGAACACATGCCCCCTGAATTGGAAGCTCGGATTCTTAACCATTGGACCACCTGGAAAGTCCCTGTTTCTCTCTTGTAGATTAGTTCATTTGTATCAGTTTTTAAATTTCAGCTATAAGTAGTATCATATGATATTTGACTTTCTCTTTCTGACTTACTTCACTTAGTATGATTATCTCTAATTCTATCCATGATGCTGCAAATGGCATTCCTTCATTTTTTTCATTTCTGAGTAATATTTCACTGTGAACATGTACCACTTCTTTATCCATCCATCTGCTGATGGATATTTGGGTTGCTTCCATGTCTTAGACATTGTAAATTGTGCTGCGGTACACATATGGGTGCATGTGTGTTTTCCAATTCTGGTTTTCTCCTGTTATACGCCTGGGAGTGGGACTGCTGGATCATATGGTACCTTGTAAAGGCACCTCCATACTGTTATTTATAGTGGCTGTTACCACGTTAGATCCCAACAGCAGCATAGGAGGGTTCCCTTTTTTCTACAACCTCTCGAGCACTTATTGTTTGTAGACTTTTTGATGATGGCTATTCTTACTCATGTGAAGTGATCCCTCATTGTAGTTTTGATTCCCATGATGCTAATAATACAGGAATTAGAGCATCTTTTTAAGTGCTTTTCTTTTAAACAGTGTAAAATTTACCTATTGAAATAGGATCTTGAATGTCTGTTCCTTTGGAATTTATTTTGCTTACCTATCCCTGGACATTTCCAGATTGTGGGTGTCATTTACAGCCCAACAGTCCTTGTGAATATTAAGTACCCATAAGCATTGTTTTTTAAGTTGCAGTTGCAGGAAAGGGCAACAAGGCAGTGGAATTTATTCATACTTAACTTGATTGCTAGGGAAAACAGAGGCTTAGTGGAATTCCTCTTTATAGGTTGTAAATTGGAGTGGAAAGTGCCAGGAAAAATACCCAAAATCTTGTGTCACATTACTTCTTGTTTAATTTAATTTTTATTTCTTATCAGAGTAAATTTGATTACAATGTTGTGTTTGTTCTAGGTGTACAGAATCTGGTTCATTCATACATATACATATATCTAATCAGGTTTAGATTCTTTCCCATGTTGGTCATTAGAGAGAGCTGAGTAGACCTCCCTTGGCATCCAGTAGGTCCTTCTTGATTATATATTTTATATGAATTATTAAATGCATGTTAACCCCAACACCCTAATTTTTCCATTCCTTTCACCTTTTTCAAAGTCTGTATGGGTCTTTCTTAGTGGAAATATATTCATGGGTATCAATTTTTAGATAACACTAGTAAGTGATATCATCGGATATTTGTCTTTCTTTTTGTGACTTACTTTACGTAGTATGATCACCCCTAGGTTCATCAGTGGGCTGCAAAAGGCATTGTTTCATCTTTTCCATGGCTAATATTTGATTGTGTACATGAACCACTTCTTTGTCCATTCATCTGTACATTTTGCTTGCATCCATGTCTGGCTATTGTAAGTATTGCTGAAGAGCACTTTTGGGTACCTGTGTCTTTCTGAATTCTGGTGTTCTCGGGTTACAAGCCCATTAGTGGTTTGGCAGGATCACATAGTAGCTCAATTGTTACATTTTAAAGGCACCTTCATTCTGTTCTGATTAGTGGCTGTTACCAGTTTACATCCCAGCAACAGCATAGGAGTGTATCCATTCTCGGAAACCCATTCAGCATTTATTGTTTGCAGACATTTTTCTCTGATGGCCATTCAGACTATTGTGAGGCGATACCTTTTTGTAGTTTAAATTTGCATGTCCCTAATAATTCTTGATGTTGAACATTTTTTCATGTCCTTAAAAAAAAAACTCTGTGAGGAAATTTACCTCTTGAAATTGTCTTCTCCGGATTTTCTACTGTTTTGCATATTAATGTCCATTCCTGACCGCAGGATATTCTTTGAGGGCAGGTGTCATTTAAAGCCCTGCAGTCCTTGTGAATATTAAGTTACCAATAGCACTGAGATTAAAGCTGCTGTTGCGGGAATTGGCCACAAGGCGGCAGATTTCTACATTCCCAAATTTGGTTACAAGGGCAGGAGAGCCTTCCTGGAAGTTGTGTTCCTAGGTTGCAAATTGTAGTGAAATGTTCCAGGACAAGCTCCCCAAAGCTTATGTCTCCTACTTATGTTTGTTTTTTAAATTTACTTTATGTTTTTTATCAGAGTAAATTTTTTTTAACTAGATCCTTTATCTACAATTTCCCCTTTCTTCTTTGCCTTTAATATTTATTTATTTATTTTTGGCTGTGTTGGGTCTCCGTTTCTGTGTGAGGGCTTTCTCTAGTTGCGGCAAGCGGGGGCCACTCTTCATCGCGGTGTGTGGGCCTCTCACTATCGCGGCCTCTCTTGTTGTGGAGCACAGGCTCCAGACGCACAGGCTCAGTAGTTGTGGCTCACGGGCCTAGTTGCTCCATGGCATGTGGGATCCTCCCAGACCAGGGCTCGAACCCGTGTCCCCTGGTTTGGCAGGCAGATTCTCAACCACTGTGCCACCAGGGAAGCCCCTATCGGAGTAAATTTTATTAGAGTGTTGTGATTCTCTGGATGTACCGATTTTGATCAGATTTTCATACATATATCTGTTAATCTTTGGATCCTGTTACCATGTAGGTTATTACAGAGTGTTGAGTAGACCTCCCTTGGTATTTGGTAGGTGTTTGGTGATTATATAATTTATATGTATTAGTGATTATATAAGTGATATATTTTATATAAGTTTATATACATATAACATACATTAGTGTATGTATGTTAACCCCATAATCCTAACTTATCCATCCTCCCACCTTTCATTTTGGTTAACCATTAGTTTGTTTTATACGTCTCTGAGTGTCTTTTCCTTTGGAAATATGTTCATTGTTAGGAATCTTAAGATAACATCTATAAATTATATCATAGGATATATATCACACACTTTTGACTTAACGTAATATGATTATTTCTAGACTCACCTGTAGTCATGAAAATGGCATTGTTCTTTTTTTTTGAAAGCTAATCTTCCATTTGGTACATGTACCACTTCTTCTCTGTCCATTCATTGGTTGATTGACATTTTGGCTGCTTCCATCTCTTGGCTATTTTGAATATTGCTTCAGTACAGCTTTGTCAGCTTGTGTCTTCTTGATTCGGCTCTTAGGTGATAGGCCCAGTGGTGGGCGTGCTGGATCGAATGGCATCTCAATTTTTACTTTTAAACGCAGCTTCTTTCTGTTCTCATTACTGGATCTTACTGCTTTACATCTCACCAGCAGCTAGAGGGAACACAGTTCTCTAAAACCCCTTCAGCATTTATTGTTTGTAGACATTTTGCTGATGGTCATTCGACTGATGTGAGTTGAAACCTTTTCGTAGATTAGATTTGCATGAGTCTAATAATTCCTGAGGTTGAGCTTTTATCCAACTTCCTTTTTTAAAAAAACGAGTGTGTAAAACTTACCTCTTCATACTATCTTTTTGAAAAATTTGCCAGTTGTGAAATTTTTTTGGCCATTCCCTACCTCAGGACATTTTTTGAGGGCACGTGTGCTTTACAGCCCTGAGTTCTTGTGAATGTTAAGTGACCGTTAGCTGTGGGTTAAAAGCCGCTCTTGCGGGAAATGGCCACAAGGCGGCAGCATTTCTACATTTCCAACTCTGGGTTTTTGGGCAACAGAGCCTTCCTGGAAATTGTGTTAGTAGGCTGCAAATTAGAGTGAAATGTGCCAGGGCAAACCCCCAAGAGCTTAAATCTCCTTACTTCCTGTTTGTTTTTAAATTTAATTTTTATTTATTATCAGAGCAAATTTGATAAAAATGTTGTTTGTTTTAGGTGTACAGAATCTGATTCATTATATCTATCTAACTATCCATCTTTGGATCCGTTCCCTTGTAGCTTATTACAGAGTGTTGAGTACACCTCTTGGTATTTTGTGATATATATTTTGTGATATATATTTCATATGTGTTAGTACATGTCTGTTAACCCCCATATCCTAATTCATCCATTCCTTACACTTTTCCATTGGGTTAAACATAATTTTGTTTTCTTAATCTATGCATGTTCTTCCCTTGGAAATAATTTCATGATTATCAATTTTTAGGTAACACCTATAAGTGATATCATAGGATATCTCTTTTTCGGTTTCTTCCTTACTTCAAATTGCGTGTTTATCCGTAGGTCCTTCTATGGTGGTGCAAACGGAATTGTTTCATTCTTTTCCATGGCTAATATTCCATGAGTACACGGACCACTTATTCATTGTGCATTTTTCTGTTGATGGACATTTTGGTTTCTTCCAAGTCATGGCTATGTTAAATGTTGCTGCACTGAAGGATTGCCAGCCTGTGTCTTTTTGATTCTGGTCTCCTCAGGTGATAGGCGCATCAAAGGGCCTATGAGATCACATGGTAGCTCAAATTTTACCTTTAAACGAACCTCCATTATGTTCTCACTACTGGCTGTTACCAGTTTATATCCCACCAGCAGCTAGAGGGTACGCAGTTCTCTAAAACCCCTTCAGCATTCATTCTTTGTAGAGATTTTGCTGATGATCATTCTGACGGCTGTGAGGTGAACATTTCTTTAGATTGGATTTTCATGGCTTTATTAATTACTGATGTTCAGCATTTTTCCATACCCTCTTTTTTTAAAAAAATAAAAAGAAGAAGGAAAAGACAAACTGTGCATAAAATATGCCTCTTGAAATTGTGTTCTTGAAATATGGAGGTCATTTGAATTTCTTGGCCCATTTACAACCCCAGCATTTCTTTTGAGGGCAGGTGTCATTTACAGGCCTACAATTGTTTTGAATATTAAGTGACCATTAGCGATGGGTTTAAAGCTGCCGTTGTGAGTAACTGCCACAAGGCGGCAGGATTTCTCATTAACAAATCTGGTTACTAGGGAAACACATCCTTAATGGAAGTCGTGTGCTAGGATGCAAATTAGAATGGAATGTGCTAGGGAAAAGCCCCATAAGTTTAAGTCTCACTACTGCTTATTCGTTTTTTTAATTTAATTTTTATTTTTTATCACAGCAAATTTGATTACAATGATTTGCTTGTTCTAAGTGTGCAAAATGTAGTTCTTTTACACATACACATATATCAATTCTTCTTCAGATCCTTTTCCCATGTAGGTTATGACAAAATGTTGAGGAGACTTCTTTTGGTATTCCATAGGTCTTTGGTGATTATATATTTCACCTCTGTTTGTATATGTCTGCTAACCCCAATATCCTAAAGTATCCAATCCTCACACCTTTCCATTGGTGATCCATTACTTTGTTTAATGAATCTGTGATTGCCTTTCTCTGTGGAAATATCTTCGCTGGTATCAATTTTTAGGTAACACCTATAAGTGATATCCTAGGACATGTGTCTTTCTCTTTCTGACTAACTACAAGTTACGTGATTACCTCTAGATTCATCTACAGTGCTGTAAATGGAATTGTGTCATTTTCTTCCTTGGCGAATATTCCGTGTGTACATTTACCAGTTCTTCTTTGCCCACTCATCTACTGATGGACTTTTTGGTTGCATTCATGTCTTGGCTATTGTAATACTGTTGCAATGCAGATTTGCCTGCCTGTGTCTTTCCAATTCTGTCTTCTTAGGTTATAGGCCCAGGAGTGGGCCTGCTGGATCATATGGTAGCTCAATGTTCACCTTGTAAAGGCACATCCATTCTGTTCTCATTCGTGGCTCTGACCAGGTTACGTCCCACTTAAAGTTGAGGGTATGCACTTCTTCACAATCCCTTCAGCATTTATTGTTTGTAGGTTTTTTTCTGATGTTTATTCTGACTGCTGTGAGCTGATACCTCTTTGTGGTTGGATTTGCATGGGTCTCATAATCCCTTGAAATTGAGCTTTCAGGCATGTCCGTTTTCTCTTCAAACTGTGAGTGCAGCTTACCTCTTCATATTGTTTTCCTGAAGTATGTGCCACATTTTGTAATATTTTGGCCATTACCTCCCTCAAGACATTTTGAGGGCAGGTTCATTTACAGCCCTCCAGTACTTGTGCATATGAAGTGGCACTTAGCACAGGTTTTAAGGCTGCTGTTGCAGGTAACGGCCAGAGGGTGGCAGCATTTCTGCTTTCCCTAATAACTAGGGAAAGAGACCTTCCTGCCAGTGGTGTTCCTCAGTTATAAATTAGAGTGGAATGTGCCCGGATAATCCCCCAAATGCTGATGTCTCCTTACCTATTTTGGTTTATTAATTTGAATTTATAGTTTTTATTGGAGCCATATGCCATTGTGTACATGGATCACTTCTTGTTTGTGCATTCCCCTGTTGATGGACATTTTCGTTGCTTCCAAATGTTGGCTATGGTAAATATAGCTGGAGTGCAGGATTGCCAGCCTGTGTCTTTTTCATTCTCATCCTCTGAGGCGATAGGCCCTGCAGTGGGTATGCCTGATTGAATGGTAGCTGAATATTTACCTTTTCAAGGCACCTTGTTTGTGTTTTCATTACTGGCTCTTACCATGTCCCACTTTGAACCAAGGGTATGCATTTCTCCACAACCCCTACAGCATTTATTTTTTACATAAATGTTGCTCATGGCCATTCTGACTGGTGTGAGCTGATAGGTTTTTGTAATTTGGATTTGCATGTCTTTCATAATTCCTAATGTTCAGCATTTTTCCACGCCTTTTTTATATCTGTTAAACAGAAACAGGAAAACAACTGTGAGTACAAGAAACCTCTTGAAATTGTCTTCTTGGAAGGTTGCCCTCTTTTGAATTTTTGGGTTGATTTTGGACCCCAGGATTTTTTTTGAGGGCAGGTGTCATTTACAGGCCTGCCATGAGTGTGAATATATAGTGACCATTGGCCCTATGTTTAAATCGGCTGTTGTGGGAAATGGCCACAAGGCGGCAGCATTTCTCCATTCCCAAACCTGATTACTAGGGCAGCAGAGCCTTTCTGGAAGTCATGTTCCCAGGTTGTAAATTAGAATGGAATGTTCCAGGAAAACCCCGCATAAGATTATGTCACATTACTTCTTGTTCGAAGTTTTAATCTTTTTAATTGGGGTAACAATTAGAATATTTTTTGTCTTAGGTGTACACATTCTCGTTCATTTGAGTATATATGTATATATGTATATATAAATACATATATATATATATATTCATGTACAGATCCTCTTCCCATGTAAATTATTGCAGAGTGCTCCGTAGACCTCCCTTGCTATATGGTCGGCCTTTTTGATATATATATATATATTTAATATGTATTTGTATACTTATGGTAACCCTAATCTTAACTTATCCATTCCCCCCACCTTTCCTTTTAGATAAGCGTGGTTTGTTTTTGAAGTCTCTGAGTGTCTTTCCCTGTGGAAATACGTTCATTTCTGTCAGCTGTTAGATAACGCCTATAAGTGATATCATAGGATATGTGTCTTTTGCTTTCCGACTACCTCATGTCCTGTGATTATATCTAGGCTCATCTATGGTGCCTCAAAGGGCAGTGTTTCATTGTTTTCCTTCATTAGTATGCCGTTGTGTACATGGACCGCTTCTTTATCCATTCATTTGTTGATGGACATTTTGGTTGCTTCCGTGCCATGGCTATTGTGAAAATGGCTGCAGTGCAGCTCTTGCAGCCTGTCTCTTCTCAGCTCTGGCCTTCGCAGGTGTGAGGCTCAGTGGAGGCCCTGCTGGATGGAATGGTGGCTCAATTTTTACTTTTAAATGCAGCTCCTTTCGGTTCTCATTACTGGCTGTTACCACTTTACATCTCACCAGCAGTTAGAGGGTACAGAGTTCTCTAAAACCCCTTTGGCATTTATTGTTTGTTGACTTTTTGCTGATGGTAGTTGACTAGTGTGAGTTGAATCCTTTATGTAGATTAGAGTTGCCTGAGTCTAATAATTCCTGATGTTGAGCTGGTATCCATTTTTCTTTTTTGGAAAAAGAGTGAGTGAAACTTACCTCTGCATACTATCTCCTTGAAACATTTGCCTGTTTTGAATTGTTTTTGGCCATTCCCAGCTCAGGACATTTTTTGAGGTCACGTGTCCTTTACTGCCCTGAGTCCTTGTGTATGTTGAGTGACCGTTAGCCGTGGGTTTAAAGCCGCTTTTGCGGGAAACGGCCACAAGGCGGCAGCATTTCTATATTTCCAAATCTGGGTTTTTGGGCAACAGAGCCTTCCTGGTAATCATGTCAGCAGGCTGCAAATTACACTGAAATGTGCCAGGGCAAACCCCCAAGAGCTTAAACCTCCTTACTTCTTGTTTGTTTTTTAAATTTAATTTTTATTTATTATCAGAGCAAATTTGATAAAAATAGTGTGTGTGTTCTAGGTGTACAGAATCTGGTTCATTATTCATCTTTGGATCCTTTCCGTGTAGGTTATTACAGAGTTTTGAGTAGACCTCTCTGGGTATTCCATAGGTATTTTGTGATTATATATTTCATAAGTATTAGTACATGTCTGTTAACCCCCATACCCTAATTCATATGTTCCTTACGCCTTTCCATGTGGTTAAACATATTTTTGTTTTCGGAATCCATGCGTGTCCTTCTCTTGGAACTAATTTCATGGGTATCAATTTTTAGGTAACACCTACAACTGATGTCCTAGGGTATCTGTCTTTTGGGTTCTTTCTTAGTTCAAGTTGGCTGATTATTTCTAGATCCTTCCGTGGTGGTGCCAACGACAATGTTTCTTTCTTTTTCCTTGGCAAATATTCCATTGTGTACATGGACCACTGCTTTTTGGTGCATTTCTCTGTTGATGGACATTTTGGTTCTTCCAATTCTTGACTATGGTACACGTCGCTGGAGTGCAGGATTGCCAGCCTGTGTGTTTTTGATGCTAGTCTACTCAGGAGATAGGCCCATCAGTGGGCCTACCAGATCATAGGGTAGCTCAATTTTTACCTTGAAATGCACCTCCATTCTGTTCTCAATACTGGCTGTTCCCAGGTTACATCCCAACAGCAGCAAGAGGGTACGCCGTTCTCTAAAACCCCTTCAGCATTTATTCTTAGTCCACGTGTTTGCTGATGATCATTCTGACGGCAGTGAGGTGAACGTTTCTGTAGATTGGATTTGCATGACTTCATTAATTCCTGATGTTAAGCATTTTTCCATTCCCACTTTTTTAACCAAGAAAAAGAAAGGAAAAGTAAGAGAAGACAAATGTGCGTAAAATGGCCTCTTGAAATAGTCGTTTTGAATTGTGGATGTCTTTTGAATTTTTTGGTCGATATGCGACCTCAGGATTTGTTTTCAGGGCAGGTGTCATTTAAAGGCCTGTAATTATTTTGAATATGAACTGACCATTAGCCCTGGGTTTAGAGCTGCTGTTGTGTGAAACGGCCACAATGTGGCAGCAGTTCTCCTTTATAAAATCTGTTTACTAGGGCAACAGGGCCTCAATGGAAGGCATGTTGTAGGTTGTAAATTAGAATGGAATGTGCCAGGAAAAAGCGCCTTACGTTTATGTCTCACTACTTCTTGTTCGTTTTATTAATTTAATTTTTATTTTTTATCACAGCAAGTTTGATTACAATGTTTTGCTTGTTCTACGTGTGCAAGATGTGGTTCTTTTACACATATACATGTGTCTATTCTTCCTGGGATCCTTTTCCCATGGTCTTTGATGATTATATACTTCATCTGTGTTTGTACATGTCTGTGAAGCCCAATATCCTAATGTATCCAATCCTCACACCTTTCCATTGGTGAACCATAAGTTTGTATAATGAAGCTGTGATTGCCTTTCTCTGTGGAAATATCTTAACTGCTATCAATTTTTAGGTAACACCTATAAGTGATATCCTAGGACATGAGTCTTTCTCTTTCTGACTTACTACAAGTTGTGTGATTACCTCTAGACTCATCTATGGTGCTGCAAATGGAATTGTGTCATTTTCTTCCTTGGCTAATATTCCGTGTATACATTTACCAGTTCTTCTTTGTCCACTCATCTGTTGATGGACTTCTTGGTTGCTTTCATGGCTTGGCTATTGTAATACTGTTGCAATGCAGATTTGCCTGCCTGTGTCTTTCCAATACTGTCTTCTTAGGTTATAGGCCCAGGAGTAGGCCTGCTGGATCATATGGTAGCTCAACATTCACCTTGTAGAGGCACGTCCATTCTGTTCTCATTCGTGGCTCTTACCAGGTTACGTCTCACTTAAAGTTGAGGGTATGCACTTCTCCACAATCCCTTAGGCATTTATTGTTTGTAAGTTTTTTCTGATTGTTTATTCTGACTGGTGTGAGCTGATACCTCTTTGTGGTTGGATTTGCATGGGTCTTATAATCCCTTGAAACTGAGCTTTCAGGCATGTCCGTTTTTTCTTCAAACTGTGAGTGCAGCTTACCTCTTCATATTGTTTTCCAGAAGTATGTGCCACATTTTGTAATATTTTGGCCATTACCTCCCTCAAGACATTTTGAGGGCAGGTTCATTTACAGCCCTCCAGTACTTGTGCATATGAAGTGGCACTTAGCACAGGTTTTAAGGCTGCTGTTGCAGGTAACGGCCAGAGGGTGGCAGCATTTCTGCTTTCCCCACTCTGGTAACTAGGGAAAGAGACCTTCCTGCCAGTCGTGTTCCTCAGTTATAAATTAGAGTGAAATGTGCCCGGATATTCCCCTAAATGCTGATGTCTCCTTACCTATTTTGGTTTTTTAATTTGAATTTATAGTTTTTATTGGAGCCATATGCCATTGTGTACATGGACCACTTCTTGGTTGTGCATTCCCCTGTTGATGGACATTTTCGTTGCTTCCAAATGTTGGCTATGGTAAATATAGCTGGAGTGCAGGATTGCCAGCCTGTGTCTTTTTCATTCTCATCCTCTGAGGCGATAGGCCCTGCAGTGGGTATGCCTGATTGAATGGTAGCTGAATATTTACCTTTTCAAGGCACCTTGTTTGTGTTTTCATTACTGGCTCTTACCATGTCCCACTTTGAACCAAGGGTATGCATTTCTCCACAACCCCTACAGCATTTATTTTTTACATAAATGTTGCTCATGGCCATTCTGACTGGTGTGAGCTGATAGGTTTTTGTAATTTGGATTTGCATGTCTTTCATAATTCCTAATGTTCAGCATTTTTCCACGCCTTTTTTATATCTGTTAAACAGAAACAGGAAAACAACTGTGAGTACAAGAAACCTCTTGAAATTGTCTTCTTGGAAGGTTGCCCTCTTTTGAATTTTTGGGTCGATTTAGGACCCCAGGATTTTTTTTGAGGGCAGGTGTCATTTACAGGCCTGCAATGAGTGTGAATATATAGTGACCATTGGCCCTAGGTTTAAATCTTCTGTGGTGGGAAATGGCCACAAGGCGGCAGCATTTCTCCATTCCCACACCTGATTACTAGGGCAGCAGAGCCTTTCTGGAACTCGTGTTCCCAGGTTGTAAATTAGAATGGAATGTGCCAGGAAAACCCTTCATAAGATTATGTCACATTACTTCTTGTTTGATATTTTAATTATTTTAATCGGGGTAACGATTAGAATATTTTTTGTCTTAGGTGTACACAATCTGATTCATTTGTACTACATATGTGTGTATATATATATATATATATATATATATATATATATTCAAATACAGATCCTCTTCCAATGTAAATTATTACAGAGTGTTCCGTAGACCTCCGTTGCTATATGGTCGGTCTTTTTGATATATATATTTAATATGTATTTGTATACCTATGGTAAACCTAATCTTAATTTATCCATTCCCCCCACCTTTCCTTTTAGATAAGCGTGGTTTGTTTTTGAAGTCTCTGAGTGTCTTTCCCTGTGGAAATACGTTCATTTCTGTCAGCTGTTAGATAACGCCTATAAGTGATATCATAGGATATGTGTCTTTTGCTTTCCGACTACCTCATGTCCTGTGATTATATCTAGGCTCATCTATGGTGCCTCAAAGGGCAGTGTTTCGTTGTTTTCCTTCGTTAGTATGCCGTTGTGTACATGGACCGCTTCTTTATCCATTCATTTGTTGATGGACATTTTGGTTGCTTCCGTGCCATGGCTATTGTGAAAATGGCTGCAGTGCAGCTCTTGCAGCCTGTGTCTTCTCGGCTCTGGCCTTCTCAGGTGTGAGGCTCAGCGGAGGCCCTGCTGGATGGAATGGTGGCTCAATTTTTACTTTTAAATGCAGCTCCTTTCTGTTCTCATTCCTGGCTCTTACCACTTTACATCTCACCAGCAGTTAGAGGGTACAGAGTTCTCTAAAACCCCTTTGGCATTTATTGTTTGTTGACTTTTTGCTGATGGTAGTTGACTAGTGTGAGTTGAATCCTTTATGTAGATTAGAGTTGCATGAGTCTAATAATTCCTGATGTTGAGCTGGTATCCATTTTTCTTTTTGGAAAAAGAGTGAGTGAAACTTACCTCTGCATACTATCTCCCTGAAACATTTGCCTGTTTTTAATTGTTTTTGGCCATTCCCAGCTCAGGACATTTTTTGAGGTCACGTGTCCTTTACTGCCCTGAGTCCTTGTGTATGTTGAGTGACCGTTAGCCGTGGGTTTAAAGCCGCTTTTGCGGGAAACGGCTACAAGGCGGCAGCACTTCTATATTTCCAAATCTGGGTTTTTGGGCAACAGAGCCTTCCTGGTAATCATGTCAGCAGGCTGCAAATTACACTGAAATGTGCCAGGGCAAACCCCCAAGAGCTTAAACCTCCTTACTTCTTGTTTGTTTTTTAAATTTAATTTTTATTTATTATCAGAGCAAATTTGATAAAAATATTGTGTGTGTTCTAGGTGTACAGAATCTGGTTCATTATACCTATGCATCGATCTATTCATCTTTGGATCCTTTCCCGTGTAGGTTATTACAGAGTTTTGAGTAGACCTCTCTTGGGATTCCATAGGTATTTTGTGATTATATATTTCATAAGTATTAGTACATGTCTGTTAACCCCCATACCCTAATTCATATGTTCCTTATGCCTTTCCATGTGGTTAAACATATTTTTGTTTTCGGAATCCATGCGTGTCCTTCTCTTGGAACTAATTTCATGGGTATCAATTTTTAGGTAACACCTATAAGTGATATCCTAGGACATGAGTCTTTCTCTTTCTGACTTACTACAAGTTGTGTGATTACCTCTAGACTCATCTATGGTGCTGCAAATGGAATTGTGTCATTTTCTTCCTTGGCTAATATTCCGTGTGTACATTTACCAGTTCTTCTTTGTCCACTCATCTGTTGATGGACTTCTTGGTTGCTTTCATGGCTTGGCTATTGTAATACTGTTGCAATGCAGATTTGCCTGCCTGTGTCTTTCCAATACTGTCTTCTTAGGTTATAGGCCCAGGAGTAGGCCTGCTGGATCATATGGTAGCTCAACGTTCACCTTGTAGAGGCACGTCCATTCTGTTCTCATTCGTGGCTCTTACCAGGTTACGTCTCACTTAAAGTTGAGGGTATGCACTTCTCCACAATCCCTTCAGCATTTATTGTTTGTAGGTTTTTTCTGATTGTTTATTCTGACTGGTGTGAGCTGATACCTCTTTGTGGTTGGATTTGCATGGGTCTCATAATCCCTTGAAATTGAGCTTTCAGGCATATCCGTTTTTTCTTCAAACTGTGAGTGCAGCTTACCTCTTCATATTGTTTTCCTGAAGTATATGCCACATTTTGTAATATTTTGGCCATTACCTCCCTCAAGACATTTTGAGGGCAGGTTCATTTACAGCCCTCCAGTACTTGTGCATATGAAGTGGCACTTAGCACAGGTTTTAAGGTTGCTGTTGCAGGTAACGGCCAGAGGGTGGCAGCATTTCTGCTTTCCCCACTCTGGTAACTAGGGAAAGAGACCTTCCAGTCAGTCGTGTTCCTCAGTTATAAATTAGAGTGAAATGTGCCCGGATATTCCCCCAAATGCTGATGTCTCCTTACTTATTTCGGTTTTCTAATTTGAATTTATAGTTTTTATTGGAGCCATATGCCATTGTGTACATGGACCACTTCTTGTTTGTGCATTCCCCTGCCGATGGACATTTTCGTTGCTTCCAAATGTTGGCTATGGTAAATATAGCTGGAGTGCAGGATTGCCAGCCTGTGTCTTTTTCATTCTCATCCTCTGAGGCGATAGGCCCTGCAGTGGGTATGCCTGATTGAATGGTAGCTGAATATTTACCTTTTCAAGGCACCTTGTTTGTGTTTTCATTACTGGCTCTTACCATGTCCCACTTTGAACCAAGGGTATGCATTTCTCCACAACCCCTACAGCATTTATTTTTTACATAAATGTTGCTCATGGCCATTCTGACTGGTGTGAGCTGATAGGTTTTTGTAATTTGGATTTGCATGTCTTTCATAATTCCTAATGTTCAGCATTTTTCCACGCCTTTTTTATATCTGTTAAACAGAAACAGAAAAACAACTGTGAGTACAAGAAACCTCTTGAAATTGTCTTCTTGGAAGGTTGCCCTCTTTTGAATTTTTGGGTCGATTTTGGACCCCAGGATTTTTTTTGAGGGCAGGTGTCATTTACAGGCCTGCAATGAGTGTGAATATATAGTGACCATTCGCCCTAGGTTTAAATCAGCTGTTGTGGGAAATGGCCACAAGGCGGCAGCATTTCTCCATTCCCACACCTGATTACTAGGGCAGCAGAGCCTTTCTGGAACTCGTGTTCCCAGGTTGTAAATTAGAATGGAATGTGCCAGGAAAACCCTTCATAAGATTATGTCACATTACTTCTTGTTTGATATTTTAATTTTTTTAATCGGGGTAACGATTAGAATATTTTTTGTCTTAGGTGTACACAATCTGATTCATTTGTACTACATATGTGTGTATATATATATATATTTATATATCCAAATACAGATCCTCTTCCAATGTAAATTATTACAGAGTGTTCCGTAGACCTCCGTTGCTATATGGTCGGTCTTTTTGATATATATATTTAATATGTATTTGTATACCTATGGTAAACCTAATCTTAATTTATCCATTCCCCCCACCATTTCTTTTAGATAAGCGTGGTTTGTTTTTGAAGTCTCTGAGTGTCTTTCCCTGTGGAAATACGTTCATTTCTGTCAGCTGTTAGATAACGCCTATAAGTGATATCATAGGATATGTGTCTTTTGCTTTCCGACTACCTCATGTCCTGTGATTATATCTAGGCTCATCTATGGTGCCTCAAAGGGCAGTGTTTCGTTGTTTTCCTTCGTTAGTATGCCGTTGTGTACATGGACCGCTTCTTTATCCATTCATTTGTTGATGGACATTTTGGTTGCTTCCGTGCCATGGCTATTGTGAAAATGGCTGCAGTGCAGCTCTTGCAGCCTGTCTCTTCTCGGCTCTGGCCTTCTCAGGTGTGAGGCTCAGCGGAGGCCCTGCTGGATGGAATGGTGGCTCAATATTTACTTTTAAATGCAGCTCCTTTCTGTTCTCATTCCTGGCTCTTACCACTTTACATCTCACCAGCAGTTAGAGGGTACAGAGTTCTCTAAAACCCCTTTGGCATTTATTGTTTGTTGACTTTTTGCTGATGGTAGTTGACTAGTGTGAGTTGAATCCTTTATGTAGATTAGAGTTGCATGAGTCTAATAATTCCTGATGTTGAGCTGGTATCCATTTTTCTTTTTGGAAAAAGAGTGAGTGAAACTTACCTCTGCATACTATCTCCCTGAAACATTTGCCTGTTTTTAATTGTTTTTGGCCATTCCCAGCTCAGGACATTTTTTGAGGTCACGTGTCCTTTACTGCCCTGAGTCCTTGTGTATGTTGAGTGACCGTTAGCCGTGGGTTTAAAGCCGCTTTTGCGGGAAACGGCCACAAGGCGGCAGCACTTCTATATTTCCAAATCTGGGTTTTTGGGCAACAGAGCCTTCCTGGTAATCATGTCAGCAGGCTGCAAATTACACTGAAATGTGCCAGGGCAAACCCCCAAGAGCTTAAACCTCCTTACTTCTTGTTTGTTTTTTAAATTTAATTTTTATTTATTATCAGAGCAAATTTGATAAAAATATTGTGTGTGTTCTAGGTGTACAGAATCTGGTTCATTATACCTATGCATCGATCTATTCATCTTTGGATCCTTTCCCGTGTCGGTTATTACAGAGTTTTGAGTAGACCTCTCTTGGGATTCCATAGGTATTTTGTGATTATATATTTCATAAGTATTAGTACATGTCTGTTAACCCCCATACCCTAATTCATATGTTCCTTACGCCTTTCCATGTGGTTAAACATATTTTTGTTTTCGGAATCCGTGCGTGTCCTTCTCTTGGAACTAATTTCATGGGTATCAATTTTTAGGTAACACCTATAAGTGATATCCTAGGACATGAGTCTTTCTCTTTCTGACTTACTACAAGTTGTGTGATTACCTCTAGACTCATCTATGGTGCTGCAAATGGAATTGTGTCATTTTCTTCCTTGGCTAATATTCCGTGTGTACATTTACCAGTTCTTCTTTGTCCACTCATCTGTTGATGGACTTCTTGGTTGCTTTCATGGCTTGGCTATTGTAATACTGTTGCAATGCAGATTTGCCTGCCTGTGTCTTTCCAATTCTGTCTTCTTAGGTTATAGGCCCAGGAGTAGGCCTGCTGGATCATATGGTAGCTCAATGTTCACCTTGTAGAGGCACGTCCATTCTGTTCTCATTCGTGGCTCTTACCAGGTTACGTCTCACTTAAAGTTGAGGGTATGCACTTCTCCACAATCCCTTCAGCATTTATTGTTTGTAGGTTTTTTCTGATTGTTTATTCTGACTGGTGTGAGCTGATACCTCTTTGTGGTTGGATTTGCATGGGTCTTATAATCCCTTGAAACTGAGCTTTCAGGCATGTCCGTTTTTTCTTCAAACTGTGAGTGCAGCTTACCTCTTCATATTGTTTTCCTGAAGTATGTGCCACATTTTGTAATATTTTGGCCATTACCTCCCTCAAGACATTTTGAGGGCAGGTTCATTTACAGCCCTCCAGTACTTGTGCATATGAAGTGGCACTTAGCACAGGTTTTAAGGCTGCTGTTGCAGGTAACGGCCAGAGGGTGGCAGCATTTCTGCTTTCCCCACTCTGGTAACTAGGGAAAGAGACCTTCCTGCCAGTCGTGTTCCTCAGTTATAAATTAGAGTGAAATGTGCCCGGATATTCCCCTAAATGCTGATGTCTCCTTACCTATTTTGGTTTTTTAATTTGAATTTATAGTTTTTATTGGAGCCATATGCCATTGTGTACATGGACCACTTCTTGGTTGTGCATTCCCCTGTTGATGGACATTTTCGTTGCTTCCAAATGTTGGCTATGGTAAATATAGCTGGAGTGCAGGATTGCCAGCCTGTGTCTTTTTCATTCTCATCCTCTGAGGCGATAGGCCCTGCAGTGGGTATGCCTGATTGAATGGTAGCTGAATATTTACCTTTTCAAGGCACCTTGTTTGTGTTTTCATTACTGGCTCTTACCATGTCCCACTTTGAACCAAGGGTATGCATTTCTCCACAACCCCTACAGCATTTATTTTTTACATAAATGTTGCTCATGGCCATTCTGACTGGTGTGAGCTGATAGGTTTTTGTAATTTGGATTTGCATGTCTTTCATAATTCCTAATGTTCAGCATTTTTCCACGCCTTTTTTATATCTGTTAAACAGAAACAGAAAAACAACTGTGAGTACAAGAAACCTCTTGAAATTGTCTTCTTGGAAGGTTGCCCTCTTTTGAATTTTTGGGTCGATTTTGGACCCCAGGATTTTTTTTGAGGGCAGGTGTCATTTACAGGCCTGCAATGAGTGTGAATATATAGTGACCATTCGCCCTAGGTTTAAATCAGCTGTTGTGGGAAATGGCCACAAGGCGGCAGCATTTCTCCATTCCCACACCTGATTACTAGGGCAGCAGAGCCTTTCTGGAACTCGTGTTCCCAGGTTGTAAATTAGAATGGAATGTGCCAGGAAAACCCTTCATAAGATTATGTCACATTACTTCTTGTTTGATATTTTAATTTTTTTAATCGGGGTAACGATTAGAATATTTTTTGTCTTAGGTGTACACAATCTGATTCATTTGTACTACATATGTGTGTATATATATATATATTTATATATCCAAATACAGATCCTCTTCCAATGTAAATTATTACAGAGTGTTCCGTAGACCTCCGTTGCTATATGGTCGGTCTTTTTGATATATATAGTTAATATGTATTTGTATACCTATGGTAAACCTTATCTTAATTTATCCATTCCCCCCACCTTTCCTTTTAGATAAGCGTGGTTTGTTTTTGAAGTCTCTGAGTGTCTTTCCCTGTGGAAATACGTTCATTTCTGTCAGCTGTTAGATAACGCCTATAAGTGATATCATAGGATATGTGTCTTTTGCTTTCCGACTACCTCATGTCCTGTGATTATATCTAGGCTCATCTATGGTGCCTCAAAGGGCAGTGTTTCGTTGTTTTCCTTCGTTAGTATGCCGTTGTGTACATGGACCGCTTCTTTATCCATTCATTTGTTGATGGACATTTTGGTTGCTTCCGTGCCATGGCTATTGTGAAAATGGCTGCAGTGCAGCTCTTGCAGCCTGTCTCTTCTCGGCTCTGGCCTTCTCAGGTGTGAGGCTCAGCGGAGGCCCTGCTGGATGGAATGGTGGCTCAATTTTTACTTTTAAATGCAGCTCCTTTCTGTTCTCATTACTGGCTCTTACCACTTTACATCTCACCAGCAGTTAGAGGGTACAGAGTTCTCTAAAACCCCTTTGGCATTTATTGTTTGTTGACTTTTTGCTGATGGTAGTTGACTAGTGTGAGTTGAATCCTTTATGTAGATTAGAGTTGCATGAGTCTAATAATTCCTGATGTTGAGCTGGTATCCATTTTTCTTTTTGGAAAAAGAGTGAGTGAAACTTACCTCTGCATACTATCTCCCTGAAACATTTGCCTGTTTTTAATTGTTTTTGGCCATTCCCAGCTCAGGACATTTTTTGAGGTCACGTGTCCTTTACTGCCCTGAGTCCTTGTGTATGTTGAGTGACCGTTAGCCGTGGGTTTAAAGCCGCTTTTGCGGGAAACGGCCACAAGGCGGCAGCATTTCTATATTTCCAAATCTGGGTTTTTGGGCAACAGAGCCTTCCTGGTAATCATGTCAGCAGGCTGCAAATTACACTGAAATGTGCCAGGGCAAACCCCCAAGAGCTTAAACCTCCTTACTTCTTGTTTGTTTTTTAAATTTAATTTTTATTTATTATCAGAGCAAATTTGATAAAAATATTGTGTGTGTTCTAGGTGTACAGAATCTGGTTCATTATATCTGTGCATCGATCTATTCATCTTTGGATCCTTTCCCGTGTCGGTTATTACAGAGTTTTGAGTAGACCTCTCTTGGGATTCCATAGGTATTTTGTGATTATATATTTCATACTTATTAGTACATGTCTGTTAACCCCCATACCCTAATTCATATGTTCCTTACGCCTTTCCATGTGGTTAAACATATTTTTGTTTTCGGAATCCGTGCGTGTCCTTCTCTTGGAACTAATTTCATGGGTATCAATTTTTAGGTAACACCTATAAGTGATATCCTAGGACATGAGTCTTTCTCTTTCTGACTTACTACAAGTTGTGTGATTACCTCTAGACTCATCTATGGTGCTGCAAATGGAATTGTGTCATTTTCTTCCTTGGCTAATAGTCCGTGTGTACATTTACCAGTTCTTCTTTGTCCACTCATCTGTTGATGGACTTCTTGGTTGCTTTCATGGCTTGGCTATTGTAATACTGTTGCAATGCAGATTTGCCTGCCTGTGTCTTTCCAATTCTGTCTTCTTAGGTTATAGGCCCAGGAGTAGGCCTGCTGGATCATATGGTAGCTCAATGTTCACCTTGTAGAGGCACGTCCATTCTGTTCTCATTCGTGGCTCTTACCAGGTTACGTCTCACTTAAAGTTGAGGGTATGCACTTCTCCACAATCCCTTCAGCATTTATTGTTTGTAGGTTTTTTCTGATTGTTTATTCTGACTGGTGTGAGCTGATACCTCTTTGTGGTTGGATTTGCATGGGTCTTATAATCCCTTGAAACTGAGCTTTCAGGCATGTCCGTTTTTTCTTCAAACTGTGAGTGCAGCTTACCTCTTCATATTGTTTTCCTGAAGTATGTGCCACATTTTGTAATATTTTGGCCATTACCTCCCTCAAGACATTTTGAGGGCAGGTTCATTTACAGCCCTCCAGTACTTGTGCATATGAAGTGGCACTTAGCACAGGTTTTAAGGCTGCTGTTGCAGGTAACGGCCAGAGGGTGGCAGCATTTCTGCTTTCCCCACTCTGGTAACTAGGGAAAGAGACCTTCCTGCCAGTCGTGTTCCTCAGTTATAAATTAGAGTGAAATGTGCCCGGATATTCCCCTAAATGCTGATGTCTCCTTACCTATTTTGGTTTTTTAATTTGAATTTATAGTTTTTATTGGAGCCATATGCCATTGTGTACATGGACCACTTCTTGGTTGTGCATTCCCCTGTTGATGGACATTTTCGTTGCTTCCAAATGTTGGCTATGGTAAATATAGCTGGAGTGCAGGATTGCCAGCCTGTGTCTTTTTCATTCTCATCCTCTGAGGCGATAGGCCCTGCAGTGGGTATGCCTGATTGAATGGTAGCTGAATATTTACCTTTTCAAGGCACCTTGTTTGTGTTTTCATTACTGGCTCTTACCATGTCCCACTTTGAACCAAGGGTATGCATTTCTCCACAACCCCTACAGCATTTATTTTTTACATAAATGTTGCTCATGGCCATTCTGACTGGTGTGAGCTGATAGGTTTTTGTAATTTGGATTTGCATGTCTTTCATAATTCCTAATGTTCAGCATTTTTCCACGCCTTTTTTATATCTGTTAAACAGAAACAGGAAAACAACTGTGAGTACAAGAAACCTCTTGAAATTGTCTTCTTGGAAGGTTGCCCTCTTTTGAATTTTTGGGTCGATTTTGGACCCCAGGATTTTTTTTGAGGGCAGGTGTCATTTACAGGCCTGCAATGAGTGTGAATATATAGTGACCATTCGCCCTAGGTTTAAATCAGCTGTTGTGGGAAATGGCCACAAGGCGGCAGCATTTCTCCATTCCCACACCTGATTACTAGGGCAGCAGAGCCTTTCTGGAACTCGTGTTCCCAGGTTGTAAATTAGAATGGAATGTGCCAGGAAAACCCTTCATAAGATTATGTCACATTACTTCTTGTTTGATATTTTAATTTTTTTAATCGGGGTAACGATTAGAATATTTTTTGTCTTAGGTGTACACAATCTGATTCATTTGTACTACATATGTGTGTATATATATATATATATATATATATATATATTCAAATACAGATCCTCTTCCAATGTAAATTATTACAGAGTGTTCCGTAGACCTCCGTTGCTATATGGTCGGTCTTTTTGATATATATATTTAATATGTATTTGTATACCTATGGTAAACCTAATCTTAATTTATCCATTCCCCCCACCTTTCCTTTTAGATAAGCGTGGTTTGTTTTTGAAGTCTCTGAGTGTCTTTCGCTGCGGAAATACGTTCATTTCTGTCAGCTGTTAGATAACGCCTATAAGTGATATCATAGGATATGTGTCTTTTGCTTTCCGACTACCTCATGTCCTGTGATTATATCTAGGCTCATCTATGGTGCCTCAAAGGGCAGTGTTTCGTTGTTTTCCTTCGTTAGTATGCCGTTGTGTACATGGACCGCTTCTTTATCCATTCATTTGTTGATGGACATTTTGGTTGCTTCTGTGCCATGGCTATTGTGAAAATGGCTGCAGTGCAGCTCTTGCAGCCTGTCTCTTCTCGGCTCTGGCCTTCTCAGGTGTGAGGCTCAGCGGAGGCCCTGCTGGATGGAATGGTGGCTCAATTTTTACTTTTAAATGCAGCTCCTTTCTGTTCTCATTACTGGCTCTTACCACTTTACATCTCACCAGCAGTTAGAGGGTACAGAGTTCTCTAAAACCCCGTTGGCATTTATTGTTTGTTGACTTTTTGCTGATGGTAGTTGACTAGTGTGAGTTGAATCCTTTATGTAGATTAGAGTTGCATGAGTCTAATAATTCCTGATGTTGAGCTGGTATCCATTTTTCTTTTTGGAAAAAGAGTGAGTGAAACTTACCTCTGCATACTATCTCCCTGAAACATTTGCCTGTTTTTAATTGTTTTTGGCCATTCCCAGCTCAGGACATTTTTTGAGGTCACGTGTCCTTTACTGCCCTGAGTCCTTGTGTATGTTGAGTGACCGTTAGCCGTGGGTTTAAAGCCGCTTTTGCGGGAAACGGCCACAAGGCGGCAGCACTTCTATATTTCCAAATCTGGGTTTTTGGGCAACAGAGCCTTCCTGGTAATCATGTCAGCAGGCTGCAAATTACACTGAAATGTGCCAGGGCAAACCCCCAAGAGCTTAAACCTCCTTACTTCTTGTTTGTTTTTTAAATTTAATTTTTATTTATTATCAGAGCAAATTTGATAAAAATATTGTGTGTGTTCTAGGTGTACAGAATCTGGTTCATTATATCTATGCATCGATCTATTCATCTTTGGATCCTTTCCCGTGTCGGTTATTACAGAGTTTTGAGTAGACCTCTCTTGGGATTCCATAGGTATTTTGTGATTATATATTTCATAAGTATTAGTACATGTCTGTTAACCCCCATACCCTAATTCATATGTTCCTTACGCCTTTCCATGTGGTTAAACATATTTTTGTTTTCGGAATCCGTGCGTGTCCTTCTCTTGGAACTAATTTCACGGGTATCAATTTTTAGGTAACACCTATAAGTGATATCCTAGGACATGAGTCTTTCTCTTTCTGACTTACTACAAGTTGTGTGATTACCTCTAGACTCATCTATGGTGCTGCAAATGGAATTGTGTCATTTTCTTCCTTGGCTAATATTCCGTGTGTACATTTACCAGTTCTTCTTTGTCCACTCATCTGTTGATGGACTTCTTGGTTGCTTTCATGGCTTGGCTATTGTAATACTGTTGCAATGCAGATTTGCCTGCCTGTGTCTTTCCAATTCTGTCTTCTTAGGTTATAGGCCCAGGAGTAGGCCTGCTGGATCATATGGTAGCTCAATGTTCACCTTGTAGAGGCACGTCCATTCTGTTCTCATTCGTGGCTCTTACCAGGTTACGTCTCACTTAAAGTTGAGGGTATGCACTTCTCCACAATCCCTTCAGCATTTATTGTTTGTAGGTTTTTTCTGATTGTTTATTCTGACTGGTGTGAGCTGATACCTCTTTGTGGTTGGATTTGCATGGGTCTTATAATCCCTTGAAACTGAGCTTTCAGGCATGTCCGTTTTTTCTTCAAACTGTGAGAGCAGCTTACCTCTTCATATTGTTTTCCTGAAGTATGTGCCACATTTTGTAATATTTTGGCCATTACCTCCCTCAAGACATTTTGAGGGCAGGTTCATTTACAGCCCTCCAGTACTTGTGCATATGAAGTGGCACTTAGCACAGGTTTTAAGGCTGCTGTTGCAGGTAACGGCCAGAGGGTGGCAGCATTTCTGCTTTCCCCACTCTGGTAACTAGGGAAAGAGACCTTCCTGCCAGTCGTGTTCCTCAGTTATAAATTAGAGTGAAATGTGCCCGGATATTCCCCTAAATGCTGATGTCTCCTTACCTATTTCGGTTTTCTAATTTGAATTTATAGTTTTTATTGGAGCCATATGCCATTGTGTACATGGACCACTTCTTGTTTGTGCATTCCCCTGTTGATGGACATTTTCGTTGCTTCCAAATGTTGGCTATGGTAAATATAGCTGGAGTGCAGAATTGCCAGCCTGTGTCCTTTTCATTCTCATCCTCTGAGGCGATAGGCCCTGCAGTGGGTATGCCTGATTGAATGGTAGCTGAATATTTACCTTTTCAAGGCACCTTGTTTGTGTTTTCATTACTGGCTCTTACCATGTCCCACTTTGAACCAAGGGTATGCATTTCTCCACAACCCCTACAGCATTTATTTTTTACATAAATGTTGCTCATGGCCATTCTGACTGGTGTGAGCTGATAGGTTTTTGTAATTTGGATTTGCATGTCTTTCATAATTCCTAATGTTCAGCATTTTTCCACGCCTTTTTTATATCTGTTAAACAGAAACAGAAAAACAACTGTGAGTACAAGAAACCTCTTGAAATTGTCTTCTTGGAAGATTGCCCTCTTTTGAATTTTTGGGTCGATTTTGGACCCCAGGATTTTTTTTGAGGGCAGGTGTCATTTACAGGCCTGCAATGAGTGTGAATATATAGTGACCATTCGCCCTAGGTTTAAATCAGCTGTTGTGGGAAATGGCCACAAGGCGGCAGCATTTCTCCATTCCCACACCTGATTACTAGGGCAGCAGAGCCTTTCTGGAACTCGTGTTCCCAGGTTGTAAATTAGAATGGAATGTGCCAGGAAAACCCTTCATAAGATTATGTCACATTACTTCTTGTTTGATATTTTAATTTTTTTAATCGGGGTAACGATTAGAATATTTTTTGTCTTAGGTGTACACAATCTGATTCATTTGTACTACATATGTGTGTATATATATATATATATATATATATATATATATTCAAATACAGATCCTCTTCCAATGTAAATTATTACAGAGTGTTCCGTAGACCTCCGTTGCTATATGGTCGGTCTTTTTGATATATATATTTAATATGTATTTGTATACCTATGGTAAACCTAATCTTAATTTATCCATTCCCCCCACCTTTCCTTTTAGATAAGCGTGGTTTGTTTTTGAAGTCTCTGAGTGTCTTTCCCTGCGGAAATACGTTCATTTCTGTCAGCTGTTAGATAACGCCTATAAGTGATATCATAGGATATGTGTCTTTTGCTTTCCGACTACCTCATGTCCTGTGATTATATCTAGGCTCATCTATGGTGCCTCAAAGGGCAGTGTTTCGTTGTTTTCCTTCGTTAGTATGCCGTTGTGTACATGGACCGCTTCTTTATCCATTCATTTGTTGATGGACATTTTGGTTGCTTCTGTGCCATGGCTATTGTGAAAATGGCTGCAGTGCAGCTCTTGCAGCCTGTCTCTTCTCGGCTCTGGCCTTCTCAGGTGTGAGGCTCAGCGGAGGCCCTGCTGGATGGAATGGTGGCTCAATTTTTACTTTTAAATGCAGCTCCTTTCTGTTCTCATTACTGGCTCTTACCACTTTACATCTCACCAGCAGTTAGAGGGTACAGAGTTCTCTAAAACCCCGTTGGCATTTATTGTTTGTTGACTTTTTGCTGATGGTAGTTGACTAGTGTGAGTTGAATCCTTTATGTAGATTAGAGTTGCATGAGTCTAATAATTCCTGATGTTGAGCTGGTATCCATTTTTCTTTTTGGAAAAAGAGTGAGTGAAACTTACCTCTGCATACTATCTCCCTGAAACATTTGCCTGTTTTTAATTGTTTTTGGCCATTCCCAGCTCAGGACATTTTTTGAGGTCACGTGTCCTTTACTGCCCTGAGTCCTTGTGTATGTTGAGTGACCGTTAGCCGTGGGTTTAAAGCCGCTTTTGCGGGAAACGGCCACAAGGCGGCAGCACTTCTATATTTCCAAATCTGGGTTTTTGGGCAACAGAGCCTTCCTGGTAATCATGTCAGCAGGCTGCAAATTACACTGAAATGTGCCAGGGCAAACCCCCAAGAGCTTAAACCTCCTTACTTCTTGTTTGTTTTTTAAATTTAATTTTTATTTATTATCAGAGCAAATTTGATAAAAATATTGTGTGTGTTCTAGGTGTACAGAATCTGGTTCATTATATCTGTGCATCGATCTATTCATCTTTGGATCCTTTCCCGTGTCGGTTATTACAGAGTTTTGAGTAGACCTCTCTTGGGATTCCATAGGTATTTTGTGATTATATATATCATAAGTATTAGTACATGTCTGTTAACCCCCATACCCTAATTCATATGTTCCTTACGCCTTTCCATGTGGTTAAACATATTTTTGTTTTCGGAATCCGTGCGTGTCCTTCTCTTGGAACTAATTTCACGGGTATCAATTTTTAGGTAACACCTATAAGTGATATCCTAGGACATGAGTCTTTCTCTTTCTGACTTACTACAAGTTGTGTGATTACCTCTAGACTCATCTATGGTGCTGCAAATGGAATTGTGTCATTTTCTTCCTTGGCTAATATTCCGTGTGTACATTTACCAGTTCTTCTTTGTCCACTCATCTGTTGATGGACTTCTTGGTTGCTTTCATGGCTTGGCTATTGTAATACTGTTGCAATGCAGATTTGCCTGCCTGTGTCTTTCCAATTCTGTCTTCTTAGGTTATAGGCCCAGGAGTAGGCCTGCTGGATCATATGGTAGCTCAATGTTCACCTTGTAGAGGCACGTCCATTCTGTTCTCATTCGTGGCTCTTACCAGGTTACGTCTCACTTAAAGTTGAGGGTATGCACTTCTCCACAATCCCTTCAGCATTTATTGTTTGTAGGTTTTTTCTGATTGTTTATTCTGACTGGTGTGAGCTGATACCTCTTTGTGGTTGGATTTGCATGGGTCTTATAATCCCTTGAAACTGAGCTTTCAGGCATGTCCGTTTTTTCTTCAAACTGTGAGTGCAGCTTACCTCTTCATATTGTTTTCCTGAAGTATGTGCCACATTTTGTAATATTTTGGCCATTACCTCCCTCAAGACATTTTGAGGGCAGGTTCATTTACAGCCCTCCAGTACTTGTGCATATGAAGTGGCACTTAGCACAGGTTTTAAGGCTGCTGTTGCAGGTAACGGCCAGAGGGTGGCAGCATTTCTGCTTTCCCCACTCTGGTAACTAGGGAAAGAGACCTTCCTGCCAGTCGTGTTCCTCAGTTATAAATTAGAGTGAAATGTGCCCGGATATTCCCCTAAATGCTGATGTCTCCTTACCTATTTTGGTTTTTTAATTTGAATTTATAGTTTTTATTGGAGCCATATGCCATTGTGTACATGGACCACTTCTTGTTTGTGCATTCCCCTGTTGATGGACATTTTCGTTGCTTCCAAATGTTGGCTATGGTAAATATAGCTGGAGTGCAGGATTGCCAGCCTGTGTCCTTTTCATTCTCATCCTCTGAGGCGATAGGCCCTGCAGTGGGTATGCCTGATTGAATGGTAGCTGAATATTTACCTTTTCAAGGCACCTTGTTTGTGTTTTCATTACTGGCTCTTACCATGTCCCACTTTGAACCAAGGGTATGCATTTCTCCACAACCCCTACAGCATTTATTTTTTACATAAATGTTGCTCATGGCCATTCTGACTGGTGTGAGCTGATAGGTTTTTGTAATTTGGATTTGCATGTCTTTCATAATTCCTAATGTTCAGCATTTTTCCACGCCTTTTTTATATCTGTTAAACAGAAACAGAAAAACAACTGTGAGTACAAGAAACCTCTTGAAATTGTCTTCTTGGAAGATTGCCCTCTTTTGAATTTTTGGGTCGATTTTGGACCCCAGGATTTTTTTTGAGGGCAGGTGTCATTTACAGGCCTGCAATGAGTGTGAATATATAGTGACCATTCGCCCTAGGTTTAAATCAGCTGTTGTGGGAAATGGCCACAAGGCGGCAGCATTTCTCCATTCCCACACCTGATTACTAGGGCAGCAGAGCCTTTCTGGAACTCGTGTTCCCAGGTTGTAAATTAGAATGGAATGTGCCAGGAAAACCCTTCATAAGATTATGTCACATTACTTCTTGTTTGATATTTTAATTTTTTTAATCGGGGTAACGATTAGAATATTTTTTGTCTTAGGTGTACACAATCTGATTCATTTGTACTACATATGTGTGTATATATATATATATATATATATATATATATTCAAATACAGATCCTCTTCCAATGTAAATTATTACAGAGTGTTCCGTAGACCTCCGTTGCTATATGGTCGGTCTTTTTGATATATATATTTAATATGTATTTGTATACCTATGGTAAACCTAATCTTAATTTATCCATTCCCCCCACCATTCCTTTTAGATAAGCGTGGTTTGTTTTTGAAGTCTCTGAGTGTCTTTCCCTGCGGAAATACGTTCATTTCTGTCAGCTGTTAGATAACGCCTATAAGTGATATCATAGGATATGTGTCTTTTGCTTTCCGACTACCTCATGTCCTGTGATTATATCTAGGCTCATCTATGGTGCCTCAAAGGGCAGTGTTTCGTTGTTTTCCTTCGTTAGTATGCCGTTGTGTACATGGACCGCTTCTTTATCCATTCATTTGTTGATGGACATTTTGGTTGCTTCTGTGCCATGGCTATTGTGAAAATGGCTGCAGTGCAGCTCTTGCAGCCTGTCTCTTCTCGGCTCTGGCCTTCTCAGGTGTGAGGCTCAGCGGAGGCCCTGCTGGATGGAATGGTGGCTCAATTTTTACTTTTAAATGCAGCTCCTTTCTGTTCTCATTACTGGCTCTTACCACTTTACATCTCACCAGCAGTTAGAGGGTACAGAGTTCTCTAAAACCCCGTTGGCATTTATTGTTTGTTGACTTTTTGCTGATGGTAGTTGACTAGTGTGAGTTGAATCCTTTATGTAGATTAGAGTTGCATGAGTCTAATAATTCCTGATGTTGAGCTGGTATCCATTTTTCTTTTTGGAAAAAGAGTGAGTGAAACTTACCTCTGCATACTATCTCCCTGAAACATTTGCCTGTTTTTAATTGTTTTTGGCCATTCCCAGCTCAGGACATTTTTTGAGGTCACGTGTCCTTTACTGCCCTGAGTCCTTGTGTATGTTGAGTGACCGTTAGCCGTGGGTTTAAAGCCGCTTTTGCGGGAAACGGCCACAAGGCGGCAGCACTTCTATATTTCCAAATCTGGGTTTTTGGGCAACAGAGCCTTCCTGGTAATCATGTCAGCAGGCTGCAAATTACACTGAAATGTGCCAGGGCAAACCCCCAAGAGCTTAAACCTCCTTACTTCTTGTTTGTTTTTTAAATTTAATTTTTATTTATTATCAGAGCAAATTTGATAAAAATATTGTGTGTGTTCTAGGTGTACAGAATCTGGTTCATTATATCTATGCATCGATCTATTCATCTTTGGATCCTTTCCCGTGTCGGTTATTACAGAGTTTTGAGTAGACCTCTCTTGGGATTCCATAGGTATTTTGTGATTATATATTTCATAAGTATTAGTACATGTCTGTTAACCCCCATACCCTAATTCATATGTTCCTTACGCCTTTCCATGTGGTTAAACATATTTTTGTTTTCGGAATCCGTGCGTGTCCTTCTCTTGGAACTAATTTCACGGGTATCAATTTTTAGGTAACACCTATAAGTGATATCCTAGGACATGAGTCTTTCTCTTTCTGACTTACTACAAGTTGTGTGATTACCTCTAGACTCATCTATGGTGCTGCAAATGGAATTGTGTCATTTTCTTCCTTGGCTAATATTCCGTGTGTACATTTACCAGTTCTTCTTTGTCCACTCATCTGTTGATGGACTTCTTGGTTGCTTTCATGGCTTGGCTATTGTAATACTGTTGCAATGCAGATTTGCCTGCCTGTGTCTTTCCAATTCTGTCTTCTTAGGTTATAGGCCCAGGAGTAGGCCTGCTGGATCATATGGTAGCTCAATGTTCACCTTGTAGAGGCACGTCCATTCTGTTCTCATTCGTGGCTCTTACCAGGTTACGTCTCACTTAAAGTTGAGGGTATGCACTTCTCCACAATCCCTTCAGCATTTATTGTTTGTAGGTTTTTTCTGATTGTTTATTCTGACTGGTGTGAGCTGATACCTCTTTGTGGTTGGATTTGCATGGGTCTTATAATCCCTTGAAACTGAGCTTTCAGGCATGTCCGTTTTTTCTTCAAACTGTGAGTGCAGCTTACCTCTTCATATTGTTTTCCTGAAGTATGTGCCACATTTTGTAATATTTTGGCCATTACCTCCCTCAAGACATTTTGAGGGCAGGTTCATTTACAGCCCTCCAGTACTTGTGCATATGAAGTGGCACTTAGCACAGGTTTTAAGGCTGCTGTTGCAGGTAACGGCCAGAGGGTGGCAGCATTTCTGCTTTCCCCACTCTGGTAAATAGGGAAAGAGACCTTCCTGCCAGTCGTGTTCCTCAGTTATAAATTAGAGTGAAATGTGCCCGGATATTCCCCTAAATGCTGATGTCTCCTTACCTATTTTGGTTTTTTAATTTGAATTTATAGTTTTTATTGGAGCCATATGCCATTGTGTACATGGACCACTTCTTGTTTGTGCATTCCCCTGTTGATGGACATTTTCGTTGCTTCCAAATGTTGGCTATGGTAAATATAGCTGGAGTGCAGGATTGCCAGCCTGTGTCTTTTTCATTCTCATCCTCTGAGGCGATAGGCCCTGCAGTGGGTATGCCTGATTGAATGGTAGCTGAATATTTACCTTTTCAAGGCACCTTGTTTGTGTTTTCATTACTGGCTCTTACCATGTCCCACTTTGAACCAAGGGTATGCATTTCTCCACAACCCCTACAGCATTTATTTTTTACATAAATGTTGCTCATGGCCATTCTGACTGGTGTGAGCTGATAGGTTTTTGTAATTTGGATTTGCATGTCTTTCATAATTCCTAATGTTCAGCATTTTTCCACGCCTTTTTTATATCTGTTAAACAGAAACAGAAAAACAACTGTGAGTACAAGAAACCTTTTGAAATTGTCTTCTTGGAAGGTTGCCCTCTTTTGAATTTTTTGGTCGATTTTGGACCCCAGGATTTTTTTTGAGGGCAGGTGTCATTTACAGGCCTGCAATGAGTGTGAATATATAGTGACCATTCACCCTAGGTTTAAATCTGCTGTTGTGGGAAATGGCCACAAGGCGGCAGCATTTCTCCATTCCCACACCTGATTACTAGGGCAGCAGAGCCTTTCTGGAACTCGTGTTCCCAGGCTGTAAATTAGAATGGAATGTGCCAGGAAAACCCTTCATAAGATTATGTCACATTACTTCTTGTTTGATATTTTAATTTTTTTAATCGGGGTAACGATTAGAATATTTTTTGTCTTAGGTGTACACAATCTGATTCATTTGTACTACATATGTGTGTGTATATATATATATATATTCAAATACAGATCCTCTTCCAATGTAAATTATTACAGAGTGTTCCGTAGACCTCCGTTGCTATATGGTCGGTCTTTTTGATATATATATTTAATATGTATTTGTATACCTATGGTAAACCTAATCTTAATTTATCCATTCCCCCCACCATTCCTTTTAGATAAGCGTGGTTTGTTTTTGAAGTCTCTGAGTGTCTTTCCCTGCGGAAATACGTTCATTTCTGTCAGCTGTTAGATAACGCCTATAAGTGATATCATAGGATATGTGTCTTTTGCTTTCCGACTACCTCATGTCCTGTGATTATATCTAGGCTCATCTATGGTGCCTCAAAGGGCAGTGTTTCGTTGTTTTCCTTCGTTAGTATGCCGTTGTGTACATGGACCGCTTCTTTATCCATTCATTTGTTGATGGACATTTTGGTTGCTTCTGTGCCATGGCTATTGTGAAAATGGCTGCAGTGCAGCTCTTGCAGCCTGTGTCTTCTCGGCTCTGGCCTTCTCAGGTGTGAGGCTCAGCGGAGGCCCTGCTGGATGGAATGGTGGCTCAATTTTTACTTTTAAATGCAGCTCCTTTCTGTTCTCATTACTGGCTCTTACCACTTTACATCTCACCAGCAGTTAGAGGGTACAGAGTTCTCTAAAACCCCTTTGGCATTTATTGTTTGTTGACTTTTTGCTGATGGTAGTTGACTAGTGTGAGTTGAATCCTTTATGTAGATTAGAGTTGCATGAGTCTAATAATTCCTGATGTTGAGCTGGTATCCATTTTTCTTTTTGGAAAAAGAGTGAGTGAAACTTACCTCTGCATACTATCTCCCTGAAACATTTGCCTGTTTTTAATTGTTTTTGGCCATTCCCAGCTCAGGACATTTTTTGAGGTCACGTGTCCTTTACTGCCCTGAGTCCTTGTGTATGTTGAGTGACCGTTAGCCGTGGGTTTAAAGCCGCTTTTGCGGGAAACGGCCACAAGGCGGCAGCACTTCTATATTTCCAAATCTGGGTTTTTGGGCAACAGAGCCTTCCTGGTAATCATGTCAGCAGGCTGCAAATTACACTGAAATGTGCCAGGGCAAACCCCCAAGAGCTTAAACCTCCTTACTTCTTGTTTGTTTTTTAAATTTAATTTTTATTTATTATCAGAGCAAATTTGATAAAAATATTGTGTGTGTTCTAGGTGTACAGAATCTGGTTCATTATATCTGTGCATCGATCTATTCATCTTTGGATCCTTTCCCGTGTCGGTTATTACAGAGTTTTGAGTAGACCTCTCTTGGGATTCCATAGGTATTTTGTGATTATATATTTCATAAGTATTAGTACATGTCTGTTAACCCCCATACCCTAATTCATATGTTCCTTACGCCTTTCCATGTGGTTAAACATATTTTTGTTTTCGGAATCCGTGCGTGTCCTTCTCTTGGAACTAATTTCACGGGTATCAATTTTTAGGTAACACCTATAAGTGATATCCTAGGACATGAGTCTTTCTCTTTCTGACTTACTACAAGTTGTGTGATTACCTCTAGACTCATCTATGGTGCTGCAAATGGAATTGTGTCATTTTCTTCCTTGGCTAATATTCCGTGTGTACATTTACCAGTTCTTCTTTGTCCACTCATCTGTTGATGGACTTCTTGGTTGCTTTCATGGCTTGGCTATTGTAATACTGTTGCAATGCAGATTTGCCTGCCTGTGTCTTTCCAATTCTGTCTTCTTAGGTTATAGGCCCAGGAGTAGGCCTGCTGGATCATATGGTAGCTCAATGTTCACCTTGTAGAGGCACGTCCATTCTGTTCTCATTCGTGGCTCTTACCAGGTTACGTCTCACTTAAAGTTGAGGGTATGCACTTCTCCACAATCCCTTCAGCATTTATTGTTTGTAGGTTTTTTCTGATTGTTTATTCTGACTGGTGTGAGCTGATACCTCTTTGTGGTTGGATTTGCATGGGTCTTATAATCCCTTGAAACTGAGCTTTCAGGCATGTCCGTTTTTTCTTCAAACTGTGAGTGCAGCTTACCTCTTCATATTGTTTTCCTGAAGTATGTGCCACATTTTGTAATATTTTGGCCATTACCTCCCTCAAGACATTTTGAGGGCAGGTTCATTTACAGCCCTCCAGTACTTGTGCATATGAAGTGGCACTTAGCACAGGTTTTAAGGCTGCTGTTGCAGGTAACGGCCAGAGGGTGGCAGCATTTCTGCTTTCCCCACTCTGGTAACTAGGGAAAGAGACCTTCCTGCCAGTCGTGTTCCTCAGTTATAAATTAGAGTGAAATGTGCCCGGATATTCCCCTAAATGCTGATGTCTCCTTACCTATTTTGGTTTTTTAATTTGAATTTATAGTTTTTATTGGAGCCATATGCCATTGTGTACATGGACCACTTCTTGTTTGTGCATTCCCCTGTTGATGGACATTTTCGTTGCTTCCAAATGTTGGCTATGGTAAATATAGCTGGAGTGCAGGATTGCCAGCCTGTGTCCTTTTCATTCTCATCCTCTGAGGCGATAGGCCCTGCAGTGGGTATGCCTGATTGAATGGTAGCTGAATATTTACCTTTTCAAGGCACCTTGTTTGTGTTTTCATTACTGGCTCTTACCATGTCCCACTTTGAACCAAGGGTATGCATTTCTCCACAACCCCTACAGCATTTATTTTTTACATAAATGTTGCTCATGGCCATTCTGACTGGTGTGAGCTGATAGGTTTTTGTAATTTGGATTTGCATGTCTTTCATAATTCCTAATGTTCAGCATTTTTCCACGCCTTTTTTATATCTGTTAAACAGAAACAGAAAAACAACTGTGAGTACAAGAAACCTCTTGAAATTGTCTTCTTGGAAGATTGCCCTCTTTTGAATTTTTGGGTCGATTTTGGACCCCAGGATTTTTTTTGAGGGCAGGTGTCATTTACAGGCCTGCAATGAGTGTGAATATATAGTGACCATTCGCCCTAGGTTTAAATCAGCTGTTGTGGGAAATGGCCACAAGGCGGCAGCATTTCTCCATTCCCACACCTGATTACTAGGGCAGCAGAGCCTTTCTGGAACTCGTGTTCCCAGGTTGTAAATTAGAATGGAATGTGCCAGGAAAACCCTTCATAAGATTATGTCACATTACTTCTTGTTTGATATTTTAATTTTTTTAATCGGGGTAACGATTAGAATATTTTTTGTCTTAGGTGTACACAATCTGATTCATTTGTACTACATATGTGTGTATATATATATATATATATATATATTCAAATACAGATCCTCTTCCAATGTAAATTATTACAGAGTGTTCCGTAGACCTCCGTTGCTATATGGTCGGTCTTTTTGATATATATATTTAATATGTATTTGTATACCTATGGTAAACCTAATCTTAATTTATCCATTCCCCCCACCATTCCTTTTAGATAAGCGTGGTTTGTTTTTGAAGTCTCTGAGTGTCTTTCCCTGCGGAAATACGTTCATTTCTGTCAGCTGTTAGATAACGCCTATAAGTGATATCATAGGATATGTGTCTTTTGCTTTCCGACTACCTCATGTCCTGTGATTATATCTAGGCTCATCTATGGTGCCTCAAAGGGCAGTGTTTCGTTGTTTTCCTTCGTTAGTATGCCGTTGTGTACATGGACCGCTTCTTTATCCATTCATTTGTTGATGGACATTTTGGTTGCTTCTGTGCCATGGCTATTGTGAAAATGGCTGCAGTGCAGCTCTTGCAGCCTGTCTCTTCTCGGCTCTGGCCTTCTCAGGTGTGAGGCTCAGCGGAGGCCCTGCTGGATGGAATGGTGGCTCAATTTTTACTTTTAAATGCAGCTCCTTTCTGTTCTCATTACTGGCTCTTACCACTTTACATCTCACCAGCAGTTAGAGGGTACAGAGTTCTCTAAAACCCCGTTGGCATTTATTGTTTGTTGACTTTTTGCTGATGGTAGTTGACTAGTGTGAGTTGAATCCTTTATGTAGATTAGAGTTGCATGAGTCTAATAATTCCTGATGTTGAGCTGGTATCCATTTTTCTTTTTGGAAAAAGAGTGAGTGAAACTTACCTCTGCATACTATCTCCCTGAAACATTTGCCTGTTTTTAATTGTTTTTGGCCATTCCCAGCTCAGGACATTTTTTGAGGTCACGTGTCCTTTACTGCCCTGAGTCCTTGTGTATGTTGAGTGACCGTTAGCCGTGGGTTTAAAGCCGCTTTTGCGGGAAACGGCCACAAGGCGGCAGCACTTCTATATTTCCAAATCTGGGTTTTTGGGCAACAGAGCCTTCCTGGTAATCATGTCAGCAGGCTGCAAATTACACTGAAATGTGCCAGGGCAAACCCCCAAGAGCTTAAACCTCCTTACTTCTTGTTTGTTTTTTAAATTTAATTTTTATTTATTATCAGAGCAAATTTGATAAAAATATTGTGTGTGTTCTAGGTGTACAGAATCTGGTTCATTATATCTATGCATCGATCTATTCATCTTTGGATCCTTTCCCGTGTCGGTTATTACAGAGTTTTGAGTAGACCTCTCTTGGGATTCCATAGGTATTTTGTGATTATATATTTCATAAGTATTAGTACATGTCTGTTAACCCCCATACCCTAATTCATATGTTCCTTACGCCTTTCCATGTGGTTAAACATATTTTTGTTTTCGGAATCCGTGCGTGTCCTTCTCTTGGAACTAATTTCACGGGTATCAATTTTTAGGTAACACCTATAAGTGATATCCTAGGACATGAGTCTTTCTCTTTCTGACTTACTACAAGTTGTGTGATTACCTCTAGACTCATCTATGGTGCTGCAAATGGAATTGTGTCATTTTCTTCCTTGGCTAATATTCCGTGTGTACATTTACCAGTTCTTCTTTGTCCACTCATCTGTTGATGGACTTCTTGGTTGCTTTCATGGCTTGGCTATTGTAATACTGTTGCAATGCAGATTTGCCTGCCTGTGTCTTTCCAATTCTGTCTTCTTAGGTTATAGGCCCAGGAGTAGGCCTGCTGGATCATATGGTAGCTCAATGTTCACCTTGTAGAGGCACGTCCATTCTGTTCTCATTCGTGGCTCTTACCAGGTTACGTCTCACTTAAAGTTGAGGGTATGCACTTCTCCACAATCCCTTCAGCATTTATTGTTTGTAGGTTTTTTCTGATTGTTTATTCTGACTGGTGTGAGCTGATACCTCTTTGTGGTTGGATTTGCATGGGTCTTATAATCCCTTGAAACTGAGCTTTCAGGCATGTCCGTTTTTTCTTCAAACTGTGAGTGCAGCTTACCTCTTCATATTGTTTTCCTGAAGTATGTGCCACATTTTGTAATATTTTGGCCATTACCTCCCTCAAGACATTTTGAGGGCAGGTTCATTTACAGCCCTCCAGTACTTGTGCATATGAAGTGGCACTTAGCACAGGTTTTAAGGCTGCTGTTGCAGGTAACGGCCAGAGGGTGGCAGCATTTCTGCTTTCCCCACTCTGGTAAATAGGGAAAGAGACCTTCCTGCCAGTCGTGTTCCTCAGTTATAAATTAGAGTGAAATGTGCCCGGATATTCCCCTAAATGCTGATGTCTCCTTACCTATTTTGGTTTTTTAATTTGAATTTATAGTTTTTATTGGAGCCATATGCCATTGTGTACATGGACCACTTCTTGTTTGTGCATTCCCCTGTTGATGGACATTTTCGTTGCTTCCAAATGTTGGCTATGGTAAATATAGCTGGAGTGCAGGATTGCCAGCCTGTGTCTTTTTCATTCTCATCCTCTGAGGCGATAGGCCCTGCAGTGGGTATGCCTGATTGAATGGTAGCTGAATATTTACCTTTTCAAGGCACCTTGTTTGTGTTTTCATTACTGGCTCTTACCATGTCCCACTTTGAACCAAGGGTATGCATTTCTCCACAACCCCTACAGCATTTATTTTTTACATAAATGTTGCTCATGGCCATTCTGACTGGTGTGAGCTGATAGGTTTTTGTAATTTGGATTTGCATGTCTTTCATAATTCCTAATGTTCAGCATTTTTCCACGCCTTTTTTATATCTGTTAAACAGAAACAGAAAAACAACTGTGAGTACAAGAAACCTCTTGAAATTGTCTTCTTGGAAGGTTGCCCTCTTTTGAATTTTTGGGTCGATTTTGGACCCCAGGATTTTTTTTGAGGGCAGGTGTCATTTACAGGCCTGCAATGAGTGTGAATATATAGTGACCATTCGCCCTAGGTTTAAATCAGCTGTTGTGGGAAATGGCCACAAGGCGGCAGCATTTCTCCATTCCCACACCTGATTACTAGGGCAGCAGAGCCTTTCTGGAACTCGTGTTCCCAGGCTGTAAATTAGAATGGAATGTGCCAGGAAAACCCTTCATAAGATTATGTCACATTACTTCTTGTTTGATATTTTAATTTTTTTAATCGGGGTAACGATTAGAATATTTTTTGTCTTAGGTGTACACAATCTGATTCATTTGTAATACATATGTGTGTATATATATATATATATATATATATATATTCAAATACAGATCCTCTTCCAATGTAAATTATTACAGAGTGTTCCGTAGACCTCCGTTGCTATATGGTCGGTCTTTTTGATATATATATTTAATATGTATTTGTATACCTATGGTAAACCTAATCTTAATTTATCCATTCCCCCCACCTTTCCTTTTAGATAAGCGTGGTTTGTTTTTGAAGTCTCTGAGTGTCTTTCCCTGCGGAAATACGTTCATTTCTGTCAGCTGTTAGATAACGCCTATAAGTGATATCATAGGATATGTGTCTTTTGCTTTCCGACTACCTCATGTCCTGTGATTATATCTAGGCTCATCTATGGTGCCTCAAAGGGCAGTGTTTCATTGTTCTCCTTCGTTAGTATGCCGTTGTGTACATGGACCGCTTCTTTATCCATTCATTTGTTGATGGACATTTTGGTTGCTTCCGTGCCATGGCTATTGTGAAAATGGCTGCAGTGCAGCTCTTGCAGCCTGTCTCTTCTCGGCTCTGGCCTTCTCAGGTGTGAGGCTCAGCGGAGGCCCTGCTGGATGGAATGGTGGCTCAATTTTTACTTTTAAATGCAGCTCCTTTCTGTTCTCATTACTGGCTCTTACCACTTTACATCTCACCAGCAGTTAGAGGGTACAGAGTTCTCTAAAACCCCTTTGGCATTTATTGTTTGTTGACTTTTTGCTGATGGTAGTTGACTAGTGTGAGTTGAATCCTTTATGTAGATTAGAGTTGCATGAGTCTAATAATTCCTGATGTTGAGCTGGTATCCATTTTTCTTTTTGGAAAAAGAGTGAGTGAAACTTACCTCTGCATACTATCTCCCTGAAACATTTGCCTGTTTTTAATTGTTTTTGGCCATTCCCAGCTCAGGACATTTTTTGAGGTCACGTGTCCTTTACTGCCCTGAGTCCTTGTGTATGTTGAGTGACCGTTAGCCGTGGGTTTAAAGCCGCTTTTGCGGGAAACGGCCACAAGGCGGCAGCACTTCTATATTTCCAAATCTGGGTTTTTGGGCAACAGAGCCTTCCTGGTAATCATGTCAGCAGGCTGCAAATTACACTGAAATGTGCCAGGGCAAACCCCCAAGAGCTTAAACCTCCTTACTTCTTGTTTGTTTTTTAAATTTAATTTTTATTTATTATCAGAGCAAATTTGATAAAAATATTGTGTGTGTTCTAGGTGTACAGAATCTGGTTCATTATACCTATGCATCGATCTATTCATCTTTGGATCCTTTCCCGTGTCGGTTATTACAGAGTTTTGAGTAGACCTCTCTTGGGATTCCATAGGTATTTTGTGATTATATATTTCATAAGTATTAGTACATGTCTGTTAACCCCCATACCCTAATTCATATGTTCCTTACGCCTTTCCATGTGGTTAAACATATTTTTGTTTTCGGAATCCGTGCGTGTCCTTCTCTTGGAACTAATTTCACGGGTATCAATTTTTAGGTAACACCTATAAGTGATATCCTAGGACATGAGTCTTTCTCTTTCTGACTTACTACAAGTTGTGTGATTACCTCTAGACTCATCTATGGTGCTGCAAATGGAATTGTGTCATTTTCTTCCTTGGCTAATATTCCGTGTGTACATTTACCAGTTCTTCTTTGTCCACTCATCTGTTGATGGACTTCTTGGTTGCTTTCATGGCTTGGCTATTGTAATACTGTTGCAATGCAGATTTGCCTGCCTGTGTCTTTCCAATTCTGTCTTCTTAGGTTATAGGCCCAGGAGTAGGCCTGCTGGATCATATGGTAGCTCAATGTTCACCTTGTAGAGGCACGTCCATTCTGTTCTCATTCCTGGCTCTTACCAGGTTACGTCTCACTTAAAGTTGAGGGTATGCACTTCTCCACAATCCCTTCAGCATTTATTGTTTGTAGGTTTTTTCTGATTGTTTATTCTGACTGGTGTGAGCTGATACCTCTTTGTGGTTGGATTTGCATGGGTCTTATAATCCCTTGAAACTGAGCTTTCAGGCATGTCCGTTTTTTCTTCAAACTGTGAGTGCAGCTTACCTCTTCATATTGTTTTCCTGAAGTATGTGCCACATTTTGTAATATTTTGGCCATTACCTCCCTCAAGACATTTTGAGGGCAGGTTCATTTACAGCCCTCCAGTACTTGTGCACATGAAGTGGCACTTAGCACAGGTTTTAAGGCTGCTGTTGCAGGTAACGGCCAGAGGGTGGCAGCATTTCTGCTTTCCCCACTCTGGTAACTAGGGAAAGAGACCTTCCTGCCAGTCGTGTTCCTCAGTTATAAATTAGAGTGAAATGTGCCCGGAAATTCCCCTAAATGCTGATGTCTCCTTACCTATTTTGGATTTTTAATTTGAATTTATAGTTTTTATTGGAGCCATATGCCATTGTGTACATGGACCACTTCTTGGTTGTGCATTCCCCTGTTGATGGACATTTTCGTTGCTTCCAAATGTTGGCTATGGTAAATATAGCTGGAGTGCAGGATTGCCGGCCTGTGTCTTTTTCATTCTCATCCTCTGAGGCGATAGGCCCTGCAATGGGTATGCCTGATTGAATGGTAGCTGAATATTTACCTTTTCAAGGCACCTTGTTTGTGTTTTCATTACTGGCTCTTACCATGTCCCACTTTGAACCAAGGGTATGCATTTCTCCACAACCCCTACAGCATTTATTTTTTACATAAATGTTGCTCATGGCCATTCTGACTGGTGTGAGCTGATAGGTTTTTGTAATTTGGATTTGCATGTCTTTCATAATTCCTAATGTTCAGCATTTTTCCACGCCTTTTTTATATCTGTTAAACAGAAACAGAAAAACAACTGTGAGTACAAGAAACCTCTTGAAATTGTCTTCTTGGAAGGTTGCCCTCTTTTGAATTTTTGGGTCGATTTTGGACCCCAGGATTTTTTTTGAGGGCAGGTGTCATTTACAGGCCTGCAATGAGTGTGAATATATAGTGACCATTCGCCCTAGGTTTAAATCAGCTGTTGTGGGAAATGGCCACAAGGCGGCAGCATTTCTCCATTCCCACACCTGATTACTAGGGCAGCAGAGCCTTTCTGGAACTCGTGTTCCCAGGTTGTAAATTAGAATGGAATGTGCCAGGAAAACCCTTCATAAGATTATGTCACATTACTTCTTGTTTGATATTTTAATTTTTTTAATCGGGGTAACGATTAGAATATTTTTTGTCTTAGGTGTACACAATCTGATTCATTTGTACTACATATGTGTGTGTATATATATATATATATTCAAATACAGATCCTCTTCCAATGTAAATTATTACAGAGTGTTCCGTAGACCTCCGTTGCTATATGGTCGGTCTTTTTGATATATATATTTAATATGTATTTGTATACCTATGGTAAACCTAATCTTAATTTATCCATTCCCCCCACCATTCCTTTTAGATAAGCGTGGTTTGTTTTTGAAGTCTCTGAGTGTCTTTCCCTGCGGAAATACGTTCATTTCTGTCAGCTGTTAGATAACGCCTATAAGTGATATCATAGGATATGTGTCTTTTGCTTTCCGACTACCTCATGTCCTGTGATTATATCTAGGCTCATCTATGGTGCCTCAAAGGGCAGTGTTTCGTTGTTTTCCTTCGTTAGTATGCCGTTGTGTACATGGACCGCTTCTTTATCCATTCATTTGTTGATGGACATTTTGGTTGCTTCTGTGCCATGGCTATTGTGAAAATGGCTGCAGTGCAGCTCTTGCAGCCTGTGTCTTCTCGGCTCTGGCCTTCTCAGGTGTGAGGCTCAGCGGAGGCCCTGCTGGATGGAATGGTGGCTCAATTTTTACTTTTAAATGCAGCTCCTTTCTGTTCTCATTACTGGCTCTTACCACTTTACATCTCACCAGCAGTTAGAGGGTACAGAGTTCTCTAAAACCCCTTTGGCATTTATTGTTTGTTGACTTTTTGCTGATGGTAGTTGACTAGTGTGAGTTGAATCCTTTATGTAGATTAGAGTTGCATGAGTCTAATAATTCCTGATGTTGAGCTGGTATCCATTTTTCTTTTTGGAAAAAGAGTGAGTGAAACTTACCTCTGCATACTATCTCCCTGAAACATTTGCCTGTTTTTAATTGTTTTTGGCCATTCCCAGCTCAGGACATTTTTTGAGGTCACGTGTCCTTTACTGCCCTGAGTCCTTGTGTATGTTGAGTGACCGTTAGCCGTGGGTTTAAAGCCGCTTTTGCGGGAAACGGCCACAAGGCGGCAGCACTTCTATATTTCCAAATCTGGGTTTTTGGGCAACAGAGCCTTCCTGGTAATCATGTCAGCAGGCTGCAAATTACACTGAAATGTGCCAGGGCAAACCCCCAAGAGCTTAAACCTCCTTACTTCTTGTTTGTTTTTTAAATTTAATTTTTATTTATTATCAGAGCAAATTTGATAAAAATATTGTGTGTGTTCTAGGTGTACAGAATCTGGTTCATTATATCTGTGCATCGATCTATTCATCTTTGGATCCTTTCCCGTGTCGGTTATTACAGAGTTTTGAGTAGACCTCTCTTGGGATTCCATAGGTATTTTGTGATTATATATTTCATAAGTATTAGTACATGTCTGTTAACCCCCATACCCTAATTCATATGTTCCTTACGCCTTTCCATGTGGTTAAACATATTTTTGTTTTCGGATTCCGTGCGTGTCCTTCTCTTGGAACTAATTTCACGGGTATCAATTTTTAGGTAACACCTATAAGTGATATCCTAGGACATGAGTCTTTCTCTTTCTGACTTACTACAAGTTGTGTGATTACCTCTAGACTCATCTATGGTGCTGCAAATGGAATTGTGTCATTTTCTTCCTTGGCTAATATTCCGTGTGTACATTTACCAGTTCTTCTTTGTCCACTCATCTGTTGATGGACTTCTTGGTTGCTTTCATGGCTTGGCTATTGTAATACTGTTGCAATGCAGATTTGCCTGCCTGTGTCTTTCCAATTCTGTCTTCTTAGGTTATAGGCCCAGGAGTAGGCCTGCTGGATCATATGGTAGCTCAATGTTCACCTTGTAGAGGCACGTCCATTCTGTTCTCATTCCTGGCTCTTACCAGGTTACGTCTCACTTAAAGTTGAGGGTATGCACTTCTCCACAATCCCTTCAGCATTTATTGTTTGTAGGTTTTTTCTGATTGTTTATTCTGACTGGTGTGAGCTGATACCTCTTTGTGGTTGGATTTGCATGGGTCTTATAATCCCTTGAAACTGAGCTTTCAGGCATGTCCGTTTTTTCTTCAAACTGTGAGTGCAGCTTACCTCTTCATATTGTTTTCCTGAAGTATGTGCCACATTTTGTAATATTTTGGCCATTACCTCCCTCAAGACATTTTGAGGGCAGGTTCATTTACAGCCCTCCAGTACTTGTGCATATGAAGTGGCACTTAGCACAGGTTTTAAGGCTGCTGTTGCAGGTAACGGCCAGAGGGTGGCAGCATTTCTGCTTTCCCCACTCTGGTAACTAGGGAAAGAGACCTTCCTGCCAGTCGTGTTCCTCAGTTATAAATTAGAGTGAAATGTGCCCGGAAATTCCCCTAAATGCTGATGTCTCCTTACCTATTTTGGATTTTTAATTTGAATTTATAGTTTTTATTGGAGCCATATGCCATTGTGTACATGGACCACTTCTTGGTTGTGCATTCCCCTGTTGATGGACATTTTCGTTGCTTCCAAATGTTGGCTATGGTAAATATAGCTGGAGTGCAGGATTGCCAGCCTGTGTCTTTTTCATTCTCATCCTCTGAGGCGATAGGCCCTGCAGTGGGTATGCCTGATTGAATGGTAGCTGAATATTTACCTTTTCAAGGCACCTTGTTTGTGTTTTCATTACTGGCTCTTACCATGTCCCACTTTGAACCAAGGGTATGCATTTCTCCACAACCCCTACAGCATTTATTTTTTACATAAATGTTGCTCATGGCCATTCTGACTGGTGTGAGCTGATAGGTTTTTGTAATTTGGATTTGCATGTCTTTCATAATTCCTAATGTTCAGCATTTTTCCACGCCTTTTTTATATCTGTCAAACAGAAACAGAAAAACAACTGTGAGTACAAGAAACCTCTTGAAATTGTCTTCTTGGAAGATTGCCCTCTTTTGAATTTTTGGGTCGATTTTGGACCCCAGGATTTTTTTTGAGGGCAGGTGTCATTTACAGGCCTGCAATGAGTGTGAATATATAGTGACCATTCGCCCTAGGTTTAAATCAGCTGTTGTGGGAAATGGCCACAAGGCGGCAGCATTTCTCCATTCCCACACCTGATTACTAGGGCAGCAGAGCCTTTCTGGAACTCGTGTTCCCAGGTTGTAAATTAGAATGGAATGTGCCAGGAAAACCCTTCATAATATTATGTCACATTACTTCTTGTTTGATATTTTAATTTTTTTAATCGGGGTAACGATTAGAATATTTTTTGTCTTAGGTGTACACAATCTGATTCATTTGTACTACATATGTGTGTATATATATATATATATATATATATTCAAATACAGATCCTCTTCCAATGTAAATTATTACAGAGTGTTCCGTAGACCTCCGTTGCTATATGGTCGGTCTTTTTGATATATATATTTAATATGTATTTGTATACCTATGGTAAACCTAATCTTAATTTATCCATTCCCCCCACCATTCCTTTTAGATAAGCGTGGTTTGTTTTTGAAGTCTCTGAGTGTCTTTCCCTGCGGAAATACGTTCATTTCTGTCAGCTGTTAGATAACGCCTATAAGTGATATCATAGGATATGTGTCTTTTGCTTTCCGACTACCTCATGTCCTGTGATTATATCTAGGCTCATCTATGGTGCCTCAAAGGGCAGTGTTTCGTTGTTTTCCTTCGTTAGTATGCCGTTGTGTACATGGACCGCTTCTTTATCCATTCATTTGTTGATGGACATTTTGGTTGCTTCTGTGCCATGGCTATTGTGAAAATGGCTGCAGTGCAGCTCTTGCAGCCTGTGTCTTCTCGGCTCTGGCCTTCTCAGGTGTGAGGCTCAGCGGAGGCCCTGCTGGATGGAATGGTGGCTCAATTTTTACTTTTAAATGCAGCTCCTTTCTGTTCTCATTACTGGCTCTTACCACTTTACATCTCACCAGCAGTTAGAGGGTACAGAGTTCTCTAAAACCCCTTTGGCATTTATTGTTTGTTGACTTTTTGCTGATGGTAGTTGACTAGTGTGAGTTGAATCCTTTATGTAGATTAGAGTTGCATGAGTCTAATAATTCCTGATGTTGAGCTGGTATCCATTTTTCTTTTTGGAAAAAGAGTGAGTGAAACTTACCTCTGCATACTATCTCCCTGAAACATTTGCCTGTTTTTAATTGTTTTTGGCCATTCCCAGCTCAGGACATTTTTTGAGGTCACGTGTCCTTTACTGCCCTGAGTCCTTGTGTATGTTGAGTGACCGTTAGCCGTGGGTTTAAAGCCGCTTTTGCGGGAAACGGCCACAAGGCGGCAGCACTTCTATATTTCCAAATCTGGGTTTTTGGGCAACAGAGCCTTCCTGGTAATCATGTCAGCAGGCTGCAAATTACACTGAAATGTGCCAGGGCAAACCCCCAAGAGCTTAAACCTCCTTACTTCTTGTTTGTTTTTTAAATTTAATTTTTATTTATTATCAGAGCAAATTTGATAAAAATATTGTGTGTGTTCTAGGTGTACAGAATCTGGTTCATTATATCTATGCATCGATCTATTCATCTTTGGATCCTTTCCCGTGTCGGTTATTACAGAGTTTTGAGTAGACCTCTCTTGGGATTCCATAGGTATTTTGTGATTATATATTTCATAAGTATTAGTACATGTCTGTTAACCCCCATACCCTAATTCATATGTTCCTTACGCCTTTCCATGTGGTTAAACATATTTTTGTTTTCGGAATCCGTGCGTGTCCTTCTCTTGGAACTAATTTCACGGGTATCAATTTTTAGGTAACACCTATAAGTGATATCCTAGGACATGAGTCTTTCTCTTTCTGACTTACTACAAGTTGTGTGATTACCTCTAGACTCATCTATGGTGCTGCAAATGGAATTGTGTCATTTTCTTCCTTGGCTAATATTCCGTGTGTACATTTACCAGTTCTTCTTTGTCCACTCATCTGTTGATGGACTTCTTGGTTGCTTTCATGGCTTGGCTATTGTAATACTGTTGCAATGCAGATTTGCCTGCCTGTGTCTTTCCAATTCTGTCTTCTTAGGTTATAGGCCCAGGAGTAGGCCTGCTGGATCATATGGTAGCTCAATGTTCACCTTGTAGAGGCACGTCCATTCTGTTCTCATTCGTGGCTCTTACCAGGTTACGTCTCACTTAAAGTTGAGGGTATGCACTTCTCCACAATCCCTTCAGCATTTATTGTTTGTAGGTTTTTTCTGATTGTTTATTCTGACTGGTGTGAGCTGATACCTCTTTGTGGTTGGATTTGCATGGGTCTTATAATCCCTTGAAACTGAGCTTTCAGGCATGTCCGTTTTTTCTTCAAACTGTGAGTGCAGCTTACCTCTTCATATTGTTTTCCTGAAGTATGTGCCACATTTTGTAATATTTTGGCCATTACCTCCCTCAAGACATTTTGAGGGCAGGTTCATTTACAGCCCTCCAGTACTTGTGCATATGAAGTGGCACTTAGCACAGGTTTTAAGGCTGCTGTTGCAGGTAACGGCCAGAGGGTGGCAGCATTTCTGCTTTCCCCACTCTGGTAACTAGGGAAAGAGACCTTCCTGCCAGTCGTGTTCCTCAGTTATAAATTAGAGTGAAATGTGCCCGGATATTCCCCTAAATGCTGATGTCTCCTTACCTATTTTGGTTTTTTAATTTGAATTTATAGTTTTTATTGGAGCCATATGCCATTGTGTACATGGACCACTTCTTGGTTGTGCATTCCCCTGTTGATGGACATTTTCGTTGCTTCCAAATGTTGGCTATGGTAAATATAGCTGGAGTGCAGGATTGCCAGCCTGTGTCTTTTTCATTCTCATCCTCTGAGGCGATAGGCCCTGCAGTGGGTATGCCTGATTGAATGGTAGCTGAATATTTACCTTTTCAAGGCACCTTGTTTGTGTTTTCATTACTGGCTCTTACCATGTCCCACTTTGAACCAAGGGTATGCATTTCTCCACAACCCCTACAGCATTTATTTTTTACATAAATGTTGCTCATGGCCATTCTGACTGGTGTGAGCTGATAGGTTTTTGTAATTTGGATTTGCATGTCTTTCATAATTCCTAATGTTCAGCATTTTTCCACGCCTTTTTTATATCTGTTAAACAGAAACAGAAAAACAACTGTGAGTACAAGAAACCTTTTGAAATTGTCTTCTTGGAAGGTTGCCCTCTTTTGAATTTTTGGGTCGATTTTGGACCCCAGGATTTTTTTTGAGGGCAGGTGTCATTTACAGGCCTGCAATGAGTGTGAATATATAGTGACCATTCGCCCTAGGTTTAAATCTGCTGTTGTGGGAAATGGCCACAAGGCGGCAGCATTTCTCCATTCCCACACCTGATTACTAGGGCAGCAGAGCCTTTCTGGAACTCGTGTTCCCAGGCTGTAAATTAGAATGGAATGTGCCAGGAAAACCCTTCATAAGATTATGTCACATTACTTCTTGTTTGATATTTTAATTTTTTTAATCGGGGTAACGATTAGAATATTTTTTGTCTTAGGTGTACACAATCTGATTCATTTGTAATACATATGTGTGTATATATATATATATATATATATATATATATATATTCAAATACAGATCCTCTTCCAATGTAAATTATTACAGAGTGTTCCGTAGACCTCCGTTGCTATATGGTCGGTCTTTTTGATATATATATTTAATATGTATTTGTATACCTATGGTAAACCTAATCTTAATTTATCCATTCCCCCCACCTTTCCTTTTAGATAAGCGTGGTTTGTTTTTGAAGTCTCTGAGTGTCTTTCCCTGTGGAAATACGTTCATTTCTGTCAGCTGTTAGATAACGCCTATAAGTGATATCATAGGATATGTGTCTTTTGCTTTCCGACTACCTCATGTCCTGTGATTATATCTAGGCTCATCTATGGTGCCTCAAAGGGCAGTGTTTCGTTGTTTTCCTTCGTTAGTATGCCGTTGTGTACATGGACCGCTTCTTTATCCATTCATTTGTTGATGGACATTTTGGTTGCTTCCGTGCCATGACTATTGTGAAAATGGCTGCAGTGCAGCTCTTGCAGCCTGTGTCTTCTCGGCTCTGGCCTTCTCAGGTGTGAGGCTCAGCGGAGGCCCTGCTGGATGGAATGGTGGCTCAATTTTTACTTTTAAATGCAGCTCCTTTCTGTTCTCATTACTGGCTCTTACCACTTTACATCTCACCAGCAGTTAGAGGGTACAGAGTTCTCTAAAACCCCTTTGGCATTTATTGTTTGTTGACTTTTTGCTGATGGTAGTTGACTAGTGTGAGTTGAATCCTTTATGTAGATTAGAGTTGCATGAGTCTAATAATTCCTGATGTTGAGCTGGTATCCATTTTTCTTTTTGGAAAAAGAGTGAGTGAAACTTACCTCTGCATACTATCTCCCTGAAACATTTGCCTGTTTTTAATTGTTTTTGGCCATTCCCAGCTCAGGACATTTTTTGAGGTCACGTGTCCTTTACTGCCCTGAGTCCTTGTGTATGTTGAGTGACCGTTAGCCGTGGGTTTAAAGCCGCTTTTGCGGGAAACGGCCACAAGGCGGCAGCACTTCTATATTTCCAAATCTGGGTTTTTGGGCAACAGAGCCTTCCTGGTAATCATGTCAGCAGGCTGCAAATTACACTGAAATGTGCCAGGGCAAACCCCCAAGAGCTTAAACCTCCTTACTTCTTGTTTGTTTTTTAAATTTAATTTTTATTTATTATCAGAGCAAATTTGATAAAAATATTGTGTGTGTTCTAGGTGTACAGAATCTGGTTCATTATACCTGTGCATCGATCTATTCATCTTTGGATCCTTTCCCGTGTCGGTTATTACAGAGTTTTGAGTAGACCTCTCTTGGGATTCCATAGGTATTTTGTGATTATATATTTCATAAGTATTAGTACATGTCTGTTAACCCCCATACCCTAATTCATATGTTCCTTACGCCTTTCCATGTGGTTAAACATATTTTTGTTTTCGGAATCCGTGCGTGTCCTTCTCTTGGAACTAATTTCACGGGTATCAATTTTTAGGTAACACCTATAAGTGATATCCTAGGACATGAGTCTTTCTCTTTCTGACTTACTACAAGTTGTGTGATTACCTCTAGACTCATCTATGGTGCTGCAAATGGAATTGTGTCATTTTCTTCCTTGGCTAATATTCCGTGTGTACATTTACCAGTTCTTCTTTGTCCACTCATCTGTTGATGGACTTCTTGGTTGCTTTCATGGCTTGGCTATTGTAATACTGTTGCAATGCAGATTTGCCTGCCTGTGTCTTTCCAATTCTGTCTTCTTAGGTTATAGGCCCAGGAGTAGGCCTGCTGGATCATATGGTAGCTCAATGTTCACCTTGTAGAGGCACGTCCATTCTGTTCTCATTCGTGGCTCTTACCAGGTTACGTCTCACTTAAAGTTGAGGGTATGCACTTCTCCACAATCCCTTCAGCATTTATTGTTTGTAGGTTTTTTCTGATTGTTTATTCTGACTGGTGTGAGC